>NC_048300.1:104287512-104644391 GCF_013100865.1 Trachemys scripta elegans
AACCGTGAAGCCGGTAGCGCTTGGGCTTCGGGCAGTCCCCTTGCCTCCAGACCCTGTGCCCCCGGCCGGGCACTTCCCCTCCCGGGCTCCGGCGGCGCAGGGTCTGGAGGCATGGGGGCTGCCCAAAGCCCGTAGCGCTCGGCTCTTAAACAGAGCCGAAGAGTCGGGGAGGAGCAGAGCCGCCATTTTCCCGGACATGTTCGGCTTTTTGGCAATTCCCCCCGGACGGGGGTTTGAGTGCCGAAAAGCCAGACATGTCCGGGAAAAAGAGGACGTATGGTAACCCTAGTCAAACGGAGTTAGTGTGAGATTTGTGCTGTCCATGTTCTGTAGGTTGTTTGTCTTGGGTGATGTAAATTTTTGGGAAGTAGAGGTCCTTAAGTTTCAGGTCTATTGAAATTGTTGGTATTTTTTTCTGTCCAATTCCTAGGGCATGGTTGCATTGCCCAGACCCCTTGACCAAAGTTTTTTTTATGGTCGTGTTTAAAAGGGTACAACTGATGTAATTGTGCATGAGTAACAAAGTGATGTACTCACACAATAGGGCATTGGTTTTCTTTCTGTATGTTTTTGTGTTAGTGGAGATCTGGTTAGTACTGAGCGACACAAGGCAATGCTCACCGTATCTCCCTTTGCCCACAGAAACATGGTTTCTTGATTTAACACTGCCCGTTGCTCTTCTTAGATTCAATATAGCTCTATTATGAACGTGGATTTATTTTTTGCAACTGAACATAGTGCTGATGAAAGTTGCGAGGTTTGACAATGCTGGAGATTGAAGCCCTCAAGCCATAAAACAGGTAAAAATAATAGGCAGCAGCACTGCAAATTTACCCATCGCATCTTGCCAAGAGATGACCTCTGGGTGACAGGCTAATTTGTTCTCCTAAGTGTCTTTTCTCACCAAATAATGTCATTTCAGAAGAATTTGAGCAGTGGAGGTACTTGTCCATTTGGATCTTGCCATAATTCTTTGTGTTCACCCACAAAACAGCTTTTATATCCTGTAGTAATGCACTTGACTGGGTGCTTTAATAGTGTGATGTTTTCTTTTCACATAGAGCATATTCATGTGTCACTTCTTTTACTTAGTGTTTACTTAAAAATACACTGCTTAACATTTTTCCAATATGCTATCTGAATATTTGTCTTTTTTCTTCCTCTTGTAGTGTTGGCTGTATATTTTGTGGTCTCAAGGAACCCATCAAAGCCTGCACTCGTTTCAGAGCTCGAATCCTCATCTTTAATATTGATGTCCCCATTACTAAAGGATTCCCTGTAAGTCTTGAAATATTCTTCTTTTTGAATGTTCTGATTTTCTTTCTAGGTGGCTCAGTATTCTTGTTGATAAAAACTAATTTCATACTCAGGGAGAGGAAAAACTTAGTAAACAAAATTGCAAAATCAGTGGCATTCTCTTGAAATTCCAGATTCTAGATTAAAGAGGATGCAGAGTTACAGCTTTGGAGGCAGATGCCTGTGCCTGCTGGTTTCTGATATGTTGATATGCCCTGTTCAGAGAATGTGGGGATTACACTCACTGGTTTCACCCAGGCCTGTCATTAATAAGACAATGTAGGAGTGATTGTAGAAATGCACCTGGCGGTAAATTACCTAAAAATCTCAGTACCTGCCACAGGACTGCACTGATGTGGTAGGGTTAAAAAATAGACAGTAACCGAAAAACTTAAAAAGCGACTGAAGTATTTATTGTAATGTGTAAAAGTATAACCCGTAAGAGAGATCTAGCAGTCATGTCCACAGAGATCCCATAAAGTCCAGGATGTAGCTCCCCAGGAGATAAGCTCTGACTGAAAGAACAGTGTTCATGTCTACACTGTAATTTGAGGTGCCATTGCAGCAAGCACTGATACAGCTGAGTTAGCTTGGATCTAGCTAGCTTGAGTAACAGTAGCAGTGTAGCCATAGCAGTATGGGTTGTATAAGTCTGCCTGGGACCCTGAATATATACTCAAGAGGCTATCCCTTGCTTACACTGCTTCATAGCTATTGTTACTCGAGCTAGTGCTAGCTCAGGTATGAATACATGTGCTGCAATTGCAACTCAGATTGCAGTGGAGATGTACCCAGAGAGGGTTTGTGAACATGAGGTACAAATGCTTCACTGAGGAATGTCCATAAGTAAAGCAAGGGATTTTATACTGATGCCAGCCTGTTGTGCTACTGTTAGGCCAGTTCTTTATTTTGGCATGTGGATCAGTAGACAGAATTTTTTAGAAGTCAAACTTTAGACCTTGAGGATCTTTCAAGCTCTTAAAATGTAGGGAGGTGTAAATGTAGAATTTTAAAATGTAAGTTACTAACCGAAAAAAGTAAACTATTGTTATTTTAGGTGCTTTTACACTATCAAACCGTAAGTGAGCCTGCCACTATTAGACGATTATTGAGTATCCTTCACAAGAGTACTGGCGAAGTCACAAAGAAAAAACCTAAGTAAGTATTTGTGAGGTGAACATTAATTACAATAGAAATTTGACAGATTCAAATTGGTTAATATAAAACAAATTGGATCATATTATTACTGAACATATTCTGTTTAAAGATAAAGTAATAATATACTTACATATTATATACTGCTTTTCATCTGTAGAGCTCAAAGCATTTTATAAAGCAAGGTGAGTATCTATCTTTATACTTGTTTTACAGATGTTAAGGCACAGAGAAGTGAATTGACTTGCCAAGTGTCACACAACAGGTCATTAGCAGACTGAGGAATAAAACATGGATTCCCTGATTCCCACCTCAGTGCCCTGTTCACTAGATCATGCTCCTGTAGTTTTACTTCCTGAAATAGGATAGAGTATATAGCGGGGGTAGGCAACCTATAGCACGCGTGCCAAAGGGGGCATGCAAGCTGATTTTTCAATGGCATTCACACTGCCCGTGTCCTGGCCACCGATCTGGGGGCTCTGCATTTTAATTTAAGTTTAAATGAAGCTTCTTAAACATTTTAAAAACCTTATTTACTTTATATACAACAATAGTTTAGTTAGATATTATAGACTTCTAGAAAGAAACCTTCTAAAAACGTTGAAATGTATTACTGGCACGCAAAACCTTAAATTAGAATGAATAAATGAAGACTCGGCACACCATTTCTGAAAAGTTGCCGACCCCTGATCTATAGTATGGCTTTGGATACTGGTTGATTAAAGCCATACGGTTGACACATTGTTGCATGGCTGTGACATTACCAAAATGGCCCACTCCCAGAGTGGACCTTGCACTGAAAAGAAATGCAGAGGAAATCCTGAATCCCAGAAAAAAGATTTGTGTGTTTTGTCTCTAGAGAAGAGATGACATCGATGCCCCTCACTATTACTATTATGCACTGTTCTCTCTCATCTCACACTGTTTTTTTTTTTTTTTTTTTTTCTGCTAAGCAGAGATAGGCTGACTCACTACTTGGTTGGGTGACCACTAGGGGAAAAATGGAGATGTTAGTGATTCATCTGTCTAAAGCAGTATTAAATCAGTGTCTCAGCTTGGCGGTATTGTCATTTGCATGAGACTTAAAACTGAGATCCTACTGCTTGTGGTCATTAAAGATTCCTTGATCTTTCACAAGAGTAGCGTTATTAGCCTTGGTGCTTATACAATATCCCTCTTGGGTAATTACATTCTGCTTGATTGAATTTAAAAATCCAACCTGTAATTTCAGTTGGACACAACATTTTTTCCTTTTTGCCCTAAGCTGTTGTGTGGTAGTACTGTGCACTGTTAAACAGTTGTTCCATGTTATTCCACATGTTGAAGCATTTAATTCCTGTAATTTCTAGTGTCTGTAACACACTTTGACATGCATCTTGATGAAAAATGCTATGTAAATGAAACATCATTCATTATTAACAGCAATTTAGAAAGACTGCACATCCATCTTCTGGAAAAATGTATCTACAGTGTGGGGCATTTAGTAATAGCAGAAAAAGTTGGGAGAGAGCTCTTAAAAAGTTACATTTTATTTCAGAACATGAATAGATGAAGCAATATTTAAGTAATCTGAAAGGAAAATGCACGGGTAGTTCTTAGTTCAGCTGGAGTTTACAAAAATTCTCTAACTAAAGTTGTCTGCTTTAAAAGGGACAATTAGCTCATAAATTGTTTTCAGCTTTGTGAAAATCAGTTGGGAGAAATCATTTAAACAGAAAAATATGAATGATAATTGGAAGTTATTCAAGAACATTTTAATAGATGTCCAAAAAGCCTCATTTGGGAAAGAAGGCTGCATTGGTTGGCTTAGACTTAGAGGGAAGTGAAAGCAGCTATTTAAAAAAAAAAACTGTAATATATAACAAATGAAAAAAGAGGAAGTTGATAGTAATGAATATAAATCCCAAGATAGGATTTGTAGAAAATTGATAAGGGAAGCATAAGGACACAAGGAGATCTATGACCAGCAGAGTTGAGGACAATAAGGAGGTGTTTTAAAAGTGTATTAGGAACAAAAGGAATCTTAACAATAGTATTGGTCCATTACTAGATTGAAATAATAGTAATAATACAATATAATAAGAAGTCAATAATAATGCAAAGGTAGAAGTATTCAGTAAAAATTTCTCCTTTGGAGAAAAAGCCAAATAATGTATTCATATCATACAATGACCACAAAATACTTTCCATTTCAACAGAAATTGAGAATGCTAAGCAAGCAGCTACTAAAATCAGCAGGTCCATATAACTTGCATACAAGAGTTTTAAAAGAGCTGGCTGAGGAACTCTCTGGACTATTAATGCTGATTTTCAATAAGTATTGGACCACTGGGGAAGTTCCAGAGAACTGAAAGAAAGCTTAATATTGTGTCACTATTTAAAAAGGGAAAATGGCATGACCTTGGTAATTATAGGTCTGTCAGCCTGACTTCATTCCCGGCCAAAATAATGGCATGGTTGATACAGGACTTGATAAATAATGAATTAAAGGAGAATAATATAATTAATTGCAATCCGCATGGTTTATGGAAAACAGATCCTGTCAAACTAACTTGATATCTTTATTCAGTAAGATCGTAAGTTTGGTTGATAAAGATAATAATGTTGATGTGATATATGTAGACTTCTGTAAGGCATTTGACTTGGTTCCACATGACACTTTGATTAAAAAACTAGATTGATACAAAATCAACATGGCATAAAAGCATGGTTAACTGATAGGTCTCAAAATGTAATTGTAAATGGGGAATCATAATCAAGCAGGTGTGTTTCTAATGGTGTCCTACAGGGATTGGTTCTTAGCCTAACACCATTTAACATTTTCATCAGTGACCTGGAAGAAAAGACAAAATCATCACTGATAAAGCTTGTGGATGACACAAAATTTGGAGGAGTGGCAAATAATGAAAAGGACAGGTTACCAATTAAATGCAATCTGGATGGCTTGGTAAACTGGGTGCAAGCAAACAATATGCATTTTAGTACAGCTGAATGTACACTCATAATGTCTAGGAACAAAGAATGTGGGTCATACTTACAGGATGGGGTTCTCTATCCTAGGAAGCCATGACTCTGAAAAAGTCTTGGGAGTTAGGGTGAGTAATCAGCTGAACATGAGCTTCCATTGCAATGCTGTGGCCAAAAAGGCTACTGCTATCCTTGGATGTATAAACACAGGAATATTGAGTAGGACTAGGAAGGTTGTATTACTGCTATATTTGGCACTGGTGTGACTGCTGCTGGAATACTGTGTTCAGTTCTACTATGCATCAAGAAGGATATTAATTGTACAGGGTTCAGAGAAGAACCATGAGAATGATTAAAGGATTAGAAAACATGCCTTATAGTGATAGACACAAGGTGCTCAATTTATTTTACTTAACAAAGTGAAGGTTAGGGGTGACTTGATCACAGTCTGTAAGTGGGGAACAGAAATTTGATAATAGAAGGTTCTTCAGTCCAACAAAGAAAGGTATAACAAGATCCAGTGGCTGGAAGTTGAGGCTAGACAAATTCAGACTAGAAATATGGCACAAATCTTCAACAGTGATGGAAATTAACCATTGGAACAATTTTCTAAGGGGGATAGTGGATTCTCTGTCACTCAAAATTTTTAAATGAAGATTGGATGTTTTTCTAAAAGATTTTCAAAGAAGAATTAATTCAGGGAAGTCTTATGGTCTGTGTTAAACCTGAGGTCACACTCAATTATCATAGTGATCCCTGCTGGCCTTATAATGTATTAATCTATAACTTGCAATTGGATTAAATTTTGTATCTGCTGACAGATGTTTCATTATTACTTTATAGATATATTGATAGATATAAAAATTGGGTGTTTTAATATTTTATTTGCAGGGTCCTGACTAAAGGACAGAATGCTTTAATAGAACTACAAACACAAAGGCCTGTTGCCCTGGAATTGTACAAAGATTTTAAAGAACTTGGAAGGTTTATGTTACGCTACAGCGGGTCCACTATAGCTGCAGGAGTTGTCACAGAGGTATGATGCTTTTGTAACAGACTTTCTAGAATGTTGATTATGGAGAAGGTGGCAGCTTCTCCATAATAAAGGTTTGCAGTCAGCTTCCATGACAAAGCCCTATTTTATCAGCCCTATTACTATGGATTGGAAAATTAATTTGATCTGAAAATTGCCAGATGTACTGTGAAAACAAAGGAGAACATTTCTGCAAAACTTTGAGGAAAATTTGTCAAACTGTTTTTTGAATTACAGGTCATTAAATGAAAAGAACCATGGTTTGAAATTTTAAAATGTCTCTTCTTCATATCACGCCAACTAAAAATTGGCTTATTACCATCCCTTCAAAGTTTCCACATAGATAAACTTCCCTGAAAACTTTCCCCCCAACTATGTTTAAAGAAAAGAGGTTGCAATTAAGCAACATTGTTAATTTTTGTTGCCAGTAGCTTTGGGCCCAGTCCTACTCCCACTGAATTTAAAGGGCTTGTAAACCGAATCCTGCTCCCACTGATGGCTGTAAGCGTTTTCTGCTGTTAACTTCAGAAGATACAGAGACAGGCACTTTGCGCATGTGTAAAGGCTTTTTGCCTTCTGTTATCAGGATATTGCACCTTTGAAAATATAAAGGTTCTTCTAAACTGACAGTCGTCTTTTTTGAGGCCTGTGTTTTTGGATCTGTAGGACCTGAGTTCTAGTTCCAGCTGTGTTTAGTGTGTTATGGAAAGGTGGTGGTATCATCCCACTTTTATACAGAAGCTCACGGTTTAATAATTTTTCAGTAACAGAGCCTGAATTAGAACTCTTATCCCTATGCTTAAAACAATTTCCCAGAGCTCGTGAGGCTTTGTGAACTAAGTTACAAAGGTGTCTTAACATACTTTCTTATTACAGTTTACACAATACTCTGAGCTAGGGCCATGATCTTATAAATCACTTGCACACATTTAACTTCGCTATTGTGGGGAGTCCCACTGGGACTCCTCATAGTACTAAAGTTAAACACATGCCTAAGTGCCTGTAAGTTGGGGCCTAAATAAGCTTGTGGCTTGTTAGGCTCTTCTTTGGAAATAACTTTTTGTAGGACTCAGTGCTGTTTCAAAGAATTTCAGAGAAAATTCAGACTTCTGTCACTGAAAACGTATCGGTAGATAATCTATTAAATGTATACATTATGACCCTTTTGTGGTGGTCTCTTGTTTTTTGCCGTAGTATTTTCATTTGTTTTGTTTACTTTATGAAATGACGACAAAACCTACAGCTTTTCTTCTTCTTTTTAGATTAAAGAATGACAGTGGTGCTAAGACTTCCATCACCCAACCAAAATGCAATCAGCCATCCGAACTGCTTTCCGAATCCAGTTACTTCAGTTGAAGGAACTAAGTGCAATTAAGTTTAAAAAAAAAATTAAATCCACATTGGACATTTAGTGAACTTTTTATCAGTCTCTGCCTATTGGGAAACAAAATGCCAACTGACATGGAAATGCTAATGTTGCACAATCTCATTTCAAAAATTTTCATATTTCTCTTTGTGAAATTCACCCCACATTTGCAGCTCACAGAGCTTTATGGAAACTTGATTGGAAAGATGCATTAGAAGAAAAGATTGTTTCATGAAGATTCACCATCTTTCCACTTCTAGCCATGTACTGTTTACATTTTTTTCTTTGATTTGGTCATTGCTGCACATTAATCCAGAAAGTAACTTAATTGGTCTAATATATTTTAAGGTTTGAGATGGATGCATTTTCAGGGAAAAAATAACTGTTTACTTCAGTTTCAGAGAATGGTATGTAGTGTCATCACAAAATTATTTCCCCATCCCAAAATTTATTTAAAAAAGAAAGTTTAATTTCATGTGTAGTGGAAGCTGTGCCAACGACTAATTTTATTTTTGAAGTGTAAAAATATAATAAAGTAGCCTGGTCTAAGCATAATATGTTTTGCCTCCTTCAAACCGTATTATTTAATGTAAACCCTTCCTAAATTCCATTAAACTGAGTATAATTTTGCAGGACAAAATGTTTCTATGTAAACATAAAATAAAACTAGAAACTGCATAGTTAGCATGTGAGAGTATGTCTTCACTGCAGAGTTAGTCCAGGCTCTTACTTGCACATTGCACCAACACCCTTCCCATCGTCAGAAAAACCCACGGATCCGATTTTAGTGGTTCTTTCAACACGAGCATCCTGTCCTGGTGAACAGGCTATAGCTTGAATGCTGTTTTCACTTGGGCTGGTAACCTGCTTATTTTGCAGTGAGGATGCATGCTAAACCACTCTAGTGCTGATAGTCCTTCAGTACCTTCCCACAATTGCCCCCTGCGTGCCCCGAAGGACAGGCAAATTCTCCCACTGTTCATTGGGACTCAGAGTGACTCAGCTTGCTGCATCACAAAGAGCCATGGGATATGACCCCAGAAGTCCTAGCAAGTGCAGGACACAGTAACTTGGGTAGGACTTTGCAGTGCGACTGTTTCCACCCATGCTAGTCTGATCTGGATGCCCAGACATGAATGCGATGACCTGGATTAACTCCGCAATGAAGACATACTCTGAGATGTGAAGAACACTGAAGACTGGGCTCATAATTCGATTTAAGTGGTTGCCCAAAAACATTCCTATAGGCATCTACCTATGCTCATCTATCCTTACTCTTCTCATACTGGTGGAAGTTACTTTGGCTGCAATCAAATGAATAGACCCAGTTCTGCAAATACTTACACAAGTGCTTAACTTTACACATGTGAATTATACCATTAACTTCAGTGGGAATACTTATGTGTGTCAAGTTAAGCATGTGCATAAGTATATGCAGAATTGAGGCCTAAAGATATGTCTTCACTGCACGTTTAATATGGGTAATTGGCACCTGTGTTAGCCTAGTCCAGGTATGAATGTCATCACTGTTCTTGTATTCAGCCGTGTGTGCCTTAGGAGTTTATCCCTTGGTTCTCTGTGGTGAGAGACACTAATATTATTTCACAGTCAATTGCATCAGTTGGGGGAGAACTTGTCTGTCCTTCGGGGGAATTGTGAGACTGGCACAGTAGTGTTATCAGCACTTGAATGGTTTTGCCTACATCCTCAGCGTGAAGTGGGCAGGTTTCGGCCTAAGGTAAACCAAAATTGGGTTCTAACCAGAGAGGCCATATTGATCTCAAGTTTCTGGGCCTATTACCCTCAAAACTGAACACTTGTCTTGTGAATTATCCATTATACCAGGACCTTTAATTATGGCTTCCAATAGATCTTTAACAATGCATGTCCTTAAAGTTGCATTTAAACCATTATGGCAGCAAGGTGGTTGAAAAGATTCCAGAGCTTTCATACTCCCAAACACCTGTGCTGAGCCACCTCAGTAGACTTACTTAAAACCAAAGTAACACTGTTTATAGAGCTGAAGTCCCAGGAGAGCTGAAGTGCTGGGAGTGGAAGAAAATTTCACTCTAGTTCCTGACTTTTGTGCATGAGGAACCATATACATCATAGCCTCTTTCCTTAAAAATGCAAATTGACCCAAGTGTTACAGCTGGTTAGTACAAGGGACAGAAATAAATGGTGGAAAAGATGAAGAAAAGACATGCTACAACTTCGAGATCAGTGATTTTTTTATTTTAAAAGTACAGGTTCCACCATATTACTATTGTTTCTCAGACAGAATATGTCCCAGAGTTCTGTACGTTTTGGGTTAGAACAGTGGTTTTCAAATTTTTTGAGCTGAGGCCCCCCTGCTGCCCCCTTTGAGTTACAATCTTTGGTTGCATTCCCCCAACCCAGACAAAAATAGATACAATACCTGCCCCCTCCCCCTTTGGGTTTTCAGGGTGGGGAATGGCATGTGTGATGGTCTCTGGGGGCGGAGCCAGCGCTGGGTGCAAAGGCTTCCGGGAGCAGAAATCGGTGTGGACACGATGGACGTTGACACTCACTGGCTTGGGTGGCTCATTGAGGTGAGTCAGGAGGTGGAGGTTGTGCTGCTTTTCTGAGTCCCATCCTGTGGGGCAGGGGGTTGCTGCTCCCCCCCAAATGTTCCTCTGTGCCGCCCCAGTTTGAAAACCTCTGGGTCAGAAGATGATGGTAAAATGTTTTCAGTGGAACTTGAGTCAAATATCTGGACTCTCTGGGTGAATTTCTAGCCTAACTTAAATGGGGCCAAGATTTTACCCCCATCTTTTCCCTGTCTGCTATTGAAGATGGACTTGCAAAGCCCTAGCATAGTACCTAAAATAGATAGGTGAATCATGGCTCCCTGAGGGCAAAGTGAAAGTGTTGCTTGTGTGTTGTCTGTTTCCCAGTTCTTATACGAAAAACAGAATTCAGGAGGATTTCCCAGATCTCTTTAGCTGGTAGCTTTAGGCTCTCCAGATTACTCTCATTACAGAACAATACTCTGTCTTAGGGATGTAGTTACAGAAAAATTCTAGGGATGAGCAATACCTCTCACGTTGTTTACAAAACTCATTTTGCAAAATGTAAAGCCCTTGAAGGATGGCTGCATGGATATCCCCTATTTCGTAAAACGCATGGTCTTTTGTGTGATTGGTGCATTACAAAGGTGAAAAAGTTTATTCCTCCTAAAAGTACTTTTATTATATGTAATGTGCTCTTTTTCCTTGGGCCTCAATCCCCATTTTACCCCTGGATAAGTGCAAAGTGGAAAACCCAGAAGTCCTGTGTACTGAATGAACTTTAGCAACTAATTCCACTTGATCTTCTCCCCTGCCCTCCCAGCCCCATGAACACATCTTTTACGATAAAATGCAAATGAACAAGCAAGCTAATCTGTAAATAAATCATATGTATTTGCTTTATACAAGTGAGGTGGTAGCCACACAAAGCCTGACTAACTGTTGTGCCGTTTGTGTATATGCAGCTTGTGGGGAGGTGCAGTCCATCTTTCCAACCAGGGGCTGAGGTGTGGGGGTTTCATTGTGTACCACTTGTGCAATGTGCATGGTCCCAACAATGAAGTTCCTGTGGCGCCTCCCCATTATACTGTCCAGTAAGGCTTGAGATTCGATGCTTAGTGGGTACAGCAGAACTGCCGTATGGCAGGTTTGCCTGCAGCCCTTCCAGTTTCAAAACACATGAAAAGGCCATTGTACTGGTTTCCGACACCAGTCTGCATGCTTTCTAGATACTCTAACCCTCTTGTTATAGCACTGTTCATTGAATTTGAAGTTGGGTTGTTGAGGAAAACATTTTGAATACAGCAATATGATGGTGTGTATAATTTGATGACAAGGGATTTACTTATTGAAAGAATCTGCAGTTTGAGAAAAATCTCGGCAGACATTAACATTTGTATCTGCTTCTATTTCTCAGGCAAGTAAAACAAAACTGCTTAATTAAACAATAGAAGAAACTTCCTGATGGGAAGGTGTTTTATACTGGGGAATAGTTATGCAAGGGAAGGAGGGAAAGTCCCACTCCTTGTGACATTTAGACTGAAAAAGAAGCTAGAAAATGTACTGGAGGGGAGCAATTTGCTTTCCCTCTTCCCCCCTCACCCCCCCGCTGTTTGTCCTGCTCTGTTCTAGTTTTGGCTCTACATCTTTTTTGTCTTGCCTTCAAGATTTTTGCTGATCCTGCCACCCTTCTTGCACTACACAGAATACTCTTGGTGAGCTGTAGGAAAAACAACCCTTTTTCTGCTCTTTTGTTTCTGTTGGCACACAAGGGGTTATTTGTCGGGTTTCTCGCTCTCACACTGGAGAGGGAGAAAGAAGGGGTGGAGCTCAGACTTGTAGTGTAACTAAGTATGAGACCAGCAGTATAAACTGACAGCTGAAAGAAATCACAGATTAAGGCAGCTGCTGACGATGGCTGGCCCAAAGACTCTCTTAGTGTTGGAGAACTTCATAAATGGTAAATTTGTCCCTTGTCCCTCCTACATAGACTCTTATGATCCATCCACAGGAGACGTGTATTGCAGAGTACCAGACAGTGGCAAAGAAGAGGTGAGTACAGCAGCTTCACTAACAGAAGGCGAAGAAAAAATGGGAACATAAATAACATCAGTGAAGTTGTTTGTGGGGTGGAAGGTAGAGAAATCAGGAAGAGGATTGTCCTAGTGATTGTTTATATTTAAATGAATAAGTTCTTAACATTACTACAAGGCCAGGTAACATTGCTCCGGGAACAAATCCTTTTTGTCACACTGTTCACTATTAAAAGCTATGGACCAGGTCCTCAGCTAGTGTCAATCAGTGCAGCTTCAATTACTTTACTGGAGGTTTGTCAATCACACCAGCAGAGGATGGAGTCTTGCAGAATGCAGGTTGAAGGCAATGGTCACATCAGCAGTTTGCAGATGACAACTCTGGAGTCAGGAAAAAAGGGGCTGTTCATCCCCCCTCCATGAACAGCCCTGGATACACTGTATCCAGATGAATAACTTCTCCCTTAATAGCTTTAATTTCTACTACTCTTTCAAAGGACTTTGCACACCGGGGCTCTTTCCATGAGACAGGATCAAAATCTCACAGCCTTCCTGAGGTTTGATCTCTGCAGATGGATGTTGAGCGTTTAGAACATTGATATTGCAGGCGAAAAGGTAACAAATCATTTTAGTGCAGCTGCATGAATGTGATTTCTTTACAGTGCAGTAGCCTGCTCCAATCAACGAGAGCAGAAATGCAATATTTCTTTTCGGCTCTGCAATTTAATCTTTGCTGCATGTTTTTTGCCACATTAATTATTAGGGCAACGAGACACTCATATTGGAAACTGCCATTTACTTTATGCCAAAGTATTGTTTATAAGCAACAAAGTTAGAGGTGTGTACAATGTAACGCACTGGGTTCAGCGAGGGGACAGATGAACAGAAAGTTATATTACACTCCAAGGGCTTTCAAAATGTTGACTAATAAGTGCTCAATATTGTTTCATTTTCAGAATAAGTGGTCTTTTTAAAAGACTTTTTACTGTACATGAATCTCTTTCACATATGTATCAATCATGTTGATCTCATTTTCCTTTTTCAGCAGAAACCTTTAGCACCATAATTTTGGTTGGGTAAATATTTGCAAGGTGCTGATAACTAATGGTTAAAGTGTAACCAGGCTGGCTTTGCTAGAATATGCTTAATGTAAAATCATGTCAGTCCAAAATCTCTTTGTGCTCGAAGAATTGTTTCTTTCAAGCATAAACACTACATGGGTCCCCATTCTGTTTATTCACATAAGTAGACGCACAAATAATTATAACAGTAACAGGGAGATTTGTGAGCATGCCAGAAGGACCTAACAGAAATAGGTTGAGGCATCATAGCAGGTTAAATTCTAGCTATCTAAGTGTACGGTAATGCATATTTAAAGAAACACTAACTTCTCATTCAGTTTTCTGAGTCAGCTACAGCATACACCTTAGGAACTATACTTAGGCACCAATCAACTTAGTGACGTTTTCTGCTTAGGCCTGTGGGCTGCTGAACAAAAGTGGGGAGGCTCTACAAAGCTGGGAGTTAGGGGAGGGTCTAAAGTCCTCCAGTGGAAAATGTTGAAATACCAGGGGCAGTTGCCTGCATTTTAGGAGAGATATTAAGACATTTAAAAATGAAAATAAGCACCTACTGTATTAGAATTCAGTACTGGGTCAGTAGCCATATAAGTAGGGCTATTCACATGCATAAGGGTTTGCAGGATTGGGCCCATATTCCCCACTGGACATGCGCACATATAAACATTCAAACAGCCAAAATCAAACTTAACCCTACTAAGTAGTTTATTCCCCCTCATTCACATACAGGAACACTGGTTCCCATGGACAACTAGGTCTGGCAAAACCCCTTTATCCTAAAGGATCTTGTCCTCCTACAATTCCTAATGGAGAGAAACAAATTTACTTTACCGTGTGTACTTTGGCTAACATTTTAACATCCAGCTTTTTTTAAATTGTGCGTTCTCTCTGGTTTTTAGTTTGTTACTTCTATTTTCTTATATGGAGGAGGAGGGCAGGGGAAGTATGTATGAAAATAAAAATAGGTTTATCATTACATTTTGATTACACACATTGTCTTTCTTGGCTCAATTGTTGTTTTTTTCCCCTTCTCTCTCTGATTCTTTCCCTCAGTCAACTTTAGTCTATTTTCTCTATAACTCTTTGCACCTTCCCGCTCACTGTATTTCTGCCTCCGTACCTCTTCTTCCTTTTCGTCTTCTTCCTTTTTGTTTTCTCCTTAGACTAATTCCCTTCCATTTCCTTCTCCCCATCTCTCCTCCTTGCCCCTACATTTTTTTTCTTTTCCTCAGGCTGTCTTCCCCTCTCGGCCTGGGAGAATCCCTCTGTAGTGCTCGCACCCCATCCCTATAAAAATCACCAAAATGTTCAGAGAGAGGGGAATCTCTGACTGCTACATGGGGCAATTCGTTCTGGATCAGGCAGCTTCCTCTTCTGATGAGCTACTGCACTGAGGCATACAACATGGTGTGGAAGTGGCAGCGAAAAGAGGAAAGGGAGAAGCAGCCACAGCAGCAGGATGGCACCTAGTGGTGGAAGGGTGAAAGAGTAGGTTATTTTAAAAAAGGAGGTGGAGGTGGGTTAATGCAGTCAAATGAATAGGGAGTTCTGAGCCCTGTGTTCTGTTCCTGGCTTAGCCAGTGACCTGCTGTATGACCTTTTGCCGGACACTTCACTTCTCTGTGCCCCTATTTCTTCCAGCCTTTGTCTCATCTATTTAAATGGTAAGCTCATCACCTCACCATAATGTGTGAAAAGGAAAGATATGTTACAGGGGACTTTGATCTGAGTGACACGTGTTGAATCCAGTCAGCAGCTATGCAAGCAGCGGCCTTGAGGCGGTTCGTTCAATACAGCTTCTGGATCCTTGAAGCCGCTGCCGGGTCGAAACGACAGCCGGTGTTCCTCCTTCCAACTCCCCTGGTGTTGGTGTCACGGTGCAGGGCGGGCCATCTGGGGGCAGGCCGGGTGGTCTCCTGGTTCGGTGTTGGTGTCACGGTGCAGGGCGGGCCATCCGGGGGCAGGCCGATTGCCTCCTGAAGGCAATCTCCGCGGACAGCTCGCAGGTGAGCCTGTCGATGAGCGGGTCGAATTCCGCGAAGGAAGCTGCCGTTTGGAGCTCCTCGATCCAGGCGGCCTGCCAAGGCATGGCTGGCCTAGTCTTTGGCCGCTGGTCCTCAGGCTCCTCGGTCGGCGTGGGCAGCGAGTTTGTCGTGTGGTCGATGGGTTGTCTCACTAGTGGGTCGGGAGACTCGGTTGGGTCCCGGTGCGTAGTCGCTGGTGGAGTAAGATCGCCACTGGTTGTTGGCGGAATCTGGACCGGGTCAAGGGGGGCGGGGGTGATGCCAGGTCTTCCGTGTGCGGCTGTTGTCTGAGGGGTTGTCGCGGAAGCGTGCGACCTTCTGGCAGCAGGGATCGGCCTGGTGGCCTCTACCATTAGAGTTCATAGAAGATCATTTCCTAACATAAACTGTATTGCATCCAACCCAAGGCAATTCTATTTTGGACCTCATCATGACAGATAAAGATAAATTAATCATAGGATTGGAAGTTAGTGGTTATCTTGATACCAGTGATACTTACCTGATTACATTCAGTATGGGCAAAGAGAGGGCAGTCCCAACCTGCGCGTGCACATGCCTTTAAAAAGGGCTAATTTCCTAAAGCCGAGGGAAATTGTTTGGGAAGAAAAATATAGACAGAAAAATGTGAATGAATATTGGGAACTCTTTAAGAATAGTTGATTAGATGGCCAAAAGTCATGAGTCCCCAATCAAGAAACGAAGCCCATTCTAGTTCAGTGCCAAAGTGAAGGCAGTAATTAGAATAAAAAAATACCCTATAAGAAATGGATAAAAAGAGAAATTGATAGCAGTCAATATAAATTAGAAGCTATGAAGTGTAAAAAATAGAAAAGGGAAGCTAAAGACACCAGGGACAATTCCATGGCTGGCAGAGCTAAGGAAAATAAGGAATTTTTAGATATACTAGGGACAAAAATCCTATAAAAGGTATACACTCATTACTATATGGAGATGGTGAAATTGTTGATGATTCAGAAATATAATATTTTTTGTATTAGAAAAGAAGCAGGATATCATGTACTTATATCGTGAGGATGATGAACAAAGGATAATGAACAACATTATTAACAAAGGAGGATGTTAAAAACATCTGTTAGGGATAAACATTTTAAAATCAGCAGATCTGGATTAATTGCCCCCAAAAGGGCTAAAAGAATTGGCTGAATAGATCTCTGGCCCGCTGATTTTCATTTTTATTATTGTGACAGTGTACCCCATAAGGCTTTATGGGGGGGGATGCTTATAAATGTATGTATGACATAACTGGAATATGTTTTGTGCTGCCTGTGCCATGTAATATATCTCCGTAAAAGTTGTGGTCTACTATATCTATTCATCCTATTTGTACATATATATCATTTTCTACTTGAGGTTAAGAATATGGGTTGTATGCTTCCTTGGTTTCTAAGTAAGCTTTGGGAGGCATTTGGTCAGCTTCTTTAGGAAGGAATTCGCCAGGTTAAGTACCTGATCAGGAAACACTTGGGGAAAAATGCATCTTGGAATGCTCCAATCCACATAAGAAGTCTTCCTGGAGACATGCAAGATACCATGTGGACAATGGCTTCGGCCTGTAAAGACTGAGTCATGCAGGGACATGTGACTTGCCCAGGTGACTCCAGAACTCTATCTTGGAACTGGACTTTGCATAGGGGGGAGGAGGGGGGGTCTCCACCCACAAGAGAGAGTCTATTTAAACCCGTGGGAGACCCCTCCATTTGGGGGTCTTCAGCTGGCTAAGGAAGGAGCCTCTCCACCCTCCCTCCCCCAGGATACTTGAAGGAAACTGAAACAAACGACAGCAACTATAGGGGGTGTGAGTGATTGCTGGACCCAGGCTAAAAGGAGATTAGCCTGTAAAAGGGAGCATTCTGGAACTGGTGAGGAACTTATCTGTATTTAGTTTGATTAGACATAGATTTGCGCATTTTATTTTATTTTACTTGGTGACTTACTTTGTTCTGTCTGTTACTACTTGGAACCACTTAAATCCTACTGTCTATTTAATAAAATCACTTTTTATTTAGTAATGTACTCAGAGTATGTATTAATACCTGGGGGAGCAAACAACTGTGCATATCTCTCTATCAGTGTTATAGAGGGCGAACAATTTATGAGTTTACTCTGCATAAGATTTATGCAGGGTAAAACAGATTTATCTGGGGTTTAGACCCCATTGGGAATTGGGCATCTGGGTGCTAAAGACAAGCAAACTTCTGTGAGCTGTTTTCAGGTAAACTTGCAGCTTTGGGGCAAGTGATTCAGACCCTGGGTCTGTGTTGGAGCAGACAGGAGTGTCTTGCTCAGCAAGACAGGGTGCTGGAGTCCTGAGCTGGCAGGGAAAACAGGAGCAGAGGTAGTCTTTGCACATTAGGTGGCAGCTCCCAAGGGGGTTTCTGTGATCCAATCCGTCACAATTATATCTTGGAACACTGGAGAAATTCTTGAAGGCTGGAAGAGTACTAATGCGCTAATATTCAAAAAGGGCAAGCAAGATAACCCAGTAACTATAGCCTGATATAAATCCCAGGCAAAATAATGGAAAAGCTGATGGGGGAATCAGATGATAAAAAATTAAAGGATAGGTATATAAATGATGCCATTTAACATGGCTTTATGGAAAATAGGTCCTGACAAGCAAACCTTATTTCATTCTTTGATGAGATTACAAGTTTGGTTGATAATGGTAAGTGCCTAGATGTACAAGACTTTTGTAAGGCATTTGATGTAATAGTGTATTTAATTTTGATTAAAAAATTAGCACTATACAATGTCAATAAGCAGACATTAAATAGACTACAAACTGGCTAACTGACAGATATAAAAAAGATAGTCATCAATGGGGAATCGTTCAACTGGAGGTATTTTTAATGGAGTTCTGCAGGGATCAGTAATAGGCCTGATGCAATTCAAAATTTTCAACAATGATCTGGATGTAAATATAAAATCACTGCTGGTAAAATTTGTGGATGACACAACGATTAGCAGAGTCAGGACAGGGCAGTCGTACAGAGCTATCTGGATTGCTGGCGAAGCTGGCCCTATTCCAACAAAATTTTTCAGTACAGCCAAATGAAAGTAATATCTCTAGAGGTAAGGAATGAAGGCCTACGCAATGCGGGCTCTATCCTGGAAAGCAGTGACTCTGAAGAGAATCTCAGAGGCATAGAGGACAAGTAACAATGTGAGCTTCCAGTGTGACGCTGAGGCAAAAAAAGGGTTTCATAGAGTCATAGATTCCAAGATCAGAAGAGATCATTGTGATCACCTAGTCTGCTCTCCTGTACCACACCGAACTTCCCCAAAATAGTTTCTAGAGCAGATCTTTTAGATAAATATCCAATTTTGATTTAAAAATTATCATTGATGGCGAATCCATCGTGACCCTTGGTACATTGTTCCAATGGATAATTACTGTCACTGTTAAAGGTTTACATCTCTTTCCAGCCTGAAAAAGGGCTTGTCCAGGATTTGAACACAGGACTGCTTATACCCTAAGTAAGAATCATACCCCTAGACCAACAAGCCATTTGAAGCTTGGGTGATCCTTGGATGTATAAGTAGAGAAGTAGCACACAGGCGTAAGGAGGTGATTTCACCTCTATAACCGGCGTTAGTGATACTGATTCAGGAATCCAGTTCTGGTGTCCACATTTTAAAAAGGATGTTGAATAAACGGAGTGGGTATAAAAAAAAGAGCCACAAAGATGATTTAAGGGCTGGAGAAAATGCCTTACAGTGAGAGACTAAAGAGGCTCAGTCTGTTTAGCTTATCAAAAAGAAGACTGTGAGGTGACTGGTTTACAGTGTATAAGTACCTACATGGGAAGAAAATACCAGGTATTAAAGGGCTGTCTCATCTAGTGGAGAAAGGTAAAGAACCAATGACTGGAAGCTGAAGCTCGACAAATTCAAATTGAAAATAAAAATGTGCCTTGACAGTGAGGGTGATTAACTATTGGAACAAGCTACCAACTACATCTCTTGATGTCTTCAGAACAAAACTGGCTGCTTTTCTAGAAGACATGCTTTAGCCAAACAGGGCTCAATATGAGGGTAACTGGGTGAAATTTAAGAGCCTGTGATACACAGGAGATCAGAATAGATGATGTAATGGTTCTGTCTTACCTTCCTCCTCAGAGGTTGGCAGAGGTCAGAGAAGGTAATGGGGGAGGCACTGCCTCAAATGAGGGACCTGCATCTGCAAAATGTACTGCAGTGTTCCTAGAAGGAACTGAGCTAGGCCATACATGAGGCTGCATCTGGGATGCTGTGTACTGTCCTGGGCACCTCGCACTAGTAAGAATGAAAAACCCAAGCGCTTTGGAAGGGGAGATAAATTCTCTTGGTTTGGGGCATAAGTGAAGTTCCAAATGATAGGATTAGCATGAAACTTTTCCTTTGGGCAGGTTATTTCATAACTGTATTGCTTGCACTTTCCTCTGAAGCATCTTGTCTTGGCTACTGCTGGAGACAGAATGGTGGAGTAGATGGCCCACAGGTCTAATCTGGTATGGCAACTCCCATGTTCCTAGACAGATGTCAGGAAACTGGAAGGAATTTGTAGAAGCACCACTGCGATGATTAGATAGATGAGGGGGACTGACATACAGGAAAGATTTTAAAGAACTAAATATGTTTCATTTGTTTAAATGACTGGGACAAAAGGGAAAGAGAAGTAACTATCACAAAAAATGGAAGGCTGTAAGCATCAAGAAGTGATAAAAAATGAGTATAACTAAAAGAAACGAGAGTTAAATTTTAGGCAGAGTATCAAGAAAAAATGCCCTCTTAATAATGTTGGTTAGATTGTGGGTTGTCTCTTGAGAAGATTGAGGGATGCCAACTGGACACACTGCCTGAGACTATAATGTAAGGCAGGAACAGTCTTCTGCAAGGACAAACTGACTCAAAAGATCTTATTCTCTCAAATGTCAATGGCTCTATTGATTGTTTCCCCCCCATGAAGCACTCTTGAAGTTTGCCATCTCTGCTTTATTCTTTCAGGTAGAAGTTGCAGTCACCGCTGCCAGAGATGCATTTCTAGGCTGGTCCTCCAAAAGCCCTCAGGAAAGATCTCAGATAATGAACAAGTTAGCGGACCTGATAGAGCATGACCTGGAGGCATTTGCACAAGCAGAATCAAAAGATCAAGGTAAAGGCACAATTTGTCCATCTGTTTGGCTGTCTGTCCCCAAATGAGGTTATAGAGAAGGAGGGTCTTGTTAAATATCACAACAGAGTCACAATGGCCAGGTCCTATTCTTGACTCTAATGAAGGCTGTCGGTGTGATTGGGTCAGTTAGAGCCAAATTTTTAAAGTTGCCACAAATTTTGTGTGCCTAACTAGACAGTCCCTGGGTTTGATTTTCAGAGGTGCTATGTTTCTAAAGTTGGACACTCAATACTAGAGGCTGGTTTTGAAAATGTGGGCCTCTTAACTCTTCCACGCCTCTGTTTCCTTCTCTACAAAATAAGGATGGCAATACCTGTGGCACAGAGGGGCTGAGACTAAATGTAATCAATATTCATAAAGCATACAGAGGATGCTGTCGACGAGCGAAGCATTACCAGTCCTATGGATGTACTATAAAATCATCTATCTAATCTATAGTGGTAGTGGTGCCAAGAGGCTCCCAGACAGGAATCCAGGACCTCATTGTGCCAGGCACAATGTGTGCACACACGACAAAAACATGGTCTCTGCCCCCAAAGAGCTTATAATCTAAATGGCTGTTTATGCTATAATTTGTATTTATGCTATTCATGATGCTTTCCAGGCATCTAATTACTTCACCATTTCTCATCTCCAACAAAGTTCTTCCCTAGGTAATGGGTAGGAATCCTAGTTCAGGGCTCCAGTTTGATTTGGAGGCTCTTCAGGGCAGATGCTTGTCTTCCTGTGTGTTTACAGCAGCATGCACACTTATGGCATTATATAAATGTTAGTTTTTCCCCGGGGATAAAGTGCATGTTGATGACACAACTTTAACTTTTCTCTTTCAGGAAAAACAATTACATTCGCTAGAACAGTGGACATCCCACGGGCAGCATACAACTTCCGGTTCTTTGCATATTCTGTCCTTCACCATACCACAGAATGCACTCAGATGGACCACATGGACTGTATGCATTACACCGTGAGAACTCCAGTAGGCATTGGTGGGTATTCTCAAAGGACAAATGCTGAAAAGCTTGGCAGACTGTCTGCCAAGAGAGGGGAAAAAATAAGAAAAAGGGGGGCCTTGAGCGCTGCTGCTTATTTTTTTAACTTCAGGCAGCATTTTCAAGGGCATGGGGGAGAAAGGATTATCATAAAGTTAATGTTTACTGCTTCTAGATCCCATGCTAAGCTTGGATACTCCACTGTGAACTCTGGCACCTGCATACTGCAAAATCAGTGAACAATTACAACATTTATCCTAAAAAGTTCCCTCTTCCCACAGTAGGACATTTCCCATCCTCAAAATCTTCTGTGAACTGGTCCAGGCTGAGGTTGATGGTGGGGTGAAAATTGTTGAAATCCAGGTGGAAGCACTTTACACCAATATTCCACATGAGGATGGACTACAAGCTGTCAGGAACAGTATCCCTGATGAGGCCACAGCACACCTGGTGGCTGAGCTTTGTGACTTTGTCCTCACCTACAACCATTTCAGATTTGGGGACAACTTATACCTTCAAGTCAGTGGCACTGCTATGGGTACCTGCTGGCCCCACAGTATGCCAGCATTTTTATGGCTGACTTAGAACAACGCTTCCTCAGCTCTTGTCCCCTAGCGCCCCTCCTCTACTTGCGCTACATTGATGACATCTTCATCATATGGACCCATGGAAAGGAGGCCCTTGAAGAATTCCACATGGATTTCAACAATTTCCACCTCACCATCAACCTCAGCCTGGACCAATCCACACAAGAGCTCCACTTCCTGGACAATACAGTGCAAATAAGTGATGGTCACATAAACACCACCCTATACCGGAAACTTACTGACCGCTATACTTACCTGCCTTCAGCTTCCATCCAGGACACGTCACACGATCCATTGTCTACAGCCAAGCCCTAAGATACAACCGAATTTGCTCCAATACCTCAGACAGAGACAAACACCTACAAGATCTTTATCAAGTATTCTTAAAACTACAATGCCCACCTGGGGAAGTGAGGAAACAGATTGACAGAGTGAGACAGGTACCCAGAAATCACCTACTACAGGACAGGCCCAACAAGGAATATAACAGCACACCACTGGCCATCACGTACAGCCCCCAGTTAAAACCTCTCCAGCGCATTATCAACGATCTACACTCTATCCTGGAAAATGATTCCTCACTCTCACAGACCTTGGGAGGCAGGCCAGTCCCCACTTACAGACAACCCCCCAACCTGAAGCAAATACAGCAACTACACACCACACCACAGAAACACCAACCCAGGAACCAATCCCTGTAGCAAACTTCGTTGGCTACTCTGTCCCCATATCTACTCTAGCAACACCATCAGAGGACTCAACCACATCAGCCACACCATCAAGGGCTCATTCACCTGCACATCTACTAATGTTATATATGCCATCATGTGCCAGCAGTGCCCCTCTGCCATGTACATTGGCCAAACCGGACAGTCCCTGCGTAAAAGAATAAATGGACACAAATCGGACATCAGGAATGGTAACGTACAAAAGCCAGTAGGTGAACACTTCAATCTCCCTGGACATTCTATAACATACTTAAAAGTAACTATTCTTGAACAAAAAAACTTCAGAAACAGACTTCAAAGAGAAACAGCAGAACTAAAATTCATTTGCAAATTTAACACCATTAATCTGGGCTTGAATAGGGACTGGGAGTGGCTGGTTCGTTACAAAAGCAGCTTTGCCTCTCCTGGAATTGACACCTCCTCATCTATTATTGGGAGTGGACTACATCCACCCTGATTGAATTGGCCCTGTCAACACTGGTTCTCCACTTTTGAGGTAACTCCCTTCTCTTCATGTGTCAGTATAATAATGCCTGCATCTGTAATTTTCACTCCATGCATCTGAAGAAGTGAGGTTTTTTACCCACAAAAGCTTATGCCCAAATAAATCTGTTAGTCTTTAAGGTTCCACCGGACTCCCTGTTGTTTTTGTGGATACAGACTAACACAGTTACCTCCTGATACTTGACATATTTATATCCATTATTTTTGGAAAGCTAGCCACAAGATGGCACTGTCACGTCAGAGAAAGTTTGAATACATGTGTTGTTTTAGAGCTATATGAATAATGATGCAAATATTTTAATACCAGTTTGATTATTTAATACATTTGTTTAATAAATTTGACCTGTTTAGTTCTCTTCCCATGAGAATCTGAGTCTTACTGACCAAAAAATACTCAGACATCAAATTTTAAATTCATTACATGTGCTTGTATTGGAACTCTTTTAACTCTCATTCAGTCATAAGAACGGCCATACTGTCCATCTAGCCCAGTATCCTGTCTTCCGACAGTGGTCAAAGCCAGGTGCCCCAGAGGGAATAACAGAACATGTAATCATCAAGTGATCCATCCCCTGTCGCCCATTCCCAGCATCTGGCAAACAGAGGCAAGGGACACCATCCCTGCCCATCCTGGCTAATAGCCATTGATGGACCTATCTAGCAACAAGGAGTATCACATGACCAATCACAACTAAGCCTCATAGCTTGGGTTTCAAATATTTGTGATAAATACACAAAGTAAAAATATTCATGAAGATAGTCATTGAATAAATTTAAATAGCACTGCAATTTGAGGAAGTCAGTCTGTTCATTATTATTCTGGACTAAATTCATCAGGTAAATTATTCATTGTGCATGATGCACTCAGCTCTAATGTTTGACAAGAGCCAGAAGTGGCAATTGATGCATATTTGTTAAACAAAACAAAAATTTTCAATTTGCATATATCATTGAATTGTGAATTCTGAACACCTGGACCTGTCTGTAGAGCATGAAAAAGCTCCTACTTCAATATCTCTCTGCTACGCTGGGACAAAAGTACACCAAAAATCAGTTGTCCAGTTGAGGTGGTCAAATATATTTGCACTGTAAATGTTTGGCATAGTTTAGACCAGTTATTTAGAAGGCGTTGGCCATTAGAAATGGCCCTTATTGTAGGGTTCGCTGTACCATGAAGAATAAGGTAGGGGTGTAAAATTTCCTTTATTGTCCGGCCATACTGAAGCTTTGGCTTCCATCAGGGTAGGAGGTCCCAAGCCTGGGCATCAGATTCAGATCTTCTGTCCCAATACATTTGGCCTCTTGATTTTGTCCTTTTCTTTTTTCCTTTGTAGCTGGTTTAATAAGTCCTTGGAATTTGCCACTTTACTTGCTCACCTGGAAAATAGCCCCAGCCATAGCATCTGGAAACACTGTCATCGCCAAGCCCAGTGAGATGACATCTGTCACTGCTTGGATGATGTGCAAACTTCTGGATAGAGCAGGTAATTTGGAAATGCCTTCAGCACAGGGACCTCGCTGTCTGTTGCCTCCTTTGTTGGAGAAGTTGGAAGGTGCAGTGAATGAGGCAGGGGATTGCGGGAGGATAAGGAAGGTTACAGGGTTAAGGCAGTTGAATTCTACCCTGGAGAACTAAATTCTATCCCTGCCTCCCTCCTATATCTTCCCTCCCCCTGCCACCATCTCCTCATCCCCATCTATTCCTTTCACCTCACCTCTGCATTCCATTTAGGCTGTTTCTCCCTCCACAGTGCTTGGGCGCCAGCAGGGGGAAAGTGGAGAGCATAGGAAAAAGTCTCTGTTCTCAGTTCCTGTGCCTGGTGCCACATTGGTCCCCAGTAGCTGGGAGCAGCAATTGCAGAGAAAGTGCTGCTCTGCCCCTGTATCCCCAGGTTGAAGCATGCTCAGTACAGATGGAAGCTTCAGAGAATAGAGCTGCCAAACTCTAAGGCTGTGTCTTCACTAAGAAAAACTGGCTACTTCCAGTTAACTAACACAAGGTAAAATCCTAGTGAAGACAAGGCACTTAGTGGTCCTCATACAAATTAGCAGGTCAAGTTAATCCCTAGGCTACCCTGTAGTCTTCAGTTCAACCTGCTAACTTGTGTGAAAGCTGCAAACGCCCTTCTCGTCACTGATTTTCGTTCATGTTAGCCAGCTCGAGTTAAGAATACACTTTTTTTCCTAGTAAAGATTCACAGTTAACAAGCCTCCACTGACCATGTGCAGTCTGTGATTTTTTTCAGTGTCTTATAACTTGTCCTGATGGGTGCAGCTTTTCACAGCACCAGCAAAAGGCACATTTCTGACACCAAAGGAACTTCCCTGCCAAATTTCAAGTCCCTCTCCCCAAGTATGCAGGCACTAGAACTTTCCGAGAAAATGGTTGAAGGAATATCTTTAACATAGGCAAAACAATGAGTTTTTTCTTAAATTAATTCTCAGAAATGGCTGAACTGTGGAACTGCTTTTGCTGAAACTTAAAAAAAAAAAAAACAGAAAAAAAAGAAAAATGTATCAGCCTAAAGCAGACACCCAGCATGGAAAATTTCTGACCTAATGGTGAAAGTTTGGCATAAATTATATCCCACTGAAAACTGGGCCTTATAATGGGAGGTGTCAGGCAACCTTAACTATTGGCAGAGCTACCAGCTCCACCTGTACTAATACAAGAACAGAGATTAAAACCCAATAGTTCAGTGTTTTATCTAGTTATTTCTCCTATTTTGCTCAACCACTCTTAAAGTCAAGGGCATCCTCGTTAATGTAGCACTATTAGTAGTAGTTTGCTGGCTTCTGAGGGGAGTGCAAAATTAACCTAACTACCTCAAAGTAAAGGACATGAGTGTTTTGTGTGTTTGTTCCCATGAGGAATCCCACCAGGAGTGGTGAATATTGTGTTTGGAACTGGCCCCAAAGCTGGGAGGGCTATTGTCTCGCATCCTGACGTGCCACTGATCTCCTTCACTGGAAGCACGCTCACGGCCCAGCACATCAGGGAGAGGAGTGCCCCACACTGCAAAAAGCTCTCTCTGGAACTGGGAGGCAAGAACCCTGCAATCATCTTTGAGGATGCTAATCTGGACCAATGCATCCCTACCACTGTGAGATCCAGCTTTGCAAATCAGGTAAAGGGAGATGCTCCTCTCTACACCTTGTTACATATTAAGTGTGTAAAGAGCAATGTGTGCGTACCTTTATGCTTGTCTGACTCTTAAATAGTCAACGGTATTTTGTTAAGATTCAATATCATTAGCAGAATGTAAGTAAAAACATATGAAGTTGATGTTTTCATGATTTCATGAGCAGAGAAACAATGATAGTAAATAATTTGATCTTCTATAGTGTCTTTCATTCAAATATCTTAACACACTTTACAGTCCTCCATAGGAAACAAATTACTTATTGACCTTCTAGGAGGATAAGTAATTTATCTAGATGGAAACAACTGAGAGATCAGGTGACTTCCCCAGAATCAAATGAGTTTATACAAGAGACAGGAATAAAACCCAGGAGTTCCAGTCCCCTGATCCAACTACTAGATGCTCCCATTATTTGTGAACATCTTCAGCAATGATCAGCAAGCCTATGAAAATTATTTCAGTGGGTATGAAGATAACTTGGCAAGTCAGGGTGGGGAAAAGTATTTCCATGATGTCAAGGTAGTGATCATTCAGACATGAAAAGTAATGTTTCTGTGGGAAGTGTTGGGGAGGATAAAAAAAACAAGACTTAATAATAAACTCAACAGTCAAGATGTCTACATCCCTTATTGAGTGACCACATGATTTTATTATTCTCCCTGTGTCTTCTTTCTCCCCTTCTCCCCTCCAGTCTGTTTAGGACTCTCAATTTTGAGTGTCTTTAAATTTAGTTTGGGCTGTTTGTGGGGTAGGGACTGTCTTTACGTGTTTTGTGAGGGGCCTAGCACATTTCTGGGCACTCAGAAGTAACAGTATTGCAATAATTGACAGTATTTTTGTTTCTCTCCTCATGTTTGATAGGGTGAAATCTGTCTTTGCACCAGCAGGATCTTTGTTCAGAGGAGCATTTATAATGAGTTTTTGAAGAGGTTTGTAGAAGAAGCCAGAAAGTGGAAGGTTGGGAGCCCCTCAGATCCCACATCCAGTATGGGGGCACTGATAAGTAAAGAACATTTAGAAAAGGTAACTGCAGAGGAAATCCTGCCTGAACTATAGTCACATTTTAGAGATCCAGAAAAGATGACTTGTATATGACTGGGGTGAGGACCATGTCATCTTCTGTGTTAGTACCATGCCAATCGCACTGTCATTTCCCCATAAATGATCATTAAAAGTGTCTGATGATTAATGTATCTGCTGTGTATGGGTTAGGTTCACATCGCCCCAGGAAAAATAAAGTCTGCGAACAAATAATTTTAAACTAAGCGGTGAAGCTGTTATTGTGAAAGTACATAAATGAATCTAACAGTGCCAAATCAGGCAACATTTTCATTGACTTAAGTGTTGGGCCCATAGCGATAACTTATTTGCCTCATAAAACAAGGTGCATTTAGATTGCAGTATATCTGATTTATAATGCAACTACTGAGGAATGTAAAAGCAGAGTTTATCTGGGATACTGAGTGGCTTTGGAGGAATTGGTAATGGTATATAAATGGAGACTTGTAGTCCACAAGTTCCAGGAATTCCGCTTAGGCCATGAGTGGATGACAGTAGTTACCATCTGGTGGCTGTTGGGTGGTTGATGTGAAATGAGTATAATGGTCTCAGTCAGTGTTCTGGAGATCAGGTGTCCATATCCTAAAACACCAGCGGATGCCATTTGCATCAGTGGAACATGCTGACAAACTCGCACAAAAGAGAAGATTCAAATAGGCAAAGAGACTGATCTCTTCCTCTGGGCCCTAATGCTGGGCCCTCCAGGTCAGTGATGAGACATATTGGTGGATTATCCTACACTGTCGCTGCCTATGCTGTACCTGTTCTGTGGCTACATGGAGGACTTGAGTCCCAGGGAGTCTCTCTGGGCACCTTTCAGTGCTTCTTTCACACAGAGCATTTAAAAGAAAGGAGCGAAAAAAACTCAGTGATTTATCTGTGGAATTCCTAGAGTGGGAGAAAGCACCCAGTAGTTTCAAAGCTGTAGATAGAACAAGATCAGTAGCATGACCTGTATGCTCAAGATAGCATATGATAGCAGCAACTACATAAATTGTTGTAATGGTTTATTGATCGTGTTTTCTGTTGTGCTCATCGCTGTAGCGTCTGAGTACTGTGACAACATGTAGTAAGCTTCCTTGTATGGTAGGAAAAGGTAATCACTCCCATGTGACACAAAGGGAAACTGAGGCAAAGAGAGGTGTGGTGTGCTGCCCAGGGTCATAGGGAAAGTCTTTAACACATAAAGGATAGGAGTCAGGTCTTCTGTGCTTTAATAACGTGACTATCGTTCCACCCCTTCAAAACGTATTTAGAGGAAGGAACAAATTCATGTTTTGGCTAGCAGGTTAATGAGAGAAAGGGAATAGTTTACTTACAGGGAAAAATGCTCTGACTTCTTTTTACATATACTTGGCTGCAAAACCTAGGGAATGAGAATTGGCAGGGGGAAAATGCCAACATGGGTCAGTGGGAAATGCTCCTAGATTCCCTGTTGATTTATCTTGTATTGAAAATGTGAACTTTACAGCATTTTCAGTCTCCCACATTGACGTTTTGCCCTCCCCCAGGTAAAGAATTATGTGAAGAAGGCTCGAGCTGAAGGGGCTAGAATTCTCTGTGGCGAAGGAGTGGATTCTTTGGTTCTTCCAACTGGAAATCAGAATGGCTATTTCATGCTGCCTACAGTCATTGCTGAAGTCAAGGATGAATCCTGCTGCATGCAAGAAGAGATCTTTGGTCCCGTGACGTGTGTGGTACTGTTTGATACGGAAGAGGAAGTGATTAAAAGAGCCAATGGTGTCAAGTATGGCCTGGCAGCCACGATATGGTCAAGTGATGTGGGGCGTGTTCATCGTGTGGCGAAGAGACTGCAAGCTGGCCTGGTGTGGACCAACTGCTGGCTAGTCAGGGAACTGAACTTGCCATTTGGTGGGATGAAAGCCTCAGGGATAGGCAGGGAGGGAGCAAAGGAGTCTTATGAGTTTTTCACTGAGGTCAAAACCATTACAATAAAACACTGAAATTTGCCCATAAAGTATTTTATGGCAAAATAAACAACCGACATTTGTGCTTACAAATGTCTCTGGGATATACCAAGAGATCATGGCCTGCTTATAATTCATTTTTATAGAAATCCATTCATTGATAAATACCAACTAAAGCTTAAGCTGCTCGGCCTCACAACTGGCAGCAGAGAAAGTAGATTCTGGATCCTACCCAAGCCACAAACCTGATTCACAGGGCTCAAGGAGATCTTGAGGATTCCAAAGTTAATTCACCATCTCTTTCTCAAGCTGGTCCAGTAAAAGGAATTACCTCACACATCTTCTCTCTCTCATATCTTGGGACGTAGATGGCTGCAACAACACTGCCAATAAATGTCCCCAAAAAAGGCCGATTAGAGACAGGGTGATAAATAACGATGGTTGTGGTCAACAAATCACCTTGAGTGACAAAGACACAAGCGAGTTATGATGTTATGTTCTAATAGGAATAAACACATTTCCTCTCTAAATGGGTAATCCCATGAACAATACGTTTTGCACTTTGATTGCGTCATCAGGCTAGTACTAATGAAATTTCTCACTAAAATCCCCAAGGCAGTGCTGCTAATCTGTTTAGTTGTGCTAAACTCTAGAGCAGGGGTCGGCAACCTTTGGCACGCGGCTCGCCAGGGTAAACATCCTGGCGGGCCGGGCCGGTTTGTTTACCTGCCGCGTCCGCAGGTTCTGCCGATCATGGCTCCCACTGGCCGCGGTTTGCCGTCCCAGGCCAATGGGGGTGGCGGGAAGCCGCATCCAGCACATCCCTCGGCCCGTGCCGCTTCCCGCAGTCCCCCTGGAGCGGCGCACCACGGCCAGTCGGAGCCGTGATTGGCCGAACCTGCGGATGCGGCAGGTAAACAAACCGGCCCGGCCCGCCAGGGTGCTTACCCTGGCAAGCTGCGTGCCAAAGGTTCCCAACCCCTGCTCTAGAGCCAGGATATTCCTGTAAGGCACAAATAAAGCAAACCTATTTTTATCATAACTCTTTTTTAAAATATGTAGTGGTATTGTCATCCTACTGAAATGATTATTTTGATGTTATAATCTTTCATCATCTAGATTGCTTCTATGCTGGTATTTTTCACATTTCTAAAAGTAATTTGGCTGGCAGAACATAGTCACAAGTATTGACAAAAGCTGGAAGTGACTCGTTTTTAGCAGGACTGTTTTAAAAATTTGTTAAAAAATAAAAAAAAAAAACCACTTAAAATTAGCCTAGTTTTCATTTTCAGGCTTCTGTGAAAATGGTCCATCTTGCAAAACTTTCCCATTGGTGAAAATGGAGTTGAAGTCGGGCACAATTTCTCTCCCACCCCAAGTAAATGCCAGTGGACATATCAAAGCAGTTTTTGTGGTGTGTTCATGTTTTGAGCTGGATTTTATCACTTGGTTGAAGTTGCATGGCGGCTTTCATGTTCCATGGCTATTTTGACTAATTTTCTCATGAATTAATCTCAGGACTAATTTTTTTGTGGGGGAAGGAGCTATTCCCCCTGAACACATACAGGTGTTGAGTAACCAGAGATTGACTGTATGGGGGAGTAGCGGATTATTGCTCCTCTTCCCTGAACAGAGAAAACACAAGGGAAAGGATTCAGGATTGTCTAGGAGAAGGGTCTTTTTTCAGGGCCTGTTGGGAAGAGGGGTAAGGAGTTGGGATGGGGGGGCAAGGTGTACCTGGTAGCTGTAACTCAGATAATGTTTGGAGAAGCATTCAGACTTTGAATACTAATTCATAATATACTCTGAACCTTTTGAGGTTCCCACATGAGTAGTTTGATATTTTTTTCATAGTGTTAAGGCTGGATTACTTTGCACACTCTGAAATGTATGTTTTCTAAGGAGGCTTTTACTGCATGTAGCTCAGCTATGCAAATGCTGGGATTTGCATTCTTTTTCTTTTAAAATTTAAAGGGTTCAAAGGCTGCTTTAAATTGCCCCAGTCCCTTTGGAGATGGGAGATGCAAGGTATAATTGAGTACTTTGTGGTCCCTTTGTATTTCTTTCATGGTGTCACAGGGCCAAAGTTAGCATGGGCCAAAGATCTGGCCCTTCTCATGTTGGAAAGCCTTTCATTCCAGTGGGCTACTTTGTCTGATGTGTTTGCAGTTTGTGACCATATGGTGGCAGCAGAGTACATAGTTCATTTGTTCTCCTTTCTGTTGCTGACCTTGCTACCAGAAAAATTAACAATTAAAAGGAGTATACTTTGCTGGTAGTATACTGAACTCTTCAGAAACCCTGTTTCACTCCAAGGCTGTGAAACTACTCAAACTGAGGGGCCTGGCACATCACACAGAAGGCTAGTTTGAAGTATCATAGAATATCAGGGTTGGAAGGGACCTCAGGAGGTCATTTAGTCCAATCGCCTGCTCAAAGCAGGACCAATCCCCAGACAGATTTTTACCCCTGTTCCCTAAATGGCCCCCTCAAGGATTGAGGTCACAGCCCTGGGTTTAGCGGGCCAATGCTCAAACCACTGAGCTATCCCTCCCCCCAGGTGAGCTTTGGTGAGCTGCTTTTTCCCCAGGTGTGGCTTTTGGCTGAGCATTGAGCAAGCTGGGGAATAATGCTGTTTACTGTGATGTAAAGGAAGTATCTGAGTGTTATCTGTGTGCTGCTTGTCCTTCAGCCCACGGTGTCTTACCAGCTCCAGGCACAAATACTGAGTGGAGAAAGGTTGACTGAACCTCGCAGCCATCTTCAGATGAGGACTGTGTGGGTGGTGCAGCACTTGTCCAAAGTGACCCTCTGGGTTCACTCTGAGAGACAGAGAGAGAGAGAGAACCTGAGCTAGTTCAGAACTTCTTCATTCACCCCTGCAACTTTTTGAAGACAGGAGGAAATTGGTAATCAGTGGTGTCTAATGCCCTGGGGAGGTTAAGGAGGTCCAGCAGGCTGAGTGTATATGATATTTCCCTTGTCTCTGGGCAGGAGGAGATCATACACCAGAACAATAAATACTGTCTTGATCCACATTTTCCACAAGCTCTAGCTTTCTTCCTCCTCATCCTGTTTTTTTTTTTTTTTTTAGTTGCAGATCTGATTAAATAAATGGAGGTCTCCACAGGCAGAGGGCTGGGACAGAGCGCTTTGGTGATAATGTGTGTGTAGCTCAGTGGTCCGCAAACTTTTCACAGTCCCTCCCCTCCCCAGGGAGCCGGGGCCAGGAGCAGGGCCGCAGATCCCGGGGGGGAGAGGGGGAAGCGGGGCGCAGACAGGAGTAAGGGGACTGGGGCTGCGGCTGGGGGAGGGTCGGGCTGGGAACGGAGCCATGGCCGGGAACAAAGCCGTGGCTGGGGGCCAAGGCTGGGGGTGGGAGGGGAGCAGCAGCTGGGAGCCAGGGGGCAGAGCGGTGGGCACCGAGCGGGACTGGGTGGTGCTTCCTCCCCATCCCCCACGGAGGCGGACCTGGGCCCACCATGCCCCCCCAACATTACTCTGCACCACCCTAGGGGGACATTCCCCATAGGTGGGGTGCTGTAGCTGTAGTCAGGAAGTAGTTTTAGTATTCACTTATTCATCTATTCCTTACCCTCTTGGATGAGTAGAGTTTCCTATGTGTGTGTTTTGGTATTCAGCAGGGTCCAGGAGTTGCTGGGATGGACCATGGTGGTTGGTTTCTTTTTGCCTTGTGATGAGGAGAATTCTTATTTCTGCCTGGGGCAGGGTTGCAATTCTTGTGTCTCTAGTGTCCACCTCCAGCCTCAGATGGCAGTTAGCAATATGAGCAGCTGTGTGTGGGTCTGATGATGACCTGCAAAGTGGAGAGTTCAGACAGTGGGCTGGCCTGCTGTAACCAAGTGCTATTTACATGGAGATTGAAGTCTCCCAAGTTACTAAATCGTGTGAACTTCATTTCCACATCGAACAGATCTCTCCTAGCTCCTCTGGGCCGAGTTCAGGGTCTAGAAATGTATAGAAAAGTACAATGCTTGGGTTAATCTTGCCTCTGAATTCAGATTACGTGGATGCACTCAAAAGATTTTCTTCGGGGTGAGTTTTTCCTTTGTCTGAGCCAGCCAGAGAATAGAATGGGGACTCTGTCTCCAGATTTTCCTCCCTGAGGTTGAGGCTGTGGTTAATAAAATATCCTGAAGGACAAGGTAAGCTAACACCAGCCCTGAAGCATCACTCTGCCAGGATTCTGGGATGTTGTCTGGGTTGTGTGACTTCGAATTTTCCAACCCTGTGGCGACGTTTTATTACAAGCTGCCCTGACTGGCAAGATAAATCATGTGAACGTTATGAGGATTTGTTTAATTACTTTTATGTAAGCCCTGAAGAGTTTGTCCATCTGTTAATTCTTATAGGTGGCATAAGTACAGTTCTACTTAATGCCCAGAGATTATCTCACTGGGGTGAGATGATTCCTACACATAGCTGTGTATGCACCATACTGTACAATGGTTAATTAGGGCTTTTTTGTTCTGCATCAGGGGTTTTCTCAACATGTTTAGATCTGTATCCACTTGAACCTGCTGTGCTAGTGGTCATATGGTGCTTGAAAAAACAGGTTTGCTTGTATATACAAGCATGGCAGGAGTGTGAAGGAAGACAGGGTGTTTACAAATTTCAAATTGTATTACATCTCTGCCCCTACAGTCTTCTCAGCTTTGACAAAGGCCAGTCCTTTTCTTGGTCTCCTAACTATGAAAATGGGATCCAACCCCCTCCCGTAACAGACATTTCCCATCTGGTGGTAAGTATGGAATACAATGACAGGGATATAGAGTCAGAATTAAGGTTTTTGTGGAAACTTAACTATGGATTTCTAGGCTTTCAATGCCAGGCTTTAAAATTCATCTGGCTGCAGAGCTAAGCCCCACACCTGTGAGGCCAAGGCCTAAGACTTTCTTCTTCCAGTAGAGAAGTATAGAGCTGGAGTCCTGGGGGACTAAGATCACCTTATATCTGCCACAGGACTGGCCTCCAGAGACATACGAATTAGCCTGTACTAGATATTAGTGAGTATTTGCTGAAAACCTACCAAGCCTGTAGTGGATAGAGTTTCAAATGTCCACAGTGCTTGTCTTTGAGATTGTCATTTACTTGGTACACAGCTAAGCATTTGGAAGGGTTTGCTGGGCTACCGGATTCATGGTGTTATCCTGTAGGGGGATTGGCTGCATTACTCTTGGGCAGTTGTTCTAACTGAAGAAAAATGCAACAAATTTGGGAACAGTTTCTAACCCTTCACTCATGCTCATTGAGAATTTCAATGAGCCCACTTGTGGAGTAAGGTCAGACTCAGCATAAGTAAGAGTATCAGAATCTGTTCATGGATGTTTCTAAGCCAAGCATCTTTTGAAAATATCAAGTTAAAAGACTTTTATCCCCTCCCTTCTCCGCGCGCACCCTCCCTCCCCCTCCCATCATGTAACCAACTGCCTTGTGCAGTTGGCCTCCCACTTTTGCAAAACATTATTTTCTGGCAAGAGACAACCCATGAAAAATGTCAAGTAGATAAGATCAGTTCTAAGAAGTTAGAGTACTCGATAATGAGACTTTTAATGGAATGATCTTTAACTCTGCAGTTGCAGCCATAATAGAAATATATTGGAGTTGATGTTTTTATTAAAAAACCAAAACAATCTTCCCCTGTCTGCCCCCTCCCACACAAGTTGTTCCAGGTTTGGAAGCGTAACATTTTAAAATCTCCAATGATATGTGTCCTTACAACCTTTCCAAAAATATCGATGTTTTCTACCACTTGGGAGAACTACCATAGAAGATCCTAGGGTATTTTTGAGCACCAGAGATGCAATCTAACTTTCATGTTGTCTTCTATCCTGCCACCCCGAATGTCTGTTACCTGGACAAAGGAAATTGATATTCCCTCTGTCCGGGTAAATTAGATTTCATCACCATCTTTAGATGTGACCCAACATCCTTTCCACCGGTTGCGGAGGTGCCTCCTTTACAGAAAATATCTCAGGATGAGTCTGAGCACCGAAGAAGCAGGATTTCAGAGTTCAGTGAAAGGTAAGGCGAGAAAGCGTGGTCCAGTGGTTAGTGTTTTAGCCTGTGACTTAGACCTCAGTTCAGTCCCCTGCTCTGCCACAGACTTCCTGTGTACCCTGGGGCAAGTCACTTAGCCTCTCTGTGCCTCAGTTCCCATCTGTCAAATGAGGTTAATATCACTGCCCTACCTCACAAGGGTAGTTGTGAAGACAAATACATTAAAGGTTGTGAGGTGCTCAGTACCAGAACTAGGTGATTCTTTCAATACTTGTACATGTGGGACTCTCAATTAATGCTAATGGTAGGTTCCAGAGAAGTGTACCGAAGTTCTAAGTAATTATAGACCATTTATCATGGAGACCTAAGAAGATAGATATATTCAGGAAGTACTAAACATGTCCAATTACTTCTGAGCGCCTGCGTTAATAGAGAAAAGACAAAGCCACCATTTTAATCATTCATTTTCCTCCTCCTTTGGGAGCAGCACCAGTTAAAACAAGGGTTTATTCAGTATTACAGGAAGAGTTCTTTTTTCTGTAGTGTCAGTACAAGAGCTAGGCAAAAATCCCTCTTCCTGCTGGTGGAAAAAATAACATTTTCTGGGATTTGTGAAAAAATCATTGTCTCGATTTCTTAAAATGGAAGACAAGAAACTATGTTCACCTCAACCCCGATATAACGCTGTCCTTGGGAGCCAAAAAATCTTACCACGTTATAGGTGAAACCGCGTTATATCGAACTTGCTTTGATCCGCCGGAGTGCGCAGCCCCCCCTCCCCCTTCCGCCAGAGCACTGCTTTACCGCATTATATCCGAATTCGTGTTATATCGGGTCGCGTTATATCGGAGTAGAGGTGTATGTGGTCACTTGGCCTGAAGAGTATTAATTGTTTGCCTACTGAAAATTCATGCTTTTGTCTTGGGAAGGAATGTCACAGCATTTGCTGATAGAAAATGCTAAAAATCAATGATGGATTCAATTTAGGAGCCGGTGCTAAAATATCCTTGTTTTCATGTGATACTTGGGACTAGATAATTTTGCCCATGTTTAATCACTATATTTCAGTCTCTCTGCCCATCCCCCCCCGCCCCCCCTCCCCCAAGCGACTGTAGCTAGCATGCTATGTATTGTACACAGAGTAGCAATGATAACACAGCTATGGAAATTTGATTAGGAAACTATCCTTCCCGTGCTGCATAGTGTTCTCAGAATAGAACTAGGTTACTTCAGAGCAGAAAGAGTTCTTTTGTAGCTCATAATTATATTCCTACAGTTAATCATTTTTTCAGTGCTGACAGCTTTCTCTCTTCGCATGCACTGTGGGAAGAGTCTGCTATCCCGGAGGGTCAAATGTATCTTTAGGCATCTCTGTAGCTCTGAGTCATATTGAATGTGATGGCACTTGGGTGTACTACACTAATGACATGCACAAAAGCCTGCTCCCAATCAAAAAGGATTTTGTGACCATATGTTGCTGAGAGTGTTTTTTCTAAATCAGTTGACTCGGGGGGATGGTTTCAGGCCATTTCCTTCACTGGGGCAATGTTCACATAACTCCTTTCCGTTAAAAAAAATTTAAATCCTGTATCGTAATGCTGTAGTAAGGGGAGCACCTTCTCCAAAACCTGGATCATGGAAATGTAAAAACTGTGTAGACAATACCTTCATCCAAGTAGTCCAAAGGTTTTACCAATAATTACTTAAACCTTTGGATCAAGGTATTAATTATAGCTGGGTAAACTGAGGCATTAATCTATATGTCTGCAATGAGAAATTTAAAGGCCTGAGACTTTCCCCTTGGCTGATGCTTTATCTCCTAATCTGGTTTCTCTCTGCCAATTGAAAAGGAAAACAAAGCATAGTTTCAAATGGGAATGTTTGTTTTATTCATATGTTCTCAGTGTTGTACCCGTGTTGGGCCTAGGATATTGGAGAGACAAGCTGGGTGAGGCAATATCTTTTATTGCACCAGCTTCTGTTGGTGAGAGAGACAAGCTTTTGAGCTACACAGGGCTATATGTTTGCACAAGGCTTAGCACAATGGAGTGCCAACTTGGTTGGCTTCCAGGCACTACCATAATGTAAATAAATGACTCAAAGGAAGAAGATATTTATTATTAAGTTCAGATGCTAGAGGAACTCAAGAATGTAAAAACATGGAGCCAGATTCTCAGCTTGTGTAAACTGGGTGAGCTACATTTGATCAGCTGAGAATCTGACCCGTATCTTTTTTTCTAGACTTCTGTGATGGGACCCATCTCTCTCTTCCTTCCCGTATCTATTCAATGTTACTTTCACAGTTGGGGCTAAAGGTGGGCAAAAAATAATAATAATGTGTCTTGAATATTCAGTGGAATAGTGAAATGAGTGTGCTCCAGCTATAAACCTGTTTCTTTGTTTGCTCTTTCTCTTGGTCCAAGACTCATTCACTTATTCAGATGCCTCTCACACGTGGAAAATGTGCATTTCCAACCACACTGTTTCTGAGGTTTTGCTGAAATGTTACGGTTTATGGCATTTTGGCAACAGGGAGTGAACATTCTGTCCAGGAGCACAGTCTGAGTTTCCTGGACTGAACAAGAAACTGCTCTTTGGCCTGATAACATACACATTTTCTCTTTCTTCCTCCTAGCTATTCATATTTTACCTATGCTGTCACACACTTGGATGTACTTGTCAGTGTTGTTTTGCAACCATTTCTGACTAATGTTAGTCAACACTGTGAATTCTCTGCTGAAGTATTCACTACTTCTGGAAAAGAGCATTCTTGACTGGGGTGGGCATGCAGTTTAGACAGAGAATTATTAGTACTTATTATTTGTATTACTATAGCACTTAGGAGTCTTAGTCACAGACCAGGGCCCCTTTGTACAAACACAGATCAAAAAGCTGGTCCCTGATGCAAAGAGCTGACAATCTAAGTATAAGACAAGAGACAACAGATGGACGCATACACACAAATGGGAGAGTTCAAGGAAACAATGAGACAATATAGGTCAGCTTCATAGGAATGGCCTCAGCACACTAGCAATCTAACTATTGTCAAGCTTTTTAGAGAGACAAGGTAATAGTTTTTTTCTCTCTTTCACTAGCAGATGTTGGTCCAATATAAGATATTACCTGCCCCACCTTGTCTCGCTCATATCCTGGGACCAACATGTTTACAAGAATACTCAAACAAGAGTCAATTTTTTGTAAGCCTCACAGCAAAGGAGAGTTTTGAGGAAAGTTTTGAAGGAAGGTCATAGAATTTAAGACCAGAAAGGACCACCAGATCGTCTGAGTTCGCGTCTCTGCAGGGCTCTGGAATCCCTGACATTTGTAAGGATCCAAATGTGCAAACCCCTAATTTCTAAGGAAATTTCATAGCAATACAGCAATAATTAATCTAATGTCCACATCAAGTGTTCCCTCAAATCATATGTGTTGTGAAACCACTTCTCTGATAAAGATATTGCCAACAAACACCAGCTTTTAAAAAGCCTCTGAGACCCTGCGGGAAACATTGTCAAATAATCCTTTTAAAGGACAATTCTGCTGATATATATTTCCTGTGTGACTTTGGTCTATCGTTTTTATGCCAGAAAGTTTTTGCATAAAAAAGGGGTTTTGTTTGGCCTCTGCTATTTAATGACCTCGAGCACTTTCCATCTTCAAAGCACTGTATCACCATTAGCTAATCAGCACATCTGTGAAATAGGAAGGCTTTTTTTCATTTTACTTCTGGAAAAACTCATGTAGCAAATTTAATCTAATACCTTCAAGGGGTTTACTTCAAAAGGAGTTGAGGATGCTCATCCTCTCACGGAGTCATAGCCAAAGCCACTTGAACGACCCCACAGAAGAAATTAGGGTCAGAGTCTTGGCTAGAAAGTTCTTGGTTGAAATTCTCACACCTGCTCTGCCCCCTGTTGGTTGGATTAAAGGGCAGACTGGCATATAGGGGCTCTAGAAGCCCTGCATCCTGCTGGGGGAAAAGTCCCTTGATGCAGGAACTGAGGTAGACAGCTTGTGGCTGCCTTCTAATTCTTCATAAACCCTGGCATAAGGGGATGTGCCAGTGTGGCTAGAAGTTGGAAGGGGAGCTGTAGTTTGTGTTACTGTGGAGATTCCAGACAGCACTCCTGCTCAGAGTCATGTGGGGACAGGCTGCAGTAACTAATGCCCCCGAGGCCTGTTCACATTACACTGGGGACTACTCTGTCCCTGGAGCATCCCAGAATTTGGAGGGTGCAAAGGCAGCTTAAAGTAACTTCAGCTCTGCTTCCCCCTGGTCTGAGAGATCTGACCTGCACCACTTAGAAGCTCAGAACAGAATCTTGCCTCCTACCCTGTGCTCTGACTGCTAGGATAGAGCTCTTTTTCAGATTCCACTTGAACAGGCCACATCCTCCTTTTGAGTTTTGTACTGAGCTGAACATATTGTGAGCACTTTAAGGAATAATAGTAACAACTCAGGTTTCAGAGTGGTAGTTGTGTTAGTCTGTATCAGCAAAAACAACGAGGTGTCCTTGTGGCACCTTAGAGACAAACACATTTATTTGGGCATAAGCTTTCGTGGGCTAAAACCCACTTCATCAGATGCATGGAGTGAAAAATACAGTAAGCAGAATATATATTATAGTACATGAAAAGATGGGAGTTGCCTTACCAAGTGGGGTGTCAGTGCTAACGACCCAATTCAATTAAGGTGGAAGTAGCTTATTTTCAACAATTACTTTTGTAGTGCTAATGCGGCCAATGCAATCAAGGTGGCCCATTTCCAACAGTTGACAAGAATGTGTGAGTATCAGCAGAAGGAAAATTACTTTTTGTAGTGACTCATTCACTGGACACTTATTCAGGTTGAGAATAGGACACTTCCATCTTAATAGAATTGGCTCGTTAGCACTGACCCCCCCCACTTGGTAAGGCAACTCCCATCTTTTCATGTGCTATAATACATATTCTGCTTACTGTGTTTTTCACTCCATGCATCTGATGAAGTGGATTTTAGCCCACGGAAGCTTATGCCCAAATATGTTGGTCTCTACAGTGCCACAAGGACTCCTAGTAAAGAACTCATAATTAGTTGGCGTCATAATCTCCACTGCAACCACTTGTCAGGAACGCAGGATTATGACTTCAACAGAAGAAGGGGATCAGTTCTTAAGAAAGAAAGTTCCTGATTTTATGTAAATCTCCTTAGTAATAAAAGAAGCGGGAGTGGAGGAAGCATAGCAAGAAAATAAACAGCATTGTCTTAAAATAGAAAAGCTTGTTTCTCCGTTACATCAGGCCCTTACATGTATTTACACCTATGTTAAAGCTTCTTGGGTTAAGGGGGCCAAAATGTAAATGAGAATCAGGCCCAGATAGAGATTTTTCAGAAGAGTTCCACAAGCAGTAGTGGCTCTTGGCTTTGAAACAATTTGAAGCCTCTATCCAGGCTGGCCCTGGTGTGTGAACACACAAAGAAAAAAAACAGTGCTTCACATTAGAGTGTGTGACAAGAAAAACATTTGCAAATCTGCAACAATATGGATTTCATTGCACCATTAACAGAAGAACTGCTTAATATACTTTGGAGCAAGGAATAAGGGATTATAGATATGGAAAGAGTTGCACTTCATTAAACAGCCACCAAGGACTTTTTGGCATGTGATGAGGATAAATCTTTAGTGCAGAATGTGCATGGAAGGGTGGTGAAGGTGGGTTGTTATTAAATGTGATAGATGTCAAACTAGAACTACCTCTATACTTTCATTGAAGCCTGGGCCAAAGCACTTTTACGACACCATCATTGCTCTTTCTTCTCGACCATTCAAATATTCGCTCAGTTTAAGTTCAGAAATTAGAATGCCTTTGGGGCACTGATCTCATCTAGACCCTGCATGCCTTGGATGGCAGCAAGAATGCTACATAAGCCAAAAGAAGCCTTCTTCTGGCCTAGGAAGTAGGAGCTGTGTTCTCTTGTCTAAACTGGAAGTTGCCCTCTGTATGTCTTATGCCATGCCATACATGAAATCTGTTTTCTCTTTGCACCTGTGCACCTCATCTCTGAGCTTGCTGATGTTAAGGCAAAACTTCCAGTGACTACTATGGGAGCAGGCTCAGGGGCCTACGTAACTATGCTTGCCTCTGTAGAGGGACCATGATCCACCCTTAAACACTGCTGACAGGACACGAATTGATTAGCAAAATTCTCTCCAACCTGCACCGCAAACCTCACATCTGGCGTTCCATTAGCCCCACGTACATGGGTGTCTCACTGACATCAGCAGGAATTCGGCTCATTTAGGGGGAGAGAGCAGTAGTGGAGTTGAGATCCACTGCGTGGATCTGAGAGGAAAATTGGCCCTTTATGATTTGGTTGGCTTGCTGTTTTGCAATAGCTAGTTCAGCCCTGTGAAGGTTAAATCTGCAGGGAAAGCTCTAAACTTTCCCCTTAGAGCTATAACTCTCCAGCTGAGTGGGGTGGAGACCAGGATAAAGAGACAGTCAGGAGGTTGTGCAAGCAGCATATTGTTTAACAGTGACTGTACAAATACAGGATTGGTTTTGTCTCTTTCCCCCTTTCCCGCAACAAGCCCCCGCAGAAGGTTAATATAGTTCAGGAGTTTTGGACAGCAGTCACACAAAGCGTACTGCACCCTTTCCTCAGGATGTATCCATTGCATTGTAATCTTTATAAAGACCAAGGCCTGAACTGCAAGGTTAGGGTCAGGCTGCAACACGTGGAAAAGAAAACTGTCCCCCAGGCTTCTGGTAAATGTCAAAGTGATGAGTGCTGTAAAAGCTGCCTGGGCGAGGAGAAGATTCCCAGCCTATCCATGAACCTTTGTCACCATATTGTGTAGAAGTGAAACATGCTGCTGGGCATGATAAAAGGAGTGCTGCTATTTTTGCTTTTGGCCATGTTCAACCCCTACCGTGGGTTCCTATTATAAAGGGCTGGAAGCTCCTAAAACCGTGTGGCTACGGGGCTGCTGGATGAAATACAAATTGGGGCCCCTTCTCATTCCATCAGTGGAGTAAACCTCACCGCCGTGGAATGAGGAGCTCATCCTCTTTGCCACAGCTAATTTGTGAGACGTTCTAATCTATTCCTGAAATTAAAATGCACATGGAATCAGAGCCTCTTTCCTCAAAAAGGCCCACATTGCCTTTACATTACACTTTGCAAAGGGGCCTTTCTCTGGCTCTGTGCCATGTGTTTAATGCTGTACCTCTTACATACTATAGAATCTTTGCCTGAGGGGTTCTGTTGGGCTTTTTTTCTATTTGTAAGGCAAAGGTAATGCCACACTGTGAGCCATGGAGACCTAAGTCTGACTTTATTTTGTGTACACAGGAACTGTACAAGTCCCCTCATGTTTGCCAATGTGCTGCAGTTCTGACTGGGTCAGACTACCTCTTGAACTGAAGGAAAGTAGGTCAGTCTCAATACCCAGCAGACTACCAGCAAAAGTGCCAGTGGTGAGGAGCTCATCAGCTCATTTCAGACTAGCAGTCAAAAGTCATCAAATAGTACAGACGTTCTGCCATTACTGATTTGAGCCAGTGACCCTGAGAGGAAGGGCACCATGATCTGACCCAGTGTCTTTAGGTGAGCTCCCCTCCTACCAAGAGGAAAATGTAAAGCAGGGGTGGGCAAACTGCGTCCAGGGCCGGCTCCAGGCAACCAAGCACATGCTTGGGGCGGCACCTGGTAAGGGGCGGCCAATCTTGGGGTGGCGGAGGGCGGCGCAGCGCAGCATTCCGCGGAGGGGGGTGCTCTGGCGCTGCGGCGCGCGGAGGAGGTGCTCTGGTGGCGCGGCGCTCGGCGGGTCGGCGCTTTTTTTTTGCTGCTTGGGGCAGCAAAAAAGTTAGAGCCGGCCCTGACTGCGGCCCATGGGCTGGCCGTTTTAAACCAGCCATCAAGGTCCCACTGGGGAGTGAGGTCTCAGGCTTGCCCCACTCCAGTGCTCCAGCCAGGGCACAGGGTTGGGGGCCGCTCCACGCGCCTCCCGGAAGCTGCAGCATGGTCCCCCCTCCGGTGCTCCAACAGGGGAGCAGGGTTGGGGGCCACTCCACACGACTCCCGGAAGCTGCCTTCCGGCTCCAACACGCTCCAATGGAAGCTGCAGGGGCGGTGCCTGCAGACGGGGCAGTGTGCAGAGCTGCCTGGCTGTCTCTCCACGTAGGGGCCGGAGAAGGGACATGCTGCTGCTTCCAGGAGCCACTTGAGGTAAGCACCGCCCGAAGCCTGCACTGCTGAGCCTCTCCCCACACCCCAACCCCCTGCCCCAGCCCTGATCCCCCTCCTGATCTCCGAACCCCTCAGCCCCAGCCCTGAGCCTGCCACCCCCAGCTGGAGCCCTCACCCCCCCCACACACTCCCCCACCCCAGCCTGGAGCCCCCTCCCACTCCCTGAACTCCTCATTTCTGGACCCACGCTGGAGCCCGCACCCCCAACAGAACCCTCAGCCCTTCCCGCACCCCAACCCCAATTTTGTGAGCATCCATGGCCCGCCATACAATTTGTATTCCCAGATGCAGCCCTTGCCAAAAAGTTTGTCCACCCCAATCTAAAAGGTGTATATTGCTGTCTCTATGCATGCATTGCTCCCGTACTCATATATAAAATGGTGCGGGTGTGTTGTGGGGAAGCAGAATAAACTCTTAGTGTATAAAGTTTTTGAACTGATAAAGTCTGGGGGAAAGTGGCTTAATCATCAGGAGAAAGGAAGATCAGGCTTTTTTCTATCACATGGTCTCTGATTGCCCTGTCTCTCCTTCCTCTGTCCTGCTCAGTCCATGAATGGTGGGTTAGGAGGTGCTTCCTGCAAGTGGTTTCAGTATCACTGCTGGAGAATCTCAGCTGCAGTTAAGAACAGGGGTTGGATTGAGGGTGCGGAGTACAGTGACTGATCTCAGCTGATGGGAAAATATGACTATCAAGTGAGCTGGCCTAATTCCCAAAAAGAATCCACCTCTATGGAAAAGAGATTAATAAACTAGATACAGTGGTTACACCGGACTCAGGACAGCAGTTTACATTGTAGCTACCGGATGAAGAGTTTCATTATGTTATAAAGTGATTATTTATATCTTCCGTTGAATGACACACTTGTTTCCCTAAAACTGCATGGTTGTATAATTTGACTTTTTTTTTAATTCTTTATTAGGTTCTAAATATAAAGCAGGACAGAAGGGTGTGTGTCTGCAGCACTGATCTGATCCCTGGGCAGAGGCCCATGGTCCCATCACCTTTTACCAGCCATAAGGACGAGCAACGTGGGGGCAAGGGGCGGAGAGGAGCGAGTGGCAGGTGGGGTTTTAGGGAAGGGGATGGCACGAGGATGTGGCTCAGGGAGAATGGGTGATGCAAGGCCGGGGCCTCAGAAAGAAGGGGTGGCACGGAGGGGCAGGGCATAGCTCAGGTGCCTCTGTTCTCCCCTCCCCCCCACACACTTTTAGGGTGCTTCCGCCACTCCTGTTCTTGGGTCTACACTTTTAATAACTTCTCAGTCTAGGAATGAATTTCCCCTGCTGCTTCTACATGTAAGCAGTGTCTGAATGAGCTCTCTCCATCAGCTAGTGGTGAGCTGGGGAGCAGAAAAGGCTTCAGGACCAGACTGTATTTAGATGAACACACCCACTGTGCCTCAGTATGATCAGATAGAGCTGCACTGCTCAACTTTGGCTGGTGTTGGGTTACAAATCACTTTAGTATTGAATGCAGGAGTCATTAAATGTTCTCCTCCTTATTGTATGAGCAAAGGGTAGCAGAACTGTAATTAGCCAGTCTTGATTGAGGGGGTCACCCTCAACTGAACTGAACTCACTAAGCAGGGGGGTTGGATGCCAGTGAAGAGCCAGAGTGCAGAGGTCACAGTAAAGAAGCAGGTGGCATTCGAAGATGACGGTGTGCATCAGTGCTGGACGGCAGAGTGGCGCGGAGGGCAGAGTGGCACAGAGAGTGGCTGGCGGGGTGGTCAGCAGAGTGGCATGCAGAACAGGTGGCTGGTGGAATGGCATGGTGGGTGGGGTGGTGCCAAAGGAAGCACCCGGATGGCGGAGCGAGTAAGGTGCCTTTTCCCATCCCCCCTGCCAGAGTAGGAGGTGAACTCTGCAGATGCACCTCTGAACTCTGGGTCTTCACTGACCAAGGTCAATAACTGTGAGTGGGGTGTGGTGGAGGGAGGGAGGAGGGAAAAGGGAGGGGCATATTAAAGGAACTTTTGATTGTCGGACTCAAGAACCTGAGGTAAAAAAGACACTGCCCAATGTACTTGGGGGTGGGTGTATGGCTAATGGTTTTATGTTTATCAAACCTGCTTGCAATATTTCCCCAAATCAATGCCAAGTTACTTCCCTCCTTTCATTAAAAGTTTCTTTTCTACACTCAGACGCTGTGCTTGTGAGAGGGGAAGTTTTGCCTCTAGAGGCACCCAGGGGGTGATGTGTAATTTTCTCAGGTTACTGAGTGGGGGCTTGGTTCTGTGTTGTATTGTTGAAAAGGAAACTCTAGGTATTGACCCCGGGCCTGGTCGCTGCCGACTCCACCTGGCAGAAGGGTTACATACATAATTTACTAAACACATAGTTTGCCTTGGTCTATGCTTTAAGACCTTTCTGCGGCTCTGCTCACCTGCAATCACAAAGAATTTCACCAGTAAAATAATTCAAACATAGCGTATGCTTTTAGCTATAACTTACAGTGAGCATACATCTTAATATGTACAAACATCACTGGGAATAAATAGGAAGGAGTGTTAGGATTATGAGGTATTTTAGGAGTTTTCTAACCACAAAACTATGTCTTCATGAACTCTGACAACTGGTGGCTCATGGAGAAATTTCCTGGATGGTTCTTTATATTGGAAAGAGAGAGAGAAGCTTTCTTAATTTGAGGGAACATCCTTTATCCCTCACATAGATGTTTCAAATCCTGCCTGAACACAGTGACGATGGGCCCTTGAGAAGTGCAGAATGATTGACAGAGGCACCTATGGGTGCAGTTTGTAAAAAATCTAAATTTTAAGAAAGGGACTGCTGAGATGAACCTGATATTTCCATGACAAGCTAATTATTTTTGTGATTAAATAAATGAAGCCCAAGCCCTCAGTAAAGTCCAATATAATTCATCTTTGAGGCTTACTTCCACTGCGGGACCTTCCTAGTTTGGACCAGGAAATCCAAAGCCTGTGAAGCATAACTTTTGAGGCTTGCCCATACTCCTCTGTAAAGGCAAATTTTCCCCTACTGTTGAATTTCTGATAACTTCTCTTTAAATGCTACAGCTTCTCTCAGGACAGAAGGATGAACAAGCCTCCATCTCATAACCTATCAATGCCATGTCTCTATCAGGCAATAAGGTTCAGTATATAATACATAAGATGGAGGAACACAGTTCAGGTAAAATAAGAACCTACCTGAAACTTCAACCATTCCTTGAACCCAGATAATTTTCTTTTGATGTTCCAAAAGTTTGTTGTTGGTTTCTTTCCCCCCATCAAATTCTTTTCCATTTTGCCCCTCCCCCCCAAACTCACACATTCAAAGTGCCCAAATCTCTCAAGGAAAGATGGTTTTGTAGTATTTTTGGCCCCACTGGATGCAGAAAGTCCTGGAAGTCTTGTAAGAATGCCACACCTATGAGGCAACTGATCCAATCTCATGTTCCCAAGAGGTTTAGATGGTTTGGAGACAGTTCAGATACCATACAAACCAAAGCTTTTGAAATTTTCCATAGTCAAAACTTGTGCAATGGGATACTCCCTCACTCGAGTACTCAGCACGGAGTACTCTGCTACTGTGTCCTGATCAACTCCCACCTGCCAGCCAAATTAGAGACTCACGGGGTGCGCCCACTATGGGGGGGGGGGGGGAGAGGGTTGATTTAAGATACGCAAATTCAGCTACGTATCGGAGCCGACTTACCCCGCTGTGAGGACGGCAGCAAATCGACCTCTGCGTCTCCCCCGTTGATGGCGCTTACTCCTACCTCCGCTGGTGGAGTAGAAGCATCGATTCGGGGATCGATTGTGGCATCCCGAAAAGACGCGATAATTCGATCCCCGAGAGATAGATTTCTACCAGCCGATTCAGGCGGGTAGTGTAGACCTGCCCTCAGGCTAAACCTAGACCAGTGGTTCTCAAACTTTTTTTTCGTGGACCACTTGAAAATTGCTGAGGGTCTCGGCAGACCACTTAATGATCTTTCCAAATGTTGTTTTTACCGTTAGCTAACTATTGTAAAGCACTTTGGATAAAAGTGTTATATAAAAAAAAAAACTTTTCACTTGTTTTTGTTCTACAAATAAAAGCACAGAACTCATAATTTATTAGTAGTAGTCTTACCTTTCTAATGTGATGGATGTGCCCTCTCTCCCCCGCCGTGGCAGTTCCCGCGCTGGGACTGGAAAGGAGGGGGCTCTCTCCCAGGTGGTGGCAGCCCCCGAGCTGGGCTGGGAAGGAGAGGGGTCTCTCTCCCGTCGTGGCAGCCTTCAAGCTCGGGCTGGGAAGGTGGGGAGTATCTCTCCCACCACAGAGCTGAGGCTGGGAAGGAAGGCTGTCTCTCCCTGGCAGCCAAAGCCCTGGAGCTGGGGAAAGTCGCCTCTCTCTGGCCGCCACAGCCCTGCACATCCCAAATTCCCACCAGCCCCTCTTCTCACCCCACTGCCCCCTCCCACCTACCCCTTATTCCCCCCAAGGCCACCCCCTCACCTTACATGTGCATCTACTCCAGGGTCCTGGCACCTAATTAGTGGAGCTGCGCAGGTGTGGCTCCATTAATTAGGTGGGTGGCCCTTCATTCTCTTGTGTGCGGCTACCCAGGCGCGCACCTTAGAGGGAACTATCCACAGACCACCTGAATGGATCTCACGGACCACTAGTGGTCCAAGGATCACAGTTTGAGAACCTCTGACCTAGACTTTTCAATGGCAGTGTATGGTTGTAGTATGAACAATCATAAATGTTACGAACTTGGAGAATGGCAGGCAACTGGCTCAATGGGCAAATATGGCTGAAATAAAGGAAAGTTTAAGTGCAATGAATGGAGAAGTAAGGCAGAATGAGAAATGAATTGAGCACGAAGGGGCAGTTATGATTTGATTGCCTGAAAGCTGGAGAAGACAGGGACTATTTGTAACAATAGGAAGCCACTGCCCAGTGCAATGGGCCATATCATGGTAAGGTAAGGTATCATGTGTGTAGACAAGACTTTAGTGCAGAGACCTTAAGCTATAGTTCAACCCGCTAAGACTGAGCTAAAGGTGTTCACACTAGTGGTGAGTGAATAACTGATTTTTTGGTTTAGAGGCCAAACTGAAAAGAAAAAAAAAATCGGTTCGGTTCAAACCAAACATGAATTTTTATTGGTTTACTCACCAAAATGAAAACAAACAAAAACATCCTTTGGGGTCATTTTGGGGTGTTTTTCATCCTTTTGTTTTTTAAAAATTAGCAAAATTTCAAAATGAGATGTCATTTCCAAACAAAAAGTCAAAACATTTTACAGTAACTCCTCACTTAACATCATCTCAGTTAACATTGTTTTGTTACTAGGTTGCTGATCTATTAGAGAACAGATTCGTTTAAAGTTGTGCAATGTCCCGTTATAAGATTGTTTGGCTCACCCCGCCCCGCTCTGCCTGCCCGGCGCTCCTGTCGTGGAGCGGGGTTGGGGCGTGGGGGCTTGCCCCGCTCTGCCCGCATGGTGTTCCAGCTGGGGAGCGGGCAAGCCCCCGACCCCGCTCCCTCGGCAGGAGCGCCAGGCAGAGCAGGGCAAGCCTCCACGCCCCAACCCCACTATACCCCTGCCTCAACCAAGCTTCACAATCATCACTGGTGAGTACAGTATTCAATTGTTTAAAATTATTTAAAACTTACACTGTACATGTATATAATGCCTTTTGTCTGGCAAAAAACATTTCCCTGTAACTTAACCCCATCATTTACATTAATTCTTATGGGGAAATTGGATTCACTTAACATCATTTTGCTTAAAGTCGCATTTTTTTCAGGAACATAATTACAAGGTTAAGCGAGGAGTTACTGTATTTCAAAATGGCTCAGCCAAACCGTTGACACTTTTTTGGAAAAAAAAGACCCCCCCCCCCCTTTTTTGGGGTCATAATTATTTGTTGAATCTGACCCAAATGCATGAACAAATTTGGTGCCCTGAAAAATGCATTTTTCAGCACATTTACAATTTGTTGTATACCAATGTAGGCACAGCCTAACGGGAAAGAAGTTCACTTCCTAGACCAGGAGTTTAATGTTGTGTCGTATGTCATTTGAAAAGTCATTTTCCCCTAGACGTTCAGTGAAACCACCTCCCATTTCATATGACCTCAATGCCATGACCATTTGGCAACTCTGTTTTGTTGTAAAGCATGAACTCCTTATTAAAAAGGCTTAATTTTGTCATTCTTAATATAGATATTCTTCAGAAAAGTACCTACACTTTGAGAAATCAAATGGCACTGGTGGGGGGAAATGGTAAATACTTTGTAGGGGTGAATATACAACTCAAACCAAAAAGTAGGTGTAACTAGTTCCTCTTGGCCTCTGCCTTGGTAAGCTGACCTAAATAGTGATATTTTTTTGTTTTCTCTGCAAAAGACGCAAAAGAGCTTTAATGGGGAGAATTCCAATTTTTTGCCTATATATTGGGGGGAGAGATAGCTCAGTGGTTTGAGCATTGGCCTGCTAAACCCAGGGTTGTGAGTTCAGTCCTTGAGGGGGCCATTTAGGGATTCAGGGCAAAAATCTGTCTGGGGATTGAGCCTGCTTTGAGCAGCGGGTTGGACTACATGACCTCCTGCGGTCCCTTCCAACCCTGATATTCTATGATTCCCCCATCACTGGCACTCCCATTATAATGATAGAGAGCTAAGATTCTGTGGGTGGGAGGAACTCCAGCCTATTGGCTTCATCCTGCAATCCTCACTCAGCCGGCAAACATACATCACTGTCAATTGAATGTTTTGCGAGAATAATCACTGCACAATTGAGCCCGCAGGGTCTGTAAATGATGGTGACATTAACTTTGGTGCTGTGAAGGAAGTCCCAGTAAAGCTCTTTTCTTAGCTGGCTCGTGGGTGCTGTGACTTTCAATAAAATACCTCATTCATGAGACGCGGCTGTTAAGATCATAATGAGCTCTGCTGCTAGCTTTCTTGAATATTCCTAATGCATTTGAAGGGTGATACGTTGTCTAACATACAATGTTTTTATGCCCAAATAAATTTGTTAGTCTCTAAGGTGTCACAAGGACTCCTCAACGTTTTTATGCTCTCCCATAAATATTTTATCCCAATGCACACAATCTGTGCACTGCGAATCGTGAAATTGTCAACATGGAGATTTGCTTCTCTGAACAGTAATTTTCAGCTCATGGAGTTGTTTAGAAATCTCTAATACCAGTTTTTAGTTTTATAGTGCCATTAGACAAGCTGTGATGGATATAGCACCATTTGGAACAATACACACAGCCTGGCTGACTAGTAAAGAAACAAACACGCCTGCACTGCTCTTAGCCATATCTGCACAGACTCCTTGCAAGCTGCAGCTGCTGTTCTTGGAGGGATGGCAATGCTTCACTTGATGTGCCATTCTCATACTTAGCACACCTTCACTTTGATAGCCTGTTAGACCCAGTTCTCCTAGACATCAGTCTTTATTTACAGTGTGTGTAGGATAAGGATCCCAAAGTGAATATCACTGTTTGCCAACAAACTTACACACTGCCCTTGGAACTCCTTTGTGATGTAAGTTTCAGTCACAAACACTCACTGGAACAATCATCAGTTGTTAAATGAGGCCCTAACCCAGCAAAGCACTTTAAGCACATGCTTACCTTTCAGGAGGTGAGTAGTCTCACTGAAGTCATACCATACAAAACATAACATCATTACTGATAAAGTCTGCAGAGGACATAAAGATTGGGGGAATGGTAAAAATGAAGAGGGCAGATCACTGATTCAGAGCAATTTGGATTGCTTGGTAAACTGGGCCCAAGCAAAGAATATATGTTTTAACATTGCTAAATGTAAATGTACGCATCTAGGAACAAAGAATGTAGACTGTATTTGCAGGATGCGGGGTTCTTGCCTGGAAAACAGGGACAGAAAAAGATTTGGGGATTTTGCTGGCTAATGAGCTGAATGTAAGTTTGTAATGTGACACTGTGGCTGAAAGAGCTAATGCCATTTTAGGATGCATAAACAGGGAATCTTGAATAGGAGGAGAGAGATTATTTTTTTCTCTGAATTTGGTACTGACCGCTGCTGGATTACTGTGTCCAGTTCTGGTGCCCACAATTCATTCAGGGTGTAGCTAAATTGGAGAGGGTTCAGAGAAGAACCATGAGAATGATGAAAGGATTAAAAAACATGCCTTATAGTGATAGACCAGGGGTGTGCAAACTTTTTGGCCTGAGGGTCACATTGGGGTATGGAAATTGTATAGTGGGCCATGAATGCTCACAAAACTGGGGGTAAGGGTGCGGGAGGTAGTGTGGGCTGCGGGTGCGAGCTCTGGGGTGGGGCCAGAAATGAGGAGTTCAGGGTACGGGAGGGGGCTCTGGCTTGGGGCACATGGGGGCTGAGGATGAGGGGTTTGGGGTATAAGAGGGGGCTCCAGGCTTGGACCAAGAGGTTTGGAGGGCAGGATGGGGATCAGAGCTGGGGCAGGGGGTTGGGGTACGGGGTAGGGGTGTGAAGGTTCTGGATGGGGGTACAGGCTCTGGAGTGGGGCTGGGGCTGAGGGGTTTGGGGTGCAGGAGGGTGCTCCAGGCTGGGATCAATGGGTTTGGAGGACAGGAGGGGGATCAGGGATGGGTCATGCTGTTGGGGCATGGGGGGGGTGAGAGGCTTGGGGTACAAGAGGGGGCTCTGGGCTGGGATTTAGGGGTTCAGAGGGTGGGAGATCAGGGCTGTGGCAGGGGATTGGGTCATGGAGGGCGGGAAGGGGCTCAGGGGTGCAAACTCCAGGCAGCGCTTACCGTAAGCAGTTCCCAGAGGCATGTCCCCACTCTGGCTCCGAGGTGCAGCCAGGTGGCTCTGCATGCTGCCACGTCCGCAGGTGCCACCTCTGCAGCTCCCATTGGCCAGGAACTGCAGCCAATGGGAGCTGCGGGGGTGGCACCTGCGGATGGGGTAGTGTGCAGAGCTGCCTGGCCATGCCTCCACATACTACGTAGGAGCTGGAGGGGGGTCATGCTGGCTGCTTCCTGGGAGCCACATGGAGCAGGGCAAGCCCCCGACCCTGCTCCCTGGCTGGAATGCCAGAGCGGGTCAAACCCCGACCCTGCTCCCTGGTGGGAGCTGAGGGCCAGATTAAATGTTCTGACGCGCTGGATGTGGCCCGTGGACCATAGTTTGTCTGCCCCTATGATAGACTCATGGAGCTTTATCTATTTAGTTTAACTAAGAGAAGGTTAAGGGGTGAATTGACCACAGTCTATAAGCAGCTGCATGAGGAGCCAAGTATTTGATAATGGGCTCTTCAATCTAGCAGAGAAAGGTAAATGACTTGCCTGAGGTCACACACAAGGTCTGTGGCAGGATAGGAAACTGAACCCAAGTTTCCCAAGTCCCAGACTAGTGGACCATCCTTCCTCTCAAGTAGTAATGGTGCATATGAAGTGCCATATAAGTAGAAGGCCTTTTTCAAGCCAGTCAGAAGCAGAGACAGAAATAGTACTTATGAATCCTTGGCACTCAACCCTTTGCTTACTCCACTAAACCATGTAACATATGGAGGGCACGCCCAGTGGTCCTATGATCTTAATTGACAATAACCAATGTTCACTTGCCAACATCGGGACAACGATGTTTTCACACGACCTTTTTGTTGAGAAATCTTGTTTTTTTTTCTTTTCAAAAAATTGCTTCCAGCTCCTGTAATTTCCCATGACCTTGAGAGTAGGCAGTTTTTGGTAAAATAATTCACACAGAGGAAGGTCACATGCACCTTTCTGGCAATATGCTAGCTTCGGAGTAGCCAACTCTTATGATTTTATCATGAGTTTTGCAATATTTACTATTTTTGTGCCCAAGTCACAGCTCTGGGATGACATCAAAATCTTAGCTTTCATTAAAAGCAGTAAACTTCTAGCCTGGTGGTTGTAGAGAAAAACTTGAAGACATGCCCCAAGTGCATCCTAAAAGTAAATAAAAAGAACCCTAAATGCATTATTTTAAACAATCTTGCGATTTTTAAGCCAGCCTTGTGATTTTTGAATGCTTAGGGTTGGCAATACTGCCACAGTTGCTAGCTGGCTTGTCTGGAGACATACTGCCTGCTGGCTTGCTCATGGCCAGAACCAAGAGGCAGGTTGCATACTAGGTTCCTGTTTCTGCAGAACATAGTGAAGCAGTCCATTATTTCCACCCACAGAACTTCCCAAGAAGATATTTCCTGGAGCAAGGAGGCCTGTTAACACCTACACTCTGTTATGAAGGCAGGCTGCCTGCCTCCCTGTCTCTAGTCCCTTCCACCTGCCAAGTCTTTCAGCAGTATGATCTGCAAACACTCTTTGGGAGGTTTTTCTTTGAAAGAATTTATGAGCTCAGTGGAGAAAAGAACCACTAGATGGTACTATATCTCTACAGTATACAGGGACGGCTCCAGCTTTTTTGCCGCCCCAAGCGGCGAAGGAAAAAAAAAAGAAAAAAAAGAGAGAAACTGGATTGAGCTGCTGCTGAATCGCTGCCAAAGAGGAGGGAAGGAGTGAAGGACCCGCCGCTGAATTGCTGCCGCAGACCTGGACGTGCCTCCCCAGCAATGGTCAGAGTGCCGCCCCTTTCCATTGGCCGCCCCAGGCACCTGCTTCCTTCGCTGGGGCCTGGAGCTGGGCCTGACAGTATATATATTATTCATACAACCTCTTTGTCAATAGAATGGATGAGAGAACCCAATTCTTCAAGTGTCCGCTTTCAATCTGCACCAAAAGAGAGCTGTGGCTGGGCTAATAAAGTGTGTATTTAAGATTCCCTCTCTAGTCTTTGGCTGCTAATCCTTACTGATTTATCAGGGAGATACTTTGGGTAGAATATGGCTCGATCCTGTAGTTAGTTCTTTCGTAGAGCTAGTTTCTCCACTTCGCTACCATGGCTGGAAAGAACCCAGCCATAATTGGAGAGCCTCAGAGATTTGAATCTTAGTTTGGGGATAAATGCCCCAAAATAGGGATGTTGTGTGGGGAGTGCTATATAAAAGAGTGCCCTGGCTTATGACAGGAGCTGCTAGGTCCTACTTCAGTACAAATAATTAATAATGATGACTCTGTGTATGTGTACATATTAATAGATCATCATCTATGGACACAGAAAAATAGCATTGTTCATAAGCATTTTAGGTTCCATAAAATTGTTGTTATGCATTGAAAATTGCTTGTGTTTTAGCGGTTATCATCAGATGTTTAGCCAAGTTTATTTGAACCTTTGAGCCTATACAATTGGACTGGGAAACTCATGAAAACAGACGTTCTCATGGTGATTTGGCTTTTCCCTATCTGCTCAGCATCCAGAAGTATAAAGGTTTGCAAAGAGGGAGACTAAATGTCCATAATCTTTTGTGCTGGTTTGAAAGCTTATTTCTGGTTTAGTTTCAATTTTGAGTGAAAGGTTTTAGCCAGTTCCTATCTTTTCCAGACTGGTTTAACCAACCTTAATACAGTTTCCTTCTCCTCGAGAATGTTTCCCCACTAATGGTGCTTGGAAAGGGTGGGTATTTATGAGACTTTGTTTGCAGTATCATATATATATATATATACGAACAACTCCCCCATTGTACAGTTTGGATGAGTGTGTGAAGCTGGTGCAACAAAACATCCCAAACTATAGCTGGCCAAAATGACACTGTGGGGAGGGGGAGAAAGAAAGTTCCTACTATGAAATGTAATGCACATAAAAAATACAGCTCTGATCCACCACTGCCTTACTCCAGTTGTATGTTGGTGTGACACCATTAAAACTCATGGCATTGCACTGTGTAAAAGTAGAATGACCACACTGGTGCACAATTTCTTCTCTCTCTCCTAATTGGGTGTGCCAGTGAATTCAATCTAGTGACTTAGTGTCTGCAGGATTGTAGTCGTGCTTTGTTGGGCATTTATATCCACAGGTACTTGCAATACGTATATTTTCATAATGATTTTATTGTATTTCCCCCTTTGGAGAAGATGTAAGTGAATACTCCATTCTGCATCTGGTTCATTGCAAGTGAAGCAAACAATACTTCAGTAACACAGACTATGCCTGATGCTCTGTACTGAGGGTATAAATGGGCCAGGGGGTGACAGCAGCCAAGGATAGAATACCTCTAGTACAGGAGCTGCATAGAATTGGTATATGCAGCCCCATGTTTCTCCCCTCCCTGCCCCCTCATGTAGGAGGCATGCCAGGACAGGAAGGACATGCCCTGATGAGTGCTATAGCCTTTCTGGGTTGCTGAGCAGACCACTGACAGCTAGATGGAGGCTGCTGTAATCCTGAGCCACTCCCGGGGCTGCTGCAGATGATGCTAAGGGTCACAGCAGTCCCAGGGCCAGGCTGAATCCAGGTGGAATAAAGGTGACTCGAGTGCTATGTTTTAGGCACGCAGAGTTGCGGCAGAGTTTTAGCATGGCTTACCTCATCAGTGTGCATAGGAATAGGAACCTGTGTTATAACCACGACTGCATTGGACAGAGGCAGATTGAGAGAGGAGCCTTGAAGAAACAGAAGAGGAAGCCACTGAAAAATCGACCATCATATTCTGTAGATGACTGGGAGAGGCCCTCAACCAAAAGGCAGGTAGAATAACTATAGCCTATGTTCAGGAGCTAGGGAAGGGTGGGTAGCAAAGCACCTCTTTAACCACTGTTCAGAGGCCCAGAAGGGGTAAGAAGTCTATGAAGGCAAAGGGGTGCTGGGACATGCTCTGTAAGTAGAGATGAAATGGCTGCATGTAATAGGATTTTATGCTAAGGCCATTGGGGGAGATTTTCAAAGCCTAACTGCCATTTGCGCCTTTGAAAACCTCCCTTGTTGCGTAAATGCACCATGGCATGTGAGACTGGAAATTCTAAACAGGATCCATGGTGTCTATGAACCTCTGTCACAGCCTTATTTCAGCGTTTTTCCATGTGTACAAGTGCCTCTTTCTTTTTGGGGTAAGGTTGGAGTAATTTTTCTTTTCAGGTGCTTAGTGACAGTATGGCAAAACTAACAAATATGTTTTACATGTCCTGAAAAGTATCCCCTAAGCAATAGGACCATAAAATGCAAAGACACTTTGCTGAACTTAGAATGTTTTTCAGAAGCTGGGACAGGGGACACTAATTAATTTTGGTACAAGACAGTTTCCAGTGATCATGCTTCAGAATGTATGTTTAATGACAATCCTTGAACAGGTAGAAGTGATGACACACAAGCCTCACCCTGAGAACTAAAGTGTTTTGGATTCCACATTTTGGTGTCATTTCAGGTGAATGCAGTGAGTGATGATCCTCAGAAACAGGCTTCCAAGGGGCTATTTTGGCAGTTTGGGATTTCCAGAGAGTCACCCCCCCATTTCTCCTGGAAATGCCCTCTATGCTGAGGACCAGGAGAAGATGTGGTGTAGAATTCCTACAGTGGAGTTTAGTCATAGGCTCCAACTTACTGAGATTCCAGGGATGCTTGACCGCTGCTCCACCCCTTCCTCCAAGCCCCCACCCCCAGCCCACCTCTTCCTTCCCCTGCCCCAGGCCCCACCCCATTCCACCCCTTCCTCCAAGCCCCCACCCCTGCTCTGCCTTTTCCTGTCCCTGCCCCCACCCCGCTCTTTCAGCCCCTCCCCCACCTCTTCCTGTCTCCACTCCTCCCCATCCCCCCCTCCCAGCGCCTCCTGCATGCCACGGAACAGCTGATTGCGGCAGGCAGGAGGCGCTGGGAGGGAGGGGGAGGAGCTGATCAATGGACAGGAACCACTGGAGGAGGGAGGGGGAGGCACTGACCTGCAGGGCTGCCAGTGGGTGCTGAGCACCCACAATTTTTTTCTGTGGGTACCCTAGCCATGGAGCACCCACGGAGTTGGCGCCTATGAGTTTAGTATCCAATGACTCTGTTTTGACCAGACAAAACACAGCTGCGATTTGTAGGTGTAAGAATTGGGGCTCTTTTCTTGTGCATAGACAGAGAGCTCTGGGAGGCCTCCAAACCTTTATAACCATTTTCTTTTCTTTTGGAGGAGGACAAGAAGTCTCAAAGAGTTTTTTAATGGTCCTGACATGAAATCCACTGAGAAGAGTCCACACGGATAAAAATCTTGAGAGCTCCTCTGGAAAGTTTTGCCATTATTAATAATAATAATAGAACAACCTGAGATACAATGTTTTTCTGAGCCTGTAATTCAGTCTGCTAATCCTTACCTTTGGAATAAAGATTGTTTCCAAGGGGAAGGAATGTAGCTTTTCATTTAGAAGGAATCTGCAATGTTGAATATTTATAATTTGGGGGAGGATTCTATACCCTCACCTAGCTCATCTTACAGTTATTTCCATCCAAGGCCACTAACTTTTGCAAGGAAATCAAATAAGCATAATGTCCTCTGGACTGTTTGCAACAATGTTAACATAAAAGCATTGAGAAGAAGGACACATGGAGTTATAACAGAGGCCAAGGGCCTGATCCGGCAAACACTCGCAGAAATGCTTAACTTTAGGCATGTGCGTACTTCCATTGAGGTCAATGAGACTATTTGCATACTTAATGTTAAGCATGTGTATAAGTTTTTGCAGGATCCTGGCCCAAATCTCCTTTGATGTTTGCAAATCACCAGCACATTGTCAATCTTCTATATATATATATATATATATATATATATATATGTGTGTGTGTGTGTGTGTGTGTGTGTGTGTGTATGTTTATAGAGACCTCTTGACTTCTCCTTTCTATATCCATTTCATGTGATTATGTCCAGTTTTTTTCAGTTTCCTTATTGCATAGAACAACCACTCTTTAGATATTACATGGAAAAGTTTCCATTATTTTGGGCTGAGAATCCCAGGAAAAAAATGTCATTTTCACCCTTCAATGTTTTCACTCCCAAGCAAGCAAAAACAAAAAACAAACACTCCCCCCACCCAAAAAAAAACAAGGAATATGGAAAACTATAACCCAGAATGAAAGAGAGTTACAAGACAATTGTATCCTAGCTTTTAATATCTTCATATTACAGCCATTTGGAAAGCATACCAAGGGGTGCAAACCAACACAATGCCAGCAAGCATGACATTCCAAGGCTCAGGGGCTAAATTTCTTGTGTTAAAAATAAACTATTGCCCACCAATTTCTCTGGGTGAGATTTTCAATGCTGACTAGAGGATTTGGATGTACAATCTGCATTAAAATGACTGTGTATAGGGCATCCAGATCACGTAGGTGGCTCTGAAAGCCTATAGCTTTTAATGTTATAAAAGAGTTCCATGAATTTTATAAATGAACCATGGACTTTCACTTATAATTAATTAATCAGAAGCACAAAATAAACTGTCATCCAAGGGTGATTTATTGCTAAAGCCTTGTAATTCACAGATACATGAGCTCAGAAGTCAAGCGATCAATTTCTGCCCAGCGTCAGCCTTTACAATTGTTTCATTCCTACTTGTTCTGATAGAATCACTTCCTCTTCCTTTTTGATATTTTTGAGGGGGATGGGTGTATTTTCAAAAGGCCCTAAGGAAATTAGATTCCCAATTTCCCTTGAAATTCAATAGGAGATGAGCACCTAACTTTTGTAGGTTCCTTTGAAAATCTCAGCATTGATGTATAAAAAGAGCTGAATAACAAGGCCCTGTTCTGGCTACAGACCAATCCGTGTTTGAAAACCTGGGTTACACTTTAGATTCGGGGTACATTTAGCAAAGATTCATCAATGAAGGTAGGACAAGAAGTAATCAGCAAATCTGCAGCAAAGGAGATTTAGGTGAGATACTAGGTAACACTTTCTAAGTATAAGGGTAGTTAAGCTCTGAAACAGGCTTCCAAGGGAGGTTGTGGAATTTCCCCCATTGGAGACAAGTTAGACAAACACCTGTCAGGGATGGTCTAGGTTTACTTAATCCTGTCCCAGTGCAGGGGGCTGGACTCGCTGATCTATCAAGGTCACTTCCAGCCCTACATTTCTGTGATTCTACAAATCATAAATTAATGGCTAATTAATTGTTATAGATCCCAGTAGGTCAATAAATTCCTTATAACCATGGCTTAATCCTGCCTGTAATACAGTCTGCTGCTGTGCTTGGAACATACAACCATCAGGAACATGCTTATAAACTCTATTAATCATTTATTGACCCTTTATGAACTATTTAGTAATGTACCCCTCATGTCAAATGTGACCAAAAGCTGGGTTAAATCAGTTCGGACATTGCAACAGCACAGATAGTTTTGAACTCTAATGGCCAGCTGATGTGATGCCCTGACAGTTCCAAACTGGTGACTTTCTAACATGACTCAGACTGATGGAGCCAAAGAGGCAAAATGTGGGAAGGAAGGTAGATTATAACAGTAATGTTACAGAATAGGTCCCCTGACTATGGAGAGGCCCAACCAATGACCCTGCTTTATTGTGTGTTGTAGGCACTCCTTGTTTGATAGTTTCTTCAGACGTTGTCTCCTCCACCCTTAGTGGAACTGAACCAAGAGGGGAACACATGGATTTCCGAAGTTTCATGTAGGCTGTGCGCCCCTGCACTGCTACCAAAGTGTCCCTGAGTGTCCCTGCTGTCAGTCCCGCCCTGGTAAGGGCAAGCAGGGAGTGAGAGGAGGACGATGGGTGCTGGGCAGTGAGGGAACCAGGAAATCAGCATAAGTTAATTATTGATGGCATCGGCATTAAGATATGCCAGGAATCTGTACAAGCTGGAAGGGGGAACAATGCAGCAGAAAGTGGATGTCTTCCAGGCCCTCACTATCTACAGATTAAATTATTTAAGATCACACAGGAAATCTATCCCTGATTCCCAGTTTCCTGGTTTAATCACCAGAGACCTCTGAGCGCCTGCTGTCATCAGCCTTCCCCCTACCCACCCACAGTGGTGCACCCATGCAAAGGTTGCCTTGCAATCAGTGGAAAAGGGAAACCACATGTTTCTTGTACGATCCCACTCCCACAGCTACTATATGACAGTTTTGTTTCCCTTCTTTTCATTGAAGTGGAGGGGAAAGTCTGGTCCCAAATGAGCAATGTAGATGCATTATAAGTTGTAGTAAAGAGTTAAAACTCCAGAGCAGCAGTTTGAGGAGAAAGCCACTGCAGGTGTGCAGCTGAGTAGGACACTAACTGGTTAGCAGCTGAACATTAGGAGGAAGCATTGAGAAGGGGGGAGGTGAAATTCTATGGCTGGAAGAACAACACTAATGCTGATCCTTGCAGCTGAAATATACACAGATTGAACTTTTTCTCTGTGCTGCAGCTTTCCTGTCATCTGTCCTCGGCTGCTATTAAACTAGGCAGCCTGTAAATATTTTAGCAACTCTAACTTGCCCACTGAGCTTCCATCCCTTTGTGTTCTCTTCCCTCTCAATTAACATCAGATCATCTGAACTGCCCTAATCCTGGCATGCACATATGGACCATTCTAGGAATCTGTGGTCATTCCATTAGTTAAACTTGTTATTCAAGCCAACTGTTTTAGACACCTACTGGAGCCCTCTACTCGCCATACAATAAATCAGTACAGGGGAAATGCAGCTGCTGATCATTTCCATCTAATTTCATGTCACCTAATCATTTCCAACTAATCCCATGGGCTAGAGCATGAGATTGACTGGAAAGGCACAGGTGTGCCCTACTGACGCATGGCCAGCTAACTGGGGAATGCTGAGATCCTGCAAATCGTAGCATTTCTACAAGATACATCAAGTGCATGTTCATAGAGAGCTCTCATAATACGGACTTGTCTGAATTTGGAACGTGTATTAGTGATTATAGTTAGGGAGGGCTATGAAAGGAAAGCAGGTCATAGCCTACGATACCCTGGGGATAAGTGAATGTTAACAGGCTTGGAGATTTAGCTCAGAGGCTCATGCAAGAGGTCAGGTCAATATTCTGTGGCAGCGTGGGGTAGTGGAGAAGGCACCAAATGGGGAGCCAGGAGATGTGAGATCTGTTGTCCAGACTGCTCCTGTTCTGCTGTGTGATGTTAAGCAAGTCACTTCATACTCTGGGCCTCTGTTTTCCCTCCCACCTGCTGTCTGTCTTGGCTCTTTAGGCTGTTAGCTCTTTAGGGCAGGGACTGTCTCTCACTATGTGTTTGTACAGCACCGAGCACATTGGGGCCTCCAGGTACAATGGTCAGACAAATAAGAATTATATCTGGAGCATTTAGAGATCTCACCTTTCTACCTGTTAACCGTCTTCCTTTCTATTCTCCTTGTCTGGGTTTAAAGACAGCATATGAGCTGGTTTTACATTATTTCAGACTTTCTTGTATTGCTAACTGTTGGCCACAGGCAATATAAATACAAGAGAAAACGAGAGAAGAGTGTGCAATATCAAAGAGGGAAAAAGGAAAGGAAATAATGGTGGGATTTCCAGGCTCAGTTGCAACTTGCAGATAAAGGTATTTGCCTCAGGGCTTAGAGAATTAGCCAGGTTCAACCTTGGCACAACTCCATTGACTTTAGTGGAGTTACACCAGGGATTTGGCCAATTTTGCCATTTGAATTGGAAAAGATACAGAGAACAACTTGTATCATGAGTGGTTGGAGAATAAATATATTATCTCACATCTGGGTTTCTTTTCTCCAGTCCATTAGTTATCCACATTAGATTTTCCACACCCCTGAGCGACCTAGTTATACCGACATAAGTCTGTAGTGTAGACCAAGCCTTGCTGAGCATCACACAGCAAATCATAATGGAGCCAGGAAGAAACCGTAGGTCTCCTGACTTCCAGACTCATGACTTATTTATTGATGGAGCTACGACGTTGGCACATAGCAACGCAACAACAGAAGTTAGACCTCCAGTCAGTGTGTCATATGCCAGTGGCCCACAATGACTGCAGAATTATCAGAGGAATTATCATGGGACTTTGTGGTCACTCCATTTTACAATGTAGTATTGTGTCATGAATGATGTGATTTTACTGTGCGTCACCCCCGTATCCATAGAAATGTGTGTGTATTGAATATTGCAATTAAAATTCTTTCTTTGTTCCAGAGTGGTTACCTTTATTTCCCTTTTCCTCCTTCAATTTTATTTCAACACCCACCAACATGAATTTAAAAAAATGCTTAATAAAAAAGGTAAAAAATTTGGGACAAATTGCTACTTTTTTGATTGAAATCAAAATTTGAAATGGTCTCTTTTCCTAAGAGTAACCTAAAAGCAATTAGGTATGCTAAAGTCCGCTCTGTTATTCCTAGTGGTTTTCCCTTGTAATTTTTACTTGTTCTAATTTTTAGGGACTCAGAAGGCTTGTGTTTGTTCAATGTAGCTCATTAGCATATGTGGGCCTGGAATCGGTGGGATTTCTCTGTTAAATACACAATGTTTTCTTTTCCAGTGACGACAGCCTTATGAAAGTGTTTGTTTTTAAAACTCATTTTGAAAGGTGGTGTGTGTTGAAGGAGATGAATGGTGGATATGGCTACCCCTCTTTAGATTTATGATCAGTTAAATACACCACATCAGGGGTGTGCAAACTTTTTGGCCCTAGGGCCACATCTGGGTGGGGAAATTGCATGCAGGGCCATGAATGCAGGGCTGGGGCAGGGGGTTGGGGTGTGGGAGGGAGTGTGGGATGTAGGAGGGGGTGCGGTGTGCAGGAAGGGGCTCAGGGCAAGGGGGTGGGACAGAGGAGGGGTGTGGCATGTACGAGGGGGCTCAGGGAAGGGGGTTGGGGTGCAGGAGGGGGTGCACAGTGCAGGAGGGGGCTCAGGGCAGTGGTGCAGGGAAGGGTGCTGAGTGCAGTGGGGGGCTCAGGGCAGGGCGCTGGGGTGCGGCAGGGAGCTCAGGGCAGGGATTGGGGCAGAGGAGGGGCACGGAGTGTATGAGGGGGCTCGGGGTGCAGGAGGGGTGTGTAGTGCAGGCGGGGCTCAGGGCAGAGAGTTGGGGTGCAGGGTGCAGGAGGGGTTTGGGCTTCGGCCTGACGCCACTTAACTGAAATGGTTCCGGGGTGGCAGCGGTGCACACTGGGGCCAGGGCAGGCTTCCTGAGGGGTGGGGACAGATGGCTCCGCGTGCTGTCCTTGCCTGTGGGTACCTCCTCTAAAGCTCCCTTTGGCCGCGGTTCCCTGTTCCCATCCAATGGGAGCTGCGGGGGGTGGTACCTGCAGGCGAGGGCAGCGCACGGAGCCCTCTGCCTCCCTGCCCCCATGGGCTGCAGGGACGTGGTGCTGGCCGCTTCTGGGAGCGGTGAGGGGCCTGTGGTGCCATGGGAGTGGCAATCCTGAGGGCCGTAGTTTGTCCCCCCTGCACTACATACACTCCATTTCATCTATCATGCTCCTGGTATGCTATTGCTTTCATTTGTTGGCTCTCTCCACCTGATGATAGGGTACATGGTAGGGCATATTTTTCATGGTACAGAAACAAGTCAAATCAGATTCAATTTAGCCTGCTCCTATGCAGGGCCGGCTCCAGTGCTTTTGCCGCCCCAAATGGCGAAAAAAATGAAAAAAATTAAAAAAAGCTGCAATTGACGGCACTTCGGTGGCTGCTCTACCGCCCCCGCTTCATTCCTCAGCAGCAATTCAGCGGCAGGTCCTTTCCTCCAAGAGGGACTTGCTGCTGAATTGCTGCCACAGAGCCAGACGTGCTGCCCCTTTCCGTTGGCTGCCCCAAGCACCTGCTTGCCGCGCTGGTGCCTGGAGCCGGCCCTGCTCCTATGGAGTTCACGGGGTTATGCCTTCAAACACATTTGACTGATTCTAATTCTTCTAATACAGTCTCTAACAAACAGCACATGTTTTTCTTAAGAATCCTTGACACAGCTGTGTGGCTTTGTTTTGTCCAGCAAATTGCCCATCACATTTTAATTTTCTTCTAGAGAAGCACAGTTTGTTTCTGTAAATCTTTGTCACAGTGATTATCCTAGCAAGAGGAAAAAGTAATAAGTATGTTCAGTTTCTATAATTCTGTGAGATGCCTTGGGAAATGACAGTTAGAAAGTCTGCTGGTTTCATGTGTTTTGTGTCAGCTTCTTTATCTGCATCACCACACTTTAAAAAAGAAAACAAAGAAAAGAAAAATATCATCCAGTTGAATCTAAAATGTTATGGCCAACGGTCTCTGTGTGTTCCATTCTATGCATCCGATGAAGTGAGCTGTAGCCCACGAAAGCTTATGCTCAAATAAATGTGTTAGTCTCTAAGGTGCCACAAGTACTCCTGTTCTTTTTGAGGATACAGACTAACACGGCTGCTACTCTGAAACCGGTCTCTGGTCTGTCTGGGCTGGGCTTTGCAAGGGAGTGGGAGGGAGCTGATGGAGGACAGAGACATCTTTTATGCAACCCTGACCCCAACCTTTATGTTCCTCCAATCCTGAGGCTATCCAGAGGCCAGTCTAACTCCTGGCATAAATTTGAGTAGCCTCGAGGTTGCTGTGTCTTACACTTGGCTACCCACTGCCCCCTCAGAGACTGCTCTGACAGCTGGGGGTCACCCAAATGTAAGAATGCCTTGGCAGCAGCCCAGCCCCTCCAGCTACCTATACTAAGGTTGTTTCCCTTTAAAAGTATGCTTAGTCTTGTAACTTTCAGACAGTTGTATGTATGTGGTCGCTCTAGCTACTCTTTGCTTTCTTGCTCCTGGTGGCTCGGGGAGAAGGGAGGCAACTGATAGAGGAGAGCAGCTCCCCATTGTCACTTGCTCACATTAGTCCATGCAGGGGTGAAGGCTACATTGCATCTGGCTTCTCTGCAGCGCTTTCTCCTCCCCTTTAGACTCCAGAGTGACACCTGACATTCAAGGAAAGTGGGACTCATTACAGCTGATGGCATGGCGAGTCCTGGCATCTCCTTCTACCTGTTCGCTTTTCCTGCTCAGGTGACCAAAGGAATGTCATGAGAGGAGAAAGATGTGGCTCTCAAATGGGCAACACAGCTCTACCTAACCTTCACCACGTACACCCACACCATTACCACAAAGATGGCCCACAGCCTGGATGAGATCAGCTCATGGATGAAGAACAGCTGGCTGAAGCGGAACCCAAACAAGACAGAGCTTATGTGGGTGGGCAGAGGAAAGCATCAGTCTCCTTTGGCTGAAAGGCACACACCCACAATTGGTCAGTTCAGTCTGTAGCATAGGAGTGCTTCTTGATCATGTAGCAGCATTTGCAAGTAATGCTTTTTTCTGTCTCCAGTTGGTTAGGAGACACCCATGCCATATTGGTGGATGATGACCTGACTTCAGTTATTCACACTTTTATCACCTCTCATCTGGATTAAACCAATATGATATAACTGGGCATGAAGCCTTCAGTGCTTAGGAAACTTCAACTAGTACAGAACACTGCAGCACGTCTCCTCAGCAAAGACGCATCAGACCTGTTCTCCATTCTCTACACCCACTTCACAGAGAATTTTGAATCAAGTACAAGGTCTCAGCCATTATCTTCAAGGAACTCAATGTCCTGGGAGCCAGATGTATAAAAGATCCCCTAAAATTCCGGGAAGAAGACTGTGGTCAACAACTTGGCTTCTCTGGCACAATGGAACTCTTTACAGTATGGGTAAAGCCATCTGTGTGTGAGACAGAACTTCCTTGTGGGCTAGTGAGATTGTGAAATGAACTCCCACTGGAACTAAGGACCATCACTAGCCTCAAATTTCAAAACATTCCACTCACACAATTCTACTGCTGGGGAGAGGAGGAGAGAACAAACCCATGACAAATGTTAACCACGTTGCTTAAGGCACTACTGAAAGGTGCTCAGATACTGTGATGATAAATGTGGTATAAGGACCTATAAAGAATAGAATAGTTGATAGTTCTGCATGTAAATTACTGACCAACAATAACATCCACCTTTTAAGTAGTGTGACAGACCCAGACCATACAGGAGTCTGGTAGAGGGCAAATATACTGGTTACTGGATGAGTAGTTTTCTGTTCCTTGAGTGACCAGAGAAGGGGCTGCACTAGAGTAATCAGGAACCTGCTAGAACCAGTTAAGGCAGGCAGGCTAATTAGGACACCTGGAGCCAATTAAGAAGAAGCTGCTAGATCAATTAAGGCAGGCTAATCAGGGCACCTGGGTTTAAAAAGGAGCTCACGTCAGTTTGTGGTGTGAGTGTGAGGAGCTGAGAGGGTGTGCTGCTGGAGGACTGAGGAGCACAAGCGTTATCAGACACCAGCAGGAAAGTCCTGTGGTGAAATAAGGAAGGTGTTTGGAGGAGGCCATGGGGAAGTAGCCCAGGGAGTTGTAGGTGTTACAGGAGGCACTATAGATAGCTGCAGTCCATAGGGCCCTGGGCTGGAACCTGGAATAGAGGGTGAGCCTGGGTTCCCCCCAAACCTCCCAATTGACCTGGACTGTGGGTTCTTCCAGAGGGGAAGGTCTCTGGGCTGTTCCCCCAACCCACATGGTGAATCTCTGAGGCAAGAAAATCTGCCAATAAGCGCAGGACCCACCAAGATAGCTACTGTGACAAAGTTCCTCCTCTAACTGTTGATCCTTTTTAAACTGGGGACATAAATATTAGGCAGTATACGAACTTTGCCATTCATTTGGCTGGCAGTCTGAAGAATGCCTGTGTTATTTAAGAGACATCTTTGAAGTTATTTAAGCTGACACCTTTGAAAACAATTCTGTTTAATGAGTCAATTCAAACTGTCATCGATTTTTCTGTTGTTCTTCCCAAGTTTTTAATTATATGGGATATTTGCATGGGGACAGATGGTTTTGGCTACTGAGTTCATCTGCTTCTCTGCTTAGCCCCTAATTGAACTCCTAATTACAACTGCTATTCAGTGGTGGGCAGCCATGAAATTGACAAGAAGCATGTCAATTTCACTCAGCAGTTGCCGTCTGGGGGAGTATATATAGTTTTAGAAGCATCATGTGTTAGTGTAGGATACCTGTTTAACTCTGGAGGTCTCTGGTGTCAGCCAAGTTGGTGACTATCACATCGCTAATTGTAATGTGAAGGGGTTAATGAGCAGCGGGGCCAATGAAGTGTCTTATCTGCACACAAATATCCTTCATGATAAAGTCAAGGGGGAAAGAGAAATGCAGGCAACGTATGACAGATAAGCAGAATTTGTTCTAAAAAGAGTGTCCTGTGACGTGTTCCTCCAGAGGACAGTAGGGCTCTAAAACATAAAGGTGATCCTTACTGGGTGTGATGAAGAGACCTGATTTCCCATTGTCTTCTGACCATTTTATACTGCTGTTACTCCTTTTCACTTGCGTAAAACTGATATGATGCAGTGGAGGTTCAGGTGCAAAAGCTACAGCAAATGAGATTGTCACTAGGGACTGAAAGCTAAGAGGATATTTGCTGGGCACATGTAGCAGGTGGCTTTTAAGCCTCACCCGCACTTTTCTGTACCCACAAAGTTTCAGGTGAAGAAAGGAAGGCCAGGCTTAGGCCAGTCTAAAAGGAGGTCTGGGGACAGTAGAGCAAAGTAAAGCTGTGGAATTGTGTAGATGCTTTCGGTTAGATTCTGGCCCTGATCTTCAGTAGCTTAGCTCTGTTTAAATCAATGGAGGCACACTGGCCCTTTAACACAGGCTGACTGTCCCATACTACTCTTGTTTTGGCAGTAAAGCCATCTGAGACTTGTGGTCTGCCACAAGGCATGCTAGGAAAGAAGTCAAACTATACAAATGGCCTCCTTCCCTCAGATCAAAGAACTGGAGCTGCTTGGAGGTGTCTCCAGCAAAGGCGCTATGGAAGAAGCCTTAGACAGAGCAGGGTGATCAAGAAGAGGAAACCCAGGAGAGGGACTAGTTGGTTTCTCTTTGGACTTTGTTGATTTCTTTGTCCCGTAGTTTGTTAGGATATGGGGTGAAGATTGAGAACAAGGTGGAGGAAGAGACCTTGCGCAAAAAAGCAGCATGGGCTTGAGGCCCAGACTGGGTGCCTGCGCCTGCCAGGGGCCCAAGAGCCAGAGCATCCCCCGCACCACCCCATGCCAAAGTGGGACACAGACCCAAATGAGAAATCTGTGCCCCCCACAGACTGAGGGGAAACTTGATTTAGTTACATTGAACTTTGGTCCCCCTACCAGAGGTGGGATGTTAGTATATGCAGAGGGCTGAACCACCTTTCCAAGAGAAGGAAACTGAGGCAGCAGCTGCATTACCATGACAGCCACTGTTACAAGGACCTACTCCTGTTGAGCAGTATTTAAAACTAAGGTCCTGGGTCTTTGAATATATTGTATTCAGAAGGCTTCAGAGGTTAACAGCTACCCAAATAAAATGTTGGCTGTCCAGTAGCCCTGAGGTTTACTGTCCATAAATCTCTGCAGCATTAACAGGAATTCCTGAGGGGGCAAAGGTGGTGGAATGTACTGTACCTTCAGACAGAAAATTAATAGCATTCATTCCTTTTATAGATAATGCTGCTATATAGGAAGTCCCAAAGTACACTGTGTCTTCGTTGATTACATTTCCTGTGTAAGCAAAATGCTCATAAAATTACCTAATACCATTTTTCTTCCTATTTGTTTGTTGGCAGTAGCAGCAGTCCTATGGATGCCTGGAGCATCAGAGCAGTTAGCTCTCCTTTGCCTTCCTTCTGTTTCCTGCTCAGCCTAATAGTAACAAAAATGAGTGAGGGCAAAGAAAGAGAATTGAGGCAGGAGGATGAGGGTTACTAAGCAGCCCTATCATTCACGCTACATCACCCTGGCTTGCCTCTCCTTCTGCCTCCATGTAGACCCATCCCATAACAGCCAAAGCCACAGGTGTGAGCTCCCTTGCTTCCTACCTGGAGTCAATACTGGAACACACTTTCCCCTCACCCGACGCAGCCAGATGCCAACGGTCAACCTGCTCTTCATCTCAACTCCTAAGTATTAGAACAGCAACACTGAGGCTGTGCTTCCTATTGTGGTAGGTGGGAGGCTTGACTTCTAATAAATCAGGCAACACTTCCCTGCTCATTTATGCTTGTGGGCTCTGTCTTCCAGGTGTGTCTCTTCAAATGACGGACAAGATAAGAGCATCAGTAGACATGTTTGACCATTGGGTGCCACTTTTCTGCAGCCCTGTCAGCTGGTGGAGAAGCAGTTGCTGTTGAACGAATCTGAAGTGTTCCCATTTAGCTGTCCTTACTGAGCCTCTCTGATCTAAGGTTTTGCCATCTAGGCAAGTCAGATGGGTGATTGTCCTCAAAGGGAACAACTTTATTGGATGTTTTTGCTGACCTTCTAGGAGTCCAAGTGACTCTTATCTTGCTTTGAGGGACAGTCTTCCTGGCTTTCTGTCCTTCACTCCCTTTTTCAGAATTGGCTCAAATATTTTAGTAGATGGGTCTCAGGTGTAGTATATTTCACACTATCCATATTGATCATTACGCATCAAAATAAAAATGGATCCAATGTGACTTATTTTGTGTAACTACTTTTGTCCAATTTGATTAATAAACACATTTCTTCTGACCTCTGTTATAAATCTGTTACAAAACCTCTTCAAGACACAGACCAATACATATACTAAGGTACTTCCACTGTTCTTACATTTGTTTGCTGTACTTTTTGCTCCAGCTCTCCTCGTTGCCAAGAGCTATTAAATACAAACCAGCTAACTGTAGGCTGCTTTAAAAAAGGCTGAAACTGTCAAGATTTCAGAAGAGAAAAGTGTCTGCAATTCAAGTTTTTAGCATGTGCTGATTGAAAATGCACAGGTTCCATTTCAACAGTTGGGTTGTTGGACAGTGATGCATGGGGAAGCCAAGCCCCATTGAGCAAAACCCAAAAGGGTATAAAAGTACTTAGCTAGACTTGGAAAGTGTAAACCATTCTCTGTCTGCTTCAAAGGTCAAACCAAAAGCTGAAAGGCATCTGCTAATGAAAATTCAAGCGGAAACTGTTAAGAAATGGGAAAAGGAGATATATGATGAGACTGGACATCTCTTGAAAGACTCTGAGAGGAACTTTGACTTTCACTGGCATTAAGCAGGCCCTTATGTTACTAGCTTTACCCGTTACTTTGGGGTATGCTCATTTATTAGGATTACTCTTCTGGGTCAGGGTTCTGTAATTCTATCAACGTACTGCTTGTGTCACTTGTGTTCTCATACGGCACTCTACTTCTCCCTTCTGCAAGGTCCCTCCCAATGGAGCTATCCTGCAGGACCTAAGTTCCCTAGGGCTGGGTTCTTCCAGACCCAGGAACACGAACACACACACAGAACGTGTCCAGGGCCGGTGCTACCATTAAGGTGAACTAGGTGGTTGCCTGGGGTACCAAAAAGCGGTGCCCCTAATTTTTTTTACAGCATTCCTACGCCCCCTCTCCGAGCATGCGGTCGCCGCTCCACTTCTCCCACCTCCCAGGCTTGTGGCGCCAATCAGCTGTTTGGCGTCGCAAGCTTGGGAGGAGAATTAGAGCGGGGGCAGTGTGCTCGGGGAAGAGGCGGAGCAGAGGTGAGCTGGGGTGGGGAGCTGCCACATGGCTCCCCACCCCAGCTCATCTCTGCTATGCCCCCTCCCCGAGCACGCTGTGGCTGCTCCACTTCTCCCATCTCCCAGGCTTGCGGCGCTAATCAGCTGTTTGGCACCACAAGTCTGGGAGGGGAGAAGAATTAGAGCAGGGGCGGCATGCTCGGGGAGGAGGCGGAGCAGAGGTGACCTGGGGTAGGGAGCTGCCTCATGGCTCCCCGGGGGTGGGAGCTGCCGCAGGGGGGTGCCTCGGAGGGGCGGGGAGCTGCCGCAGGGCTGGGGGGGGGGCGCAAGGTGGAAGTTTCGCGCCCTAGACGAAACTTCCTTGCACTGGCCCTGAGCGTGTCTGAGAGGACTGGGTTAATCAGCTGACCCCTTATATATCCTTTGACTCAGTAGGCTGGGTCGAGCAGCACTTCCAAGCTGTCACCCTCATATGCCTCAAGTTCAGCACGTCCCTACCCCCACTTTCACGTTACAATTGTTCTGGTAGTAACTCACTTGATGAGCAAACCCCACAGGATTTTTGGGTGCTGCAGGGATCTTTAGTTTAGGTATGAGGAGTGTTGTTGCAGAGCGAATGAGGAAGCCAAAAAACACCCACAAGGGGGGAGAGAGCGAGAGAGAAGCAACCAGCTTAACCATGAAAGTTGTTTATTGCCAGGTAATAACCATAGGGGAACCAACCAAACAATTATAATATTAAATCTAACTTAAAATTTATTCTAAAAGTCAGATTTAGAAAACTATAACTGATCACACAGGTCAGGGTCAGAAGGCTATACCTGGAGAGAGAGAGTTAGGTTCTCACCACTCTGTGAAGCTTGAATCGATTGGGGGTCCCAGGTGGTGGTGGTATCTGAGGATCTGGAGTGCTGGAGACAAGTAGAGCCCCCAGCACGATCAGTCAGGAGAAGATGAAGTCCCAATGGAACTGATGCAGATTTTGGAGCCAGGCACCAGAATATTACTTGAGCATGGGTAGGGAGTTTGGTAGGGAAAGAACAGTGGTTCAAGGGAGAACACTATATTTGCTTATGGGTAAACTGATGGCTCAAGGGAGTATATCAAAGTTGTTTTGTTCAGGCTAGACAATAGGAACTGCTCATTCCTGGCTATAGGTGGTGTTCCTTCGAGGGAACTCACAATGCAATTAGGCAGCTTCAGTATTTTGGATACCAATAAAGGGTTTATTACTAGAATTGGTCTGATAACTACTGAGCTGGGTGTGTTCAGGTGTGGGTTCATTCACATCTGGAGCAGAGATCCCCCATCATGCAGTGCTTTTCTGGTCCCATAGTTCAGTGTGGTTCTTGCCTTGGAATCTCTGTTCTGCATTCTATCTGTTAATGGAGATGCCTCCCTGTCCCATCTTTGATGCAAATGAGGCTAGGGGCATTTCCTTAATCCTCTCACCCTTGTCCTGAGGAGTTTAGGTGTGTCTTCCACCACCTTTTCATTGCTTTTTGTAAGTCTTTCTTCTGATCGGTTTACAAGCAGAGGCTGTGTGGGGGAGGTCTTTTGTGAGTCAGATAGGCTGGATACTGTGCCCTGGTTCCCCAGGAACACAGAGTTGACAGTTAGCACTTGTTAACTATTTAACAGGATGCCTTTCTAAGTCACAAGCCCTGGTTCCACTACAGTCTATGGTCTGGCTCTGGAAGCATCTGAGAATAGTTTCAAGAAGAATCCTTTGCCTGTTCAAACACAATAAAATAGTTAAACATAAACACACATGTTGCATGCCCTTATGCCCCAAGAACTAGAGAAAGCATTTAGGTTGTCTTGTTGTGTTTTGAAGGATCAGCAACAATCCCCATGCAAGCCACGTGCAGTGGGAAGACGACTCTCTCTCCCTTCAATTGAAGGTTTTCTTTGCAATGCAGTTTGTCTTATTTTTGGCAATGATCAGCATTTTTGTTCTGTACATGTGTAATGCTTGCTACACCCAGGGCAGAAAAAAGGAGGCTGTGGAAGATTTTTACACTATCATAAGCCACTGAAAAAACAAAAGTTTTTTCATCTGCTCAGTGCAAATGTTTGTGCAAAATAATTAGCCAAAATGATCTGTTAACTCAAGACTGTGTGAACTTTTCTTTTTTCAGCTCTTATCTGTTCATCAATGGGCGTGTTTTCATCAGCGTGTGTGAGTGTTTTGGCCGTGAGGAAGGCTGAATTGCTATTTTGCATGGTTGGCTTGTGAAACGGAAATATGCACAATGTGACATGGCATGAAAGAAATTGCACTGAAATGTGGCTGCACTTTGATGAATGGGTTTTTCATTTGGTGGGTACTTTATGAACATTACCACAGTCCCGCTTTTTTGTAAATTCAAGTGATCATGGCTGCATGTATTATACTCTTTGGCATAGACTGGCAGAGCTACTGATGCCACATCATTCCAGATGGGCCATATTTCTGCAAGAGAGACTGCTGGCAGTAATGTTTCAAACTGAAGCAGCACCTCTGACTGACAGACAGTACAGTATGTACTGTATTTATCTGATTATCTCTACTTGGAATCTGGGCAGACAAGACTACAGCTGCATACCACCAGCAATCATCCATCCATCCATCCATCCATCCAGTAATTGGAGTTGAACTCACAAGCTTTGGTGTCAAAGACACAGGCTTCTATTTGCTGAGCTGCCCCATAGGTTAAGCCAGAGGATAGTACGCCACTACCCTATGCAGAAGAAGGCAATGTTGAGCTCACACAAGCCAATATAAGGCATTAGAATACCCACAATTTCATTAAAAGCAGTGCATTTATTTTAATAAAAAGTTGGTGTCTCCCAAGTCCTAAATTAAAAATAAAAACCCCACCAACATTCCATGAATCAGAGAAAGTAAAAGGATCGGCGTCTAACTGTTGTAAAGGGGGACAACGATGAGATTGTGCATCTGTTATTTAGAATTTGGGGATTTGCACTTTTAAAGATATTGAATGTTTTAAAAGTTATATGTAAAAGGGAAAGTCACTAGAGGACAAGGGGTTATGAGGAGGTATGACCCAAGGACCTTGTGATGCCAGCTGGCAGAGGGCACAGAGATACACAAGAGTTACAGGGATCCCCTAGGTCTGGCATCTACCTACTAGTCTGTCAAAGAATGTCGTGCAATGTCTCTAACAAAAGCCTGTGTTACACGGGTCAGCACGCTCATTGTGAAATGCATGTATGGGAAATATATGAAGAGTTATGTATATATATACTAAAAATTAATGTTCTCTAGGTTGGTGTTAAGGCAAGTCACTGAAAGGTGATCCACATCCCCTGTCAGGCGGGGGCAAAGAGGCACTTACCTCACTCTGGATGGGCAAATGCAAATTAAGTATTGCATGGTTCACAATGGCTGCCTATTTATAGTCTGAGCAAAATGCTAATTAATAGATAGCCATGGCTAGAGGAAAAAACAAAACCAGCAGGGGTTACATTGTTTTAGGAGTAAGAAAATGAACTTTTGAAACTATAGCTAGGGTGCAGAAGACGACCCAGGTATACCTTCAGTCTGTGAGGACAAGCCACCTGATCTTATGAGAAGGGTTCTCAGCCCAGGGTTCTGATTGAGAATGCTGGGAAAAGGAGTTGGGGTAAGCTATCGTGTAGGAGATGGGGGCATGTCTTGTGAGTTAAGTTAATGCTCTAGAAAAGTGTGTTATGATTTTATTTTGTATGTAACCATTTGTTTCTAGTAGTCTTACTGGCTATCACTTGAATCCCTGCTCTTTGATCATGAACTTATTCTTGTTTTCACTCTTTCTGTGTGCATATATGTGCTGTGTGTTGTGCAGAGTGGAGATCCTGAGTGGAACACTGCAAGCTGGAGTGCACTGTTCCTTTGGGAGCAGCGAATCTGGGAGCTCAGTGACAGATCAGAGGAACAGGGGCTGAGGGTCCTGCAGAGGGTCGCCTGGCAGACTCGGGAGTTGGTGCACGCCTATCGCTAACCTGTACGGAGCGAGCGAGGCCTACGGATACCTGGAAAGCTGCGCGTGTGCTGCCAGTAGCTGCTGGTTTCAGGCAGCTGATCCGCACCAGCTAGTCAAGACTTCCTCAAGGAGTAGAAGGGCACCCCAGAAGGCAGGTGGTGGCGAGGCACCTCACAACCCTGGATACCCCGGGAAGCGTCACAATGGTGTAGTCAGCAGGATATACACCCAGTTTGCTGGTTAGCTAAGCGTCATGCTCCAGGCACTTATTTACCAAATACTGTAGATACTAAGAGATTCACAAATGAGAAGGTTGGGAACAGGTGCAGAAAAGGTCATGGTTTATTGTTTTCTGTTTATTTTGAGTAAGGGAATAAAGTAGCAGAAAAGGCAGGATGAGCAAAGATGTGTATGCTAAATATACCAAAAAGTAGTTGGAAGAGTTGTGTACAGAGTGCTGCTTGTGCAGAACGAGTGTGGAAGGGATGAGAGCCCTGGTTGTGGAATGACAAGCAACATGAAGGGCAGCCAGATTCTTTGAGGGTGTCTACGGACTTGGAAAACCAGCCTGACCCAATTCTTGGTAAGACAGCCATGAAAGTCAGACTGGCTGAGATAGAGGCACAGAAGATGGCAATAGCAGATAGAGGAGGCAGAGAAGCAAAAGTGGAAGGCAGAGGAAGCAGCCCTAGAAGTGACCCACCAAGAGCACTGGAGCTAGAAGACAAAAAAGCATGAAACCCGAGAAGCAGAAGCCCTAGAAAAAGTTAAGAGAGACTTTATGCCCTGAGCAGATATGCCAAACCTGCAGGGGGAGGGGAGGGGGATGCAGAAATTGGGCTTGTTTTTGGCTTAATTGGCTTGTGAGTTGCTTGTTGGCTAGTTTTTGGCTTGTTGCTTGTTGTAGCTTGTTGCTTCTTCTTTTTTTTTTTGATCAGCTCCCGGCAGGCAGGGGCAAGGGAGGCAAGCAAGGGCAAGGGGCAAGTGGGGGAGAGAGTTAGGGGTGCACAGCGGGCCCACCACAGTCCCAGACTGCACGCCAGGGGATCTAATCACATAGAGTGTTGGGGTTCTTAGGGATTGGCTTGTTTTGGCCTTGTTTTGAAATGGGATCAGCTTGATTTTTGGCTTATTGTGAAAGTTGGGTGCTTATTTACCACGTGAAAGTTGGCAACTGTGGTCCTGAGCATGCTGGCCTTACAAAAACTGATCTCTCAGCCTGTGAGTAATCCTGGTCAGGGGATCACACAGCTGGGCCAAGCTGGGCCCAAGTTTCAGAGAGACTGATTGCACTGAAGTATATCTAACTATCTTCGAAAGAATATGCAGGGTACATAAAATCCCTGGTGGCTAGAGAATGACTGTCCTAATTCTCACACAGACTGAAGAAGCTTTGCAAGTATTTAATGATGTGGATGTTAGTGATGTTACGAAATATGTTTAGTTCCAGAAGTCTGCGTTAAAAAGGTTTCCGATTACTCCAGAGGCATGTCGCCTCTAATTCAGAAACCTCAAAAAGGTTGTTAAGTGAAGTCCTGGGGAAAATGTGCACAAAATGTTGGATTATTTGAGCAAATGGATAAAGGGTCAAGGGGATAAGGACGAGGTGGTAGATCTGTTTTCTCAGGAGCAGTTCTCTGAGGTTTGCTCTAAGGAAGCGCGAGCCGCTGTGTGGGAGAAAACGCCAGCCTCAGTGGAAGCAGCTGCTGCAGCAGCTGACTAGTACCGTACAAGTGAGACTATTTCAGGAGCACAAGTCCCAAAGGGCAGGGCACAATCCTGGCATAAAAGAGAGTTCGTTCCAGGGAAAAAGGAGGAAGGAGAGGGAACTAAATCCACACCACCCCAGTTCCAATCACCTTCTCGTAACCCTAATGACTGGACCTCAGACCAAGAGGAAGGCCGAAGAAAGCGTTACTTATGCGCGTCACTTGATCAAATGAAAAGGCAATGCCCTAAGTGTGGGGTCTAAGTTCAATCTCCTCTCTGTTCAGGTGAATGAAGCTACCCTTGAGTCAGAGGCTTCAGTAGTGGCAGAGGAAGTTCTGGTTAACTTTGTCAGGCGAAGATAATGGTACAGTGTGCCGGGGTGGTGAGACACTGGTGTTCAGATTTCCCTGGTCAGGAGGGATGTGATTTGGGAGAATGCTATGTTTCCTGGAAGGAGGTGAAACTACTAGCTTTAGGACAGTATAAAACCACAGTACTTTTGGCTGGCATTGAACGGAAGTGGGAAGGTTTAAGGAGTACTTAAGAATTTACCAGCGGATGTGTTGGCTGGGAAGGACATACTATTGCTGCCCAAAGCAGTTAATATTGAGGCCCATAGTAAAAGGGAATACCTCCCTGAGTTCACAGTGATAACCTCAGAGGAGGGAAAGGCAGCTGAGAGGGAAGGAGAAGCCCCTGCCCCCTTATCAGCAGGGAATGTCCAAAAGAAGGAGGAGGAGGAATCTTTGACTCTGCCAGTGACAGCAAACAGAGTTTGCTGCAGAGCAAAATGCTGACAGTATTCTAGAGAGCAGTAGAGAAACCATCCACAGTAAGAACCCAGACAGAGAAAGCCAGGAGGTGGTTCTTATAGAAGAGGGTAGGCTGTACTCGGAGGCCCTGGTGAGGAAAAATAGAAAGTCTGAAAACCCTACAAACAATTGATTAGGCCCTCAAAGCATCATGTGGAGTTAATGTTGTTAGCCCATGATTGGTTTTTTGCAGGACACTTGGGAAGACAGCGGACATTGAAAGGTTAAAGAACATTTTTTATTCAAATATTCAAAGTGAGGTAAAGTATTATCACAGGCCTTGTGACTTATATCAGAAGTGGAAAAGGCCTGTAGGATATCTCCAGGAAAGGAAGCATCACAGGAGGCACAATGAGGGCAGTGACAGACCCTATCCGTGAGCCTCATTAACCATGGTGTGCTTTAAGCCACACAGAAAGTATGGACTCAGGTATCTCACTGGTTCCTTTTGAAAGGCAGATGCCTCAGAGAATGCCTGTGGAAGCTGAATCCAGGCAGTAAGCAGCATAGAAGGAGTTAATGGCTGATGAGTCTCTGTATCTCCTACATGTCAATGAGTTGCGAGAGCCCAATAGTGTACTCTCCTCTCACAAATGGGTGGTTGGGATTTCTGATTACCAGCAAGTTCTTTGGGGGAGGTCACATGTCAGAGGCACCCTGGCCTGGAGAAATATTTTTTTGTGATACGTGACATAACACCCTTTTCACCGTAGGACATGCTATTGCCACATTTGTATTCCCATTGTACTAGCTCAGTTTTAACTTCCTGGAGCCCAGTTTGGTGCATCATCTTCAACAGATCTTTTATTAACCCGCTGCTAGATGTCTAGGTTTAGCAGCACTCACTGAGGCTTCCCATTGATATTCCGTGGTCATATGTGAGATGGAATTTGGCCAGTTGTGTGCAAATATTTTATATTCATTATTCAAAATTATTCAAAGAAATTTCTCCTGAATTTTTTTTATTTTAAAGCAGCTGCTCAAAGTCTGAACTCCAAACTTCAGGTTTTATAGTTTAGAGGTGATTAATGAAATAAGGCACCTGGTATTGTTTCCCCCCCAAATATATGAATGTAGTTATAATCTTGCGCAAATGCTTACAGAAAGAGAACTTAAAATCCATGAGTGTTTGAGTGCATATTTGTAAAATTTGCTTTCTGTAACCATGAGTGCTAATTAAACAGTGGTGTGAATGTTTATAAGAAGGGAACACAAAGGTGATGTGAGAATATTCATGGAACTTTTTATTTAGCATTCACACAGTTCTTACTGTGTATAATGGCAAATATACATTGGGAGTTTGTAGGCTTATCGTGCACTGAGGGGCAGTGAACTGGCCATTGTGTGGATAAATATCAAATGGCTAGCTACACTACTGGATCTAATGATTTTGCTACAAGTGTGTGAATACACTCTCCACTCTAACACCACTCTAACTTCAGCAATTCTACCACTCTGGTAGATTTGGGATGAAGACTACAAAATCTGGTTGAATGAAGCAATGCTGCAGTCATCATTTAAGTGTTGTGAGCAATTGTTTAACATTGAAATTAGACTTCAATATGGGCACTAAAAAGCATGGGGAATGTAGCAATACTGTCTGATCCAAGCTGTCCATGGTGTAGACTAGTACTGCACTGAAGTTTATTGACCTGACTTTTGCGCTAGAACCATGACCTTCTATCAGCCAGCTCGTGGGGCTTCTGTTTGATCAGAAAATGGACATTGACCTGTCAGCTGATTCAGATTGGCTTGTGCCTCACACACCCCTTGTTACTCCCACAAATCACTAGGTCTGAATGAGATGGGCTACCCCAGCTCTTACAAAACCTTGGCACTGGGTCCTGCTGGTATCTGTGATAATGAGGAGTACTTATGTATACACTAGTTACACATACCTTCATCTATTTAACCTATCGGGAAGGACACTAGTGTAATCTGAAACAATACAGCATAGCCTACGTTATTTTAAAAAATAGCTCACCTATCTAATTCTCTTTGTATTTGATTTTATTCGTGTTTTGCCAAAGTTACTGTCTTGAGCAATGGTATGTAGCAACTGTAGGGGGAATTCTAAGGATCCTTCAACCTTATAAGAAGTCCGTTCTCTTATGCCTCTAATTCCCCTCTGTTTAGATTGCAGTGAATGCAGCACTCAACATCTGGCATGAAGGGTGAATGAACGGCCTCCTCCGAGACCACTCTGAAGACTGGCTGACAAGAATTGCTTGGGAAGAACTGAGTGCCACCACTCCCACCATCTCCTCCCAGTGGCCAACAAGCCTCCTTTGCTATGGGCTGAACTGCCCTGACCTGGCAGTATGAGACCTGAAGCTATTCCAGAACTCATGCCTTGTCACTGTGGTGTCCTTGCTGCTAATCCCTACATCTAGCTGGCTGACCTTCAGCTTTCTCATGCCGTTATCTGTTGTGTAATGAACTAGAATCAGGTAGGTAACTTTGGTTTTAACTATTACATAAAGCAAACATGCATTTTGTAATAGTGTGTTAGTCCCTAATAGTGTATTTGGGGTCACTCTAGACTAGCTGGCTTGAATAAAATAAGAAATGATCCAAAACCTCAAATGGATAATTTCAAAAAGTATAATTGTTGTATTGATATTCATATAGCTTTGTCCTTTCTAAATTTTTGCTGAGATTGGAAATGCAAGCCAGTTTTCATAAGTTTTCCAGCTAGATCTCTAGAATGATATGTTTCCAATATGTGCAGCCAGACATTTGATTATCTGAACCAAAGCTCTGACTCTTCTGAGGTTTGCACAGCTCTTGTAACAATGAAGGCAGAAATCTTTTTTATATTACAGGATTCTTATCCTAATATATAAATATTATCTCACTGATGCTTCAAATGATGCTACTGGTTTGGAACTAAAGGTATGTGTCATTCAGATATTTTTTGCATCAGTTTCCTGTGTGGACCATTAATTGGGAACAGATTTGCAAGAATATTTTATTTCACTCTTCCCTTCTGGTCTTGTCTACCCTGGGTATATTCCTTGATCACATCCATCGAGTTCCATCACCAGTTTAATATCACTGAGACCAATCCCAAGCATAGGCAGCCAAAATTTCTCTTTGCCCCAGGTGGGCCTACCCCAGTTTTAAGCAGTGATAAGCAAATTGTGGCTTAGTGTGTCTACGCATGGGGTGCCCATTGGTGGCCACCGATGACTGTAATCAGGGCAAATCCCTAGGATAGACAAGACCTTAGTTTTTCTGGTGGGAAGGGCTCTCAGGGCATTGTTATGTACTTTTTGATTTTATGGGCATTATATTCATCAGCCACCTTTCTGCTTTATATTCTCACCCTATTAGGCTCCAACCACTGCCTATGCCCTTCAGTAAGAAGGGTGGAATACTACAATGTCTCATAACTATGGTTTCAGCAAGCATGTGTGAAAATGTCATTAGAAAGACTTCTCTGCAACAAGATGGCTGCATAGAGAACTGTGGGAGTCAGTATCTACCACGATCTGAGCCTTTTAGGCTTCCTGTGGACCAGGTCTAGCAAAAGCTGACAACCGTTCTGTTTTGTGGAAACTTGTGAGGTTTAGAAATCTGTTTTCCTTCCATATTGGAACAAAATCAACCCCGTTAGAACATTGTCCCAGAAATGGAATTGTGTCAAAATGTCTGGTTTTGGATCGAAACCTGAGCTATTTGAGAAGCAAATGTGCGTGGATGCGTGCATGCATGCTCTTTCTCGTTGAAACCCATATGTCTCTGTGAAACAGCATATTTCGCCAAAATTTCATTTAGTCAAAAATGTCCCGACCAGCTCTAGTTCTTGCTGTTCCTATGTCTGCTTTGCTGTGTAGTGTCACTGATGTGGCAAAAAAGCTCTCAGGCTGTTAGTGCATGACTTAATAAATATCCCCATTAGACAAAACAACTATTTATTATGCATACAAACAAACATACAATGGCATACTTTCCTCTCCTCCCCTCTAACCAGTACTCCCATTCCATAAATGTGAATGGTGAAAGCCCACCCCAGATCATCGGAGACTGCAACAATGTTACACAAGCTGTTTTTTCCCCCAAGTCTAAATATTTTCCAACTTCTATTACATACTATTGTCTCCATGCTGTAAACTCTTGCCAGAACTCCCCCAACAGCATTCTTCACTGACTTTGCAAATCATTTAGACAGCAAACAAACCTTTTAAAGAGTCATTGATTTCTGCAAGAAAGCATTTATGTTTATTATATATGAAATAAAAACAACTAGAATGCACATTTTACAACTCACAGATCTCCAGTGAAAGCCATAAACAAAACCTCCTGTGACAGGTCAACACTTTATTCTCTTCTATGCATTAAATTTGGGAATAATACTTCTTACCTTCCAGAGCAACCAGGACACCCCTCTGTGTATAAAGCAGTTTTAGCTGCTACCAACTCTACATAACTTCACCTACACCTGGGAATCACTGAATTCTCAGCTGACTTAATTCTTTATCACTTCTCCATTTGCCAGTTGTCCCCTCGATTTTCTATGGTATAGCTCTTCTATATTTCTGCATACATATTCTGTATGGTAAGGTCACCACTTTATACAACTAGCAATGTACTGTCCTACTGTTTGCTATTTGTCTTTTGACCCTCCTCCTATTTGTTGATGGCATTCTAAGAGGAGACGTATAATCTAGTGGCTAAAGCACCAGGACTGGTGTCGCTAGATTTGGGTACTATTCCTGACTGTGAAACAGTGATGTTGTGTAATTTTGGGCAAGCAGGTGAGCCACTTAAGCCTGCACCTTCAAAAATTGTTTCTGATTTTGGGTTGTTTCCATTTTTGGGCCCTCAGCTTGTTCCTACTCTCACTTAGAAGAGTGCAGATCCCTTGACTGCTGTGCAGTTGCTCCTGATTTACACTGGGGTTGAAGAGAATTAGGCACCCGGCCTCCGATTTCCCATGGAAAATGGACTTCAAGTGGAGTTGCAGGTGAGCAGAATCTCTGAAAATGTGAACTTAGGTGTCTCATGTTGGGCACCCAGGACTGAGGCATCCAAAATTAGAGGCCGCTTCTGAAAAGCTTGACCTTTCGCTCTTTCTGTGTCAGTTGTTCCAATTGTTTAATACAAATATTTGAATGCCTCGATGGGATGCTTTGAGATCTTTGGGTGAATAAATATCTTTGCTGCAGACAAGTGAAATGTGCTCTATAGTAATATGGGACATTCACTGATGTATTTAAAAGTAAACGCCTAAACAGTTCCACATATTATTTTTTCACGCCTGTTACATGGTAACTTAAAAAGCCCTTCTCGATATTCCTAAATGTTGAAATTCTGAGATGAACTAAACAACTCTAACCATTTTGCTCAGGGGATGAATTGACTGTTAAGAAGAAATAATACACATGTTGTAAGACAGCTGGTCCCTCCGTTTTATGGCTCTTCTGAGCAAATTTGACAAATAGATCTTACGCCCTCCCTGTCAGAGAGTGATCAATATGCTGTCACATTCCTTTAGTAATCTTGGAATTTTGTTCCCCCACCCACGTTGATGATGGTATCACAGTGTACTTCCTTGTACTGAGTAAGGGACTGCCTCCTCAGGACATGTTCTTCTTAGTCATGTGAATTTGCCAAATTTAGAACTGATTGTATTAAATAAGCCAAATTGACTTTTCCACATCTATTCATCTCTGCACATTAAAATCAGTTGACTCTTAGGGTATGTCTACACTGCAGTTAGACACCCACAGCTGGCCTGTGCCAGCTGACTTGGGCTCCCGGGGCTCGGGCTGCAGGGCTGTTTAATTGCAGTGTAGATGTTCTGGCTTGGGCTGCAGCCCAAGCTCTGGGATGCTCCCACCTCGCAAGGTCCTAGATCCTGGGCTCCAGCCCAAGCCTGGGTGTCTACACTGCAATTAAACAGCCCCGCAGCCTGAGCCCCGTGAGTCCGAGTCAGCTAGTATGGGCCAGTCATGGGATTTGAATTGCAGTGTAGACATACCCTCAGACATATTGCTCCATGATCAGATACCGAATGAGGAGGTCAGAAGGCGTACAGAGGTGACCGATGTAGTGCAGGCGATGTATGACGGAAAGCAAAGATGGGCGGGTCATGTAGTCTGCAGGCAAGACAACAGGTGAACAACCCACATCAGTGACTGGATCCCCAGAGACTACAAGCAACCACTTGGCAGACTGAAAACATGTTAGGGCGGTTCCCATGGTTCTTTGGCCAGAAATGGAAAGAACGTGCTCGCAACAAAGTAGAATGGTGTAGCATTGGCTTGTGTTCGTGGAGAGACGGGCGAGGACAAGGCGGACAAAGGTGACATACCCTTAGATGCTGATTCTCCTCTCATTTATAGCAGCTTTACACCAGTGTAACTCCATTCACTTCAGTGGTGTTACTCCTGATTTATACTGGTATAAGGGAGAGGAGACCCAGACCCCCTAATCTCCTGGGATTTCTTTTCTTTGGATCAGAGTCTATTACCATGCACACAACAAATAACACCTTACTATCTGTCAGTAAAAACATGTAGACTCTTCTTCATTTAAATCTGTACAGTGACAACATAATGTTGTCAGAACTAGCACAAGGGGAAATAAACAGGTAAAAGCCTGTGGAACCAAACTTTAGCTGGTGTAAATGTTCATAGCTCCATTATGGAACTAAGTCAATTTACACTAGCTGAGGATCTGACCCTGCATCTCTAGAGCTTCCCCCCCCCCCATTTACTTATGGTTCAGAGGGCTTTTAATTAGGATTTTAGAAAAATTGCCAGTTGCTTTAATGGTTTTTTATTTATCTGACTCATCAACAACCCCATCGACAGGCAGAGTTCTTCTTTCTGAGTGTGCATTTCATAACTCTGATAGGTTAAGTTAGCTGGAGATATAAACTGCCAATTTGCTTAAGTATTTTTCCATGTTGGTGTTGACAGTTAATAAGAACTGATATATTGCACTGCTTTCCTCCAGAGTCTATTCTCTCCTTTCATATTAATAGGGAATTCGAAGTGCTCACTGAATGGAGAATATTTCCTCTTGTAAATAATTGCTCTCTCTTTTCTGAAGCAGGCAGTGCAAGCTCAAAATAGAGAGGCTGAGAGAGAAACAGCCGTGGTGTTAGCCAGCTTCCAAGGATGCAACTGGACCCACAGAAATCAGGCCTGGATTAACCAACGTGCACTGGGTACACTTGCACAGCCCCTCCCCCTCATTTCAAATTTGTCCTGACCTCCCCTTTGTTATGACGGGGGTGCCTGGGACAAATTTGAGTGAGCGGCATTGTGACCTGGCGCACGGGTTGCAGCGCCACTCAGGTTTGTCTTGGCTGCCCTTCTGTCACGGTGGAGGAGCAGCTGGGCCAAACCTGAGTGACGCTGCCACCCCGTGCACCAAGTTGCAATGCCTGGAGCAGGAAGCTGGGCCTAGTCCCATGGGATAGGACTAGCCATGGTGGGGTGCATGCGGGGCAGGTTCACTTTCCAGCCCCTCCACCTGGGACATCCCCCTCCACACCAGGCCAGGATTAGGGTTGCAGTGCCAGGACGAGGGTCAGGAATATTGGGCAATTTTCAACACTTCTCCACCAACATTTTGTTCTGGCAAAAGGAGATGGTTTCCTTCTGAGCTTGCCATTATGTTCAGAAATCTATTTGGTGACTAATATTTCCCCCAGCTCGACTAAAGATGTTTGGAAAGTCAATGTGTCATTGATATGCAGAAAACCATAAATGACAAATGGACCCCTGGGCTTTGTAGGATTCCTGTAGATGCTGGTATCAAAGAGGAGATTTTTTAACAGCTCATGGAAAATAAGGATTTTTTTTTCTGTCCGTTATTCACACCCCTTGGCCTCTCTTTGCTAATGTTTAACAGGAGTCTATTGATTACAACAGCCAGTGTGCACTGTAAATGGGAACTGAAGGTTATATTTTTGTCCCACAGCTGGTATGTGCATACACAGAAAGTGGAAGTTACATATTTCACAAACCAATATTACCGTGGGACGCATTCCCAGTCATTGTACAGCTGGCTGGGACAAAAAGGTGGTATCATTTTATCTAGATACAGAGTGGTCTTCATTGCTGTAGTATCGCAAGTGTCACTGGTGTGAGCCTCACGACATCAGAGGTGAAAATTCAGTTGCATGCACATTGTGTGTGTCGGCAGCCACCTGATTAGCCTGCTGCCCCAAGGGGGCAGCCTCCCAGCCCCCTTTGGCGAGGCTGCCAGAAAGTTCACCCTCCATGTCTCATTGCCAGCTCCCAGAGCCCTTGATGGCCACCTGATTTATTCACAGCTCACCTCAAAAGCATATAGAAAGCACATCTATGTCACCGCCCTCCCTATAGTACGGTAGCAATTTAGAATCTGTGCCTCCTAAGGATCCCGATTTGTGGGGTCTGCCTTCACCTACAAGGTCCAGGGGCTGCTGGTGCATTTTCTCCTCTTCAAGTTCATGTTGCAGCTTTTCTCAAACTGCAGTTTTCCTCCACTAGCCGGTCTCTTCGATGCCAGCTGCTGCTGAAAAGGTGAACTCGGTCTGGACAGAGTCCAATTGCTGCCTCTATCCGCCTCTTCCTTGTTTCCCTCGAGGCGCTCATCCCCAAGATCTCCCAATTCTGCTGTTCCATTCTGGCCTCCAGCAACTTTGACTCTGGTACCCCATTGGCAATCTGGATGCTTCTCTCGAGTGCCCTCCCCATCCTGGAATATCATTTCTTTTCTGGTCCTCAGAGTGCAGCAGGTTGACCAGCTGTCCCTTTGTCAGCTCTTGAGAGGTTAGCTGTGTCTGCATAAATGCACCAGCTGCCTTCTTTTGAGTTGCTCATAACTCATCTTTCCGGCCTATCTTTTCTCTACCTTCTCCTTAGACAAGAACACTGGACTGTTTTACTCTTGCTCTTCCGTCTATAACACTTACTTTCCCTGCTGTTGGCACTTGTTGGAACCTCACCACTGTCACTGTCTCACCAAATATGTCACAGTTACTGGGCTAACTGCACCTCTGACATTTCCAACCCATGTCTAATTTGCTTGTCTCTTCATGTGCATTTCCCTTGGGCCTTGAGTCATCACCTCTCTTTCCAGGTGCAATCACATGATTTGACCACTTCTGACTGAGCTTTGGGCTGCAGTCCCCTGGTACTAACTGTGGTTAGCTCAGCCAATTCGACTGAAGCTTAGACCCTGCAGTTCTGTTCCCTCTGGCCTTGGCTACACTTGGGAATTCACAGCGCTGCCGTGAAGTGCGAGTGTAGTTGCGCCGCCAGCGCTGCGAGAGAGCTCTTGCAGTGCTGTATGTACTCCACCTCTCCGAGGGGAGTAGCGTGCAGCGCTGCGAGCGAGCGTGGAGTGCTGCAGGCGCTGATTACACTGGCGCTTTTCAGCGCTGCACTCGCTGCGCTGGGGGGGGGGGGTTCACACCCCTGAGCACAGCAAGTTGCAGCACTGTACAGCGCCAGTGTAGCCAAGGGCTCTGAGAGCAGTGCCAGTGGTAGCCAGTGACCAAACAACATTCCTAAAGCAAATATTCTTTATTTAGAACCAAACCATTTACCATTCCCTGGATCCCAACTTCTTCAGACTCCCTCCACAGAGCCTCTTTCTGTGTCAGCCTGTCCCTCCAGACTGCCCCTTCCACTACAGAGAGCACCTTAGCTGTGTTTGATCTCAAAGTTCCCAGCCTGGCAAAACAGCTGTGTGATTTTAGGCCAGAGCCTGGAAGAAGGCCATTGTCCTGTAATTGCTCCCCCACTCCCACCAGTGTTTGCTGGGATGCTGCTCATTACAGCTATTGTGGTGCTTTCCTGTTTGTTCTTCCCATAGCCTCATATTAAGCTAGATCAATGTAGTGATACAGGAAAGTCTTATAACTGAACCTACAATAACTTCACCTCACCTCACAGTGTCATAAAATTATTACATATTGTAGGGTTGCCAGGTGTCCGGTTTTTTGACAGGAACACCTGGTCGAAAAGGGACCCTCCCCAGCCCAGTAAAAATGAGCGAATGAGTGAGGGTGGGAGAGAGTGAGCGACGGAGGGAGGGGAGATGGAGTGAGTGGGGCAGGGCCTTGGAGAAGGGACAGGGCAAGGGTGTTTGGTTTTGTTCGGTTAGAAAGTCGGCAACCAGTCTTAGAGTATTACCTAGCAGCTCCAAATCCATCACAAATGCCTTCCTTTCTCTAGTCCTATTTTGTGTGGCGATCATGCCCTAACTGGAGGTATTTACGTTGTCCTTCTCTGGACTGAAGACCTACAGTCAGAAGCCAAATAGCTAATATTGGATAAATGCTTGTTAATACTACTCTGTCTGCTGTCCTACTGATGTCTTTTAGTGCTCTGCACTGAGAGTACCTCATCACATGAAAATAGCTGAAAGGTGAACTTCTTTGAAGGAATTTAGAACGTGGCTTGGCTCTCTAGTATTGGCTTTTGGGTTATCTTCCCCATTGCTCTGCAACAGACCAGTCAGCAGCTATTCTTAAAGAAACGAGTTTTTTTTCCCCCTAATAAGTTCTTACTTTTACTTCTTCTGTCTCTTACAGGCCAAGATTTAATACAATCAATTCTAAATTTGGCAAATTCACATGACTAAGAAGAACATGTCCTGAGGAGGCATAGTAAAGTTTCCAAGCTGTATTAAGTCAATGTTCAGCTGTAAACTTTTCAAAGAACAATCATAATGTTTTGTTCAGAGTTATGAACATTTTCGAGTTACGAACAACCTCCGTTCCCATGTTTGTAACTCTGAGGTTCTAGCAGGGGTCGGCAACCTTTCAGAAGTGGTGTGCCGAGTCTTCATTTATTCACTCTAATTTAAGGTTTCGCGTGCCAGTAATACTTGTTACTGTTTTTACAAGGTCTCTTTCTACAAGTCTTTAATATATAACACAACTATTGTTGTATGTAAAGTAAATAAGGTTTTTAAAATGTTTAAGAAGCTTCATTTAAAATTAAATTAAAATGCAGAGCCCCCTGGACTGGTGGCCAGGACCCGGGCAGTGTGAGTGACACTGAAAATCAGCTCGCGTGCCGCCTTCGGCACACGTGCCATAGGTTGCCTACCCCTGTTCTACTGTATATGAATCTCTTCCTTTATCATAGAATTGCAGAATGACATCACCAGGGATTAAAAAAAAGACCTATTCGATCATTTAATCTGTTTCCCTGACAAAGCAGGAATTTTCTCTTCAGCACATTTTCTAGTGCTATGTCCAGACTTGTTGAAAATATCCTATGGAATGGGACTTTTACTGGCTCTCTTGGGAGACTATTCCACAACCTAGTACCTGTCTGTGACAGTAGGCATTTCCTTCTATACAGTCTAAATTTTCCCTTTCTTTACTTTTGGCTGTGCTTCCTGGAATCATTCTACTTACTAGGACAGGGCAAAATATTGTTCTTTCTTAGCTAAACTATACTTAGACCTTTTAATCTTGCCTCATTTGACTTGATCATTCTGTTCCTCTTAAATTAACTCCCTCCAATTTGTCAGATATCTTTCTGGTATTGAGATGCCCATGGACGAACACATTATTCCTGCAGTGGTGGTCACACCAAAATGAAACAGGACCAAATTGAAGTCCAACTGAAATCAGTGGAAAGACCAATCATTGGCTCAGGAACTATTGCCTCATCTCTCCGACTGCATGCCCCCCAAAGAAGCATTGCATTTTTGGCTGACATTTCCAACTCATATCTAATTTGCTGTCCAATGCTGCCCCTGGATCTTTTTCAGTGTCACCACTTTCCAGGTTTCTCCTTCTTTTTGAATATTTTGTACAGTATTTTGGATTATTATTAGTTGTATGCGTCAAGCTGAGTCTCATTTTTCTAAAGCCTGCCCTTGTTTGTGATCTCTCTAGGCCAAGCCCTCTACCCCAGTGTAACCTCTTCACACTGCTCTGGTGGGACAAAAGGGCTGTCAGTTGCCATAGGAGAGCAGCTGGGGACTCCTCTAGCATGAGAATCACTGATTGGCCTATACTAGGGATCGGCAACCTTTGGCACGCAGCCTGCCAGGGTAAGCACCCTCGCGGGCCGGGCTGGTTTGTTTACCTGCCGTGTCTGCAGGTTCGTTTGCTGTCTCAGGCCAATGGGGACTGAAGGAAGCTGTGCGGGCTGAGGGATGTGCTGGCCGCTACTTCCCGCAGCCCCATTGTCCTGGGATTGCAAACCGCGGCCAGTGGGAACTGCAATCGGCCGAACCTGCGGACGCGGCAGGTAAACAAACCAGCCCAGCCTGCCAGAGTGCTTACCCTGGCAAGCCACATGCCAAAGGTTGCCGATCCCTGGCCTATACCGTGCTGCCAGCTTGCATGATTTTTTATCCTGAGTCTTGTGATATTTTGTTTTTCTTCAAGTCCCAGCTGCTGGAGTCAGGTGGTTACATGAGAATCTCAGCTTTCATTTAAAAAAAAGAAAGTAAGTTTCCAGCTTGAAAACATGACGTAAGTGTGCACCCTAAAGGCTCACAAACCAGAAGAACTCCATTTGGACTATTTTTGTAAAATCTCATGATTTTTTCAAGGCCCTACTCATGCTTTTTGAATGTTGGGTGTTGGCAATATCGCATACAGTTGGCAGAGCTGACTCTACACCACCACCTTCTATTTCCCCTGAGATAGGGTGGATGTGTCAGCGTATTGCCTGGAATACTGCTTTGCTCCAGACATAACCAGCCAGAGTAACCGTCTCTTAGGGTATGTCTACACTGCCAAAAAGACCCCGAGCCCTACTGCAGCAAGTCTCAGAGCCTGGGTCAACAAAACCAGCAGTGTAGACATTTCTGCTTGGGCAGAAGCTCAGACTCTGAGGCCCACCCCCCTCGCCGAGTTTCAGAGTCTGAGCTCCAGCCCGAGCAGGAATGTCTACACTGCTATGTTTAACCTCGGAGCATGAGCCCCACGAGCCTGAGTCAGTTGACCCACTCTCTGAGAATCGCTGTCATGAGGTTTTTTTCAGTGTAGATGTACCCTTAGGGGCCATATCTCCCAGCAGCTGGAGGCTGATTTGGTTCCCAGCATCCACGGAGATCAGGAAACCACAAAGGTGACGCACAGCTCCCCAAACCCTGCATGCAGATTGGCCAGACCTGAGGATCACAGCCTCTATGTTCCTTTGTATTATTTGCAACTTCCCTCAGTTTAGTAGCATCTGGGAAGTTCATCAACATACGTTATGTACTCCCTGCACCAGAACATTCCTATACATATTATAACTTAAGACTGCATCTCGCAGTGTTCTGATTGACTTCGAGGGGAATTGCACCCATGTAACTGACAGCAGGTCTGAGATCAGTAACTCCACTTGCAACAGGAAGGAATTCTTTGGCTCTTCCCATCAAGAAATCTTAGTCCTTTAGCTTTGTGGTTGTGGAGGTGTTATTTGGGAGCATGCAGTCGTATAATGAATATGCCTGGGTTAGCACTATGCTTTTTTTCAGCAGGTGTCCATTTGATGGCAAGTACTTCAGTGGCATGACCTCAGGCATCAGCAGTGACAGTACACATTTATAACTGCATTATTTAACTCTGCCAAGTATTTTCAGGACACAGGTAGCATAAGGACATCATTTGAACCATAGCTGTATTTATGCAATCCAACTTTGACTGAGGAAGGAGAAGAACATACTCTGTTGGCAAGAATGCAGCCCCAGGAGTAGTTGTGGACAACTTTCCCCTTTTCTGAGTTTCCATTATCATTGACATTTTTCAGACTCAGACTTTGTTAGAGACGAATTTCCTAAGGGTATGAGCTGGGAAGATGACATTTCATTGACATACAGGATGTATAAAACGCCAAAGAAAGAGTGAGGTAAATTACAAGGTTGTTTTGATAACTTATTGAGGTAGCAGAAGTAGCTTGCTGTGCTGTAATGAAAAGACAGGAAGTTGTGGTTAAGGCATAGGGTTGGGAATCTGTCCTATACCCAGCCCTACCACAAACTTCCTGTGTCACTTTGACAATGTTTTTCTAATGTACCCACTAATTTTGGATGCCCAACGAGGGCCCGATTTTCAGAGATGCTGAAAACAACAGAATTGGGGCTGCTCTCAAAATCAGTGGCCAAGGTGTGGCAAGGAAGGCACTCAAAATTAATGGGAGCTTTTGAAAATAACAGTCTAAGCATGTGTGTCTGCCTCAGTTTCTCTTTCTTTAAAAGGCAGATATTAATACTGCCTCTTAGTGATCTTAAGAAAGATGACTTCATTAATGTGTGTGGGATGCTAAGTTACTAAAGTGAGGAGTCCCATAGAAATGCCTATAAATGACCAAGCTTAATTAAATGTAATGGATGTCCAAGACTTTTCAAATAAAAATGTTTCTTTTACATTGTTTCAGGGAAATGTGTGAATTTTCTTTTCAGTACAGCTTGGTTTGAAATGTGTGTGAAATTGGTTTCCAGGGTGTTTGGACTTAAATTTGTAAGAATACTACTATTACTGCTAATAATAATGATAATGAATAACAAAAATGATGATTCTTCTAACTCAGGTGGGGAGATTTTCTAACTGATCCTCTCTCCCCTCCCTGACCTCACTCAATTCCTGCTGTCTATACACTTCCTCATGCTTCCTCAAATCCACTGATCCTACAACTCCTTCCAGTCACTCTTCAGTGCCAAATACACCAGTGATGGGTTTTTTAAAAAGAAGAACAGGACTACTTGTGGCACCTTAGAGACTAACAAATTTATTAGAGCATAAGCTTTCGTGGACTACAGCCCACTTCTTTGGATGCATATAGAATGGAACATATATTGAGGAGATATATATACACACATACAGAGAGCATAAACAGGTGGGAGTTGTCTTACCAACTCTGAGAGGCCAATTAATTAAGAGAAAAAAAACTTTTGAAGTGATAATCAAGATAGCCCAGTACAGACAGTTTAAGCGCTCAGCATTGACCTAACTGTGGGGGAGTTTGATCATTGACTTCAATGGGAGCAGAGTTGTGCCATTGCTGAGCCCTTTTGAAAATCCCTCCCCCTGCTTCTAAACCTGCCAAGGCCCACGTGTGGGAGGCAGCATGTCACACAGACCCCAAATGAGGGACACAAAGTAAAGTATTCAGGCAGGAAACTTAAAATGCTGTGGTATTAATATTTAATTTCTTAACTAGCTGTCTAGAATCTCAGTTGAATTATTCTGTATTTCTGATGTAAATAATGGTTGTCAATAAAAATGAGGGGATGCCAAATTGTGTGGAACACTGGGGCTAAAACAAGTCCAGTCCCTTGACTGGAGGAACGGTTGAATGGTCTGCCCCCCCCACTCCCCCAGTACTCACTAGAGTGACCAGATGTCCCAATTTGATAGGGACAGTCCCAATATTTGGGGCTTTTTCTTATATAGGCTCCTATTACCCCCCACCCCCGTCCTGATTTTTCACACTTGCTGTCTGGTCACCCAGGCCAGAAGTGGCCACCATAACATTGTCACTATAACAGGCTACGGTTATGTGCACTGTCCCTCTGCCATAGTGATCTTGAAGGGGAGAGGTCAGAAGATTTGCCTTCCTCCTCCCTTGAGGAGGATTTCTCTGTCACTTCTTTCAGGTGGAGACCATTAGGGACAGAGGCATAATGATTAGTGCATTCACTCCAAACAAAAGTACTCTTACCATTTCTCCCAAATCTGTCAGTTCATTACTCTCTCCTCATAGCTCCACCCCAAAATTTGGCTGTTTTCTTTTCCTTCCTCACTCAAATCCATTTGTTCTTTCTTCCCCTCAACCCTATGCTACTTCACCATGGATTTTTATTTCTTTCCCTCTCCCCAGAAGGAACATGAAGGGGCTATGAGGTGGGCTCTTTCCTTGCCTCTCCTTCATGGACATATGGGGAGGAGTCTAGCCTGTTACCAGCTTTTATAGAAGAGATTGATTCTTCAGTGCCTTCTATCTTGTGTCATTACATACACGTGTGCAAAGTGAGTGGAAAACACGACCCCGTCCTGATTTAGTAGTGTTTCAAACTCACTTTGCACAGCTGTAGTGGTGACACACGGCAAGGGTGAATCAAATTCTCAGGGCCCTATTCTCTGTTGTCCTAACTCTTCCTTTCCAAATACTGATGCCATAAAGGACGTATAAAAGCGATGGATCTCCCCCCAGTGGAATACCCTGGCATAGGGGGCTTCACAGCTGGCCTACACTTCTCCCCCTTGCAGCATCCAGCACAGAGGGCCTGGCAGGGATGTGCTGTGGGAGTCGGCAGGACCAAACTGACACTGCAGTCTGGCTACATGAGGATATGGGCATCCTGAGCATAAGTTAGTGCACCCTTGAGACTGCTCTAACGTACGTTGGGAGCTGACCAAGCTTAGAATACAGAGAGAGTTAAAGAGGTCTTAAAGTCATCTTTGTAGCTCACCCTCCCCTGTTCCTGCGCTGAGTGTATCTCAGCTGGAATGGAGAATTGGGTCCTCTATCTTTATGAGAGTGAGCAAGAGCCCCAATTATGGTGCTTGATCAGTCAACACCAGACTGGCCAATGTAAGGCAGCATAGGTAGCACTGGTTTAGTTTGATACTTGTTACTGTTGCTAGTGTGACACCATGGATAAGGCTCGGAGTTGCAGGAAAGTGGATGCTAATAGGCAATTGGCCCACAGGCCATAGAATGAATAAGAAGCCCTAGCCTGACTTCTCCTTCCTAATGATAGGTATTGATTTGCCTTTCTCAAAAGCCACATACAGGAAGCCAGGATTCTCCTGGACATTTCAGCTCCTCTGGCTTTTTTTAAGTGAATCTTTGTAAGCATCATTAATACTAATTATTCCTGAGCAATGGAAGTGAGCAACCTCATAAAACTGTTGGATCTGTACCAGTGTTTACAATTTAGCATGACTGCCTTAAGGCTCAAGATGACTTTTTTCTCCACAACATTGATTGAACTCTGATAAAACACATTTTCCCCTCTATGTACTCTTATCCTGTGAGATGGCTGCTGTATGAATAAATTACACAGTGGGAACTAAATGAAAAGATTTCATACTGATCATCATGTGCATATTTTAGTTCTCCCTGGTGTTTGCTTTGCCATAATCTCTGCTCTAATATGGCTGTGTACAGTCATAACTCTCCACTCTCTCTCAGCATGAAGGATGGCCCTTCTCTTTCACACCCAAGCATCTTCCCACAAAGCTTGATGTTGTCTCTTATTTTTGTAAATTTTTCCAGAAATGTGGGATTATGAAATGGAGGTTAGAGAAGTTCTGCAAAATGAACCCCACATCAAGTTAAATTTCTTCCCCTAATACATTTCTTGTGTCTCTCACTTTTAGCCATAAAGTGTCCCATATTTGGCTGTTGGAAGAGACTGAGGCATAACCATGGCAACCTAGGGCTTGAAGGGGCAGGCTGCTGCAGTTCACTACTGACACTTCTTATAATTTATGCAATTAAAACTTGAGTTTAATCTCGAAGACAGTGGGGTCTAGGCTTCTAGAAAATCACAGGGATAATATTGCAATGCACAAAGCCCGAGTTAGGTCCCTATACAATGAATGAGGAGAATTAGAAGTCTTCCAATATGATCCACAAAATCCAGCATTTCAGGCAGGGAGTCGCAGCGCAGATTAAAGATAAGCTAGGTGTGGCCAACCCCAAAACAAATACTTTATCTCAATGTTTAATAAGGGTATTGAGGCATTTGGGGGCAGTGGCCAGGTAGCTAATGGGAAGAAGGATGTAGAAGTAGAAATTACCAAATGCAAGGTGGAAGCCAGACTCAGACATCTTAATGGGACCAAACTGGGGGGTCTAGGAAATCTCCAGCCAAGAAGACTAAAGGAATTACCACATAAAATTGCAAGCCCAATAGCAAGGATTTTTAATGAATCCCTAAACTCAAGGGCTGTACACTATGACTGGAGAATTGCTGATATAGCACCTATATTTAAGAAAGGGGAAAAAGGTGATCTGGGAAACTACAGGCATGTTAGTTTGACCTCAATTGTATGCAAGGTTTTAGAACAAATTTTGAAAGAGAGAGTAATTAAAGACATAGAGGTGAACGGTAATTGGGGTAAAAGACACCATGGTTCTGTAAAAGGTAGATCAAGCCAGACTAATCTGATCTCTTTCTTTGAGAAGATAACAGATTTTTTAGACAAAGGAAATGCAGTAGATCTAATCTACCTGGATTTCAGTAAAGCATTCGATACAGTTCCACATGGGAAATTATTAGTTAAATTGGAGAAGAAGGGAATTAATATAAGAATTGAAAGGTGGGCAAGGAACTGGCTCAAGGGAAGACAACAACACTTCATACTGAAAGGTGAATTGTCATATTGGAGGGAGGTTACTAGTGGTATTTCTCAAGGATTGATCTTGGGACCAATCTTATTTAACATTTTCATTAATGACTTTGGCACAAAAAGTGGGAGTGTGCTAATACAATTTGTGAAGAATACAAAGTTGGTAGCTATTGCCAATATAGAGGCGGACCTGAATATCATACAAGAAGATTTGGACAACCTTGAAAACTGGAGTAATAGAAATGGGCTGAAATTTAATAGTGCAAAGTGCAAACTCATGCACTTAGGAACTAAGAACAAAAGTTTTTGCTATAAGATGAGGACTTACCAGAGGGAAGTGACAGAGAAGGAGAAAAACCTGGGTGTATTGGACAATCACAGGATGACTATGAGCTGCCAATGTAATATGACTGTGAAAAAAGCTAATGCAAGCCTAGGATGCATCAGGCGAGATATTTCAAGTAGAGATAGGAAGTTGTAAAAGGCACTGGTGAGACCTCTTCTGGAATAGTGTGTGCAGTTCTGGTCTCCCGTGTTTAATTAAGATGAATTCAAACTGGAACAGGTGCAGAGAAGGGCTCCTAGGATGATCACAAGAAAGGAGAACCTGCCTTATGAGAGAAGACTTGAGGAGCCTGGCTTGTTTAGGATAACAAACGAAGGCTCTGAGGAGATATGATTGTTCTCTATAATACCTCAGAGGGATAAACACCAGTTAGGGAGGGGAGTTATTTAAGTTAAGGGCCAGTGTTGGAACAAAAACAAACAAATATAAAATGGCCATCAATAAGTTTAGGCTTGAAATTATATTAAGGTTTCTAACCATCAGAGGAGTGAAGTTCTGGAATAGCCGCCCAAGTGGCGCAGTGAGGGCAAAAAGCCTAACTTGTTTTAAGGCTGAACTTGGTAAGTTGATGGATGATGAGGTTGCCTACAATGGTGTCTAGCCCATCCACACCCGCTGTTAGTAAATATATCCAGCACCAGAGATGGGACACTAGATGGAGAGGCCGCTGAGTTACTACAGAGAATTCTTTCCCACATGTCTGGCTGGTGGGTCTCGCCTACATACTCAGGGACTAACTGATCACCCATATTTGGATTGGAAAGGAATTTCCCCCCAGGTCAGAGTGGCAGAGACTCTGGGGTCTTTCTGCCTTCCTGTGCAGGCACAGGTCACTTGCTGGATGCAGGTCACTTGCTGGTTTGAACTAGAATAAATGATGGATTCTCTGTAACTTGAAGTCTTTAAATCAAGATTTGGGGACTTCAGTAACTCAGCCAGAGGTTATGGGCGTACTGCAGGAGTTGGTGGATAAGGTTTTGTGGTCTGCAATGTGCAGGAGGTCAGACGAGGGAATTATGATGCTCCCTTCTGATCTTAAAGTGAGCATCTTTGACTCATCTATGAGTCTAAACTAGCCAATGGAAGATGCTGATGAAAGGGATGTTTCCTACATCCCACCTCTCTCAGGGAACTAGGTGCCTAAGTCTGGGCTGCAAGGAGGCACCAATCCTTGCTAGAGATCCACGAACTGGCAGGAAGATGGGCATTCCTTCAGCTTACTCACATGTGGGGCCTGATCCAGTAGGTGCTCTCAGAGGCTACCTAACTCACACAAAACAATGAGAGAGGGGAAAGAGGAACCAGAGGACCTCCCTCATATAGATGAGCCCATCTTCCCTGGGATGTGGGAGACCCCTGGTTAAGTTCCCCCATTATGTGATTAGAAGAAGAGAATTGAGCGGGACAGGTTATCTCTTAGGTGAGTGCTGTAACCACAGGGCTCTAGGTTGTTTCTCACACTTTCTCTGGACCCATTAATATCTAATTATTAAATTATTTAATTAAACTGGAACATCTTCAGGAGGTGAGATTGAGGGCACCCCATATTAGAATATCCCAGTGGTTAGAGTGCTCATCTAAAAGGTGGAAGCTTCCTGTTCAAATCCCCTCTCCTCATCAGGCAGAGTAGGGAATTGAACAGAGGGTCACCCCGATTCCAGGTAAATGCCATATCCACTGGGCTAATGGTTACAAAGGAAGGCCTCTCACTCCCACTTTAGTGTGGAGTTAGACCGCCTCTGAGCATGTGTACCAGGTCAGGCCCTGCACACGAGATAGGCGGAAGGGCTTAGGCGGGAGATCCGGATGCCTAGAGGGAGGCAGCAGTACACATGCTCAGCGGTAGGAACATAGGTGCCAAGGGAACTTTTACTACACAAACTTAGGCACCTAGTGAACTTAGCCATCTGCAGGGTTTGGCAGCGGCTGAGCAGAGTTTTGTGGATCACAGTGGTGCCTAAAAATAGGATTCAGGCCCCAAAATCTGGGGGCCAGGTATGTATGTACCTTTGTGGATCTGAGCCTGGCAGTTAGAGCCTCATAATGGCTATTGTTTCCAGAGCAGTAGTAGCTGATAGAAGGGGATCCATTTCCATATGCACCTGCTGAATATGATCATTAAAGTTTACTAATAGCGGGTTACACTGTTCAAATCACCTTAAGAATTATGTACATATTCTTCAAGAGCCTTCAGGTATCCAGACAATCAACATAGGGGACCAAATCCATCCTTGGTGTAACTCTCCTGCCATCGATGGAGTTGTATCTAGCTTATTTCCAGGTGAGAGGGAAGAGGAAAGGCAATCTATTAACAGTATGACACATGGAGGCTAAATATTGGTGGTAGAATGAATAGTACATTAGGAGAGAACACACTAGGGGGCTTTTCCTAAATAAATATTTTGGTAACTTGAGACTCATGCTTGTCTTACACTATTACTAGGGTCCTACCAAATTCATGGTCCATTTTGGTCAATTTCACAGTCATAGGATTTTAAAAATCATAAATTTCATAATTTCAGCTATTTAAATCTGAATTTTCACAGTGTTGTAATTGTAGGGGTCCTGACCCAAAAAGGGATGTGTGTGTGTGTGTGTGGGGGGGGGGAGTTGCAAGGTTATTGTAGGGGGATTGCAGTACTGCTACCCTTACTTCTGCACTGCTGCTGGCTGCGGTGCTGCCTTCAGAGCTGGGCAGCTGGAGAGAGGCGGCTGCTGACCGGGAGCCCAGCTCTGAAGGCAGTGCCACTGCCAGCAGCAGCGCAGAAGTAAGGATGGCATGGTATGGTGTTGCCACCCTTCCGCACTGCTGCCTGCATTGCTGGGCCCTCAGTTGGCAGCTGTCATCCTCTGGCCACCCAGATCTGAAGGCAGCAGTGCAGAAGTAAGGGTGGCATGGTACGGTATTACCACCCTTCTGCGCTGCTGCTGGCAGGGCACTGTCTTTAGAGCTGGGTGCCCAGCTAACAGCCACTGCTCTTTGGCCACCCACCTCTGAAGGCAGCATAGAAGTAAGGGGGGCAATACTGCAACACCCTTAAAATAACCTTGTGACGCCCCTGCAAATCTCTTTTGGGTCAGGACCCCCAATTTAAAAAACACTGCCCCCCCCCATGAAATCTGTATAGTATAGGGTAAAAGCACACAAAAGACCAGATTTCATGGGGGGAGACCAGATTTCACAGTCCGTGACATGTTTTTGATGGCCATGAATTTGGTAGGGCCCTAACTATTAGGAGGAGAAGGATTAAAATTGAACCCTTATGGCTAATGCATGGGCCACGAAGTCCAGTGATCTCAGTTCTGTTCTTAGCTTTAGTATGGACTTCCTATGCAGCCTTAGCCAAGTCCCTGTACACTGCTGCACCACTGTGCTGGGCCTGTTGTAAATTTCCCCATCAGTGTAATATGGGGATAATAGTAGAGGAGTATTGCAGGGCTTTGCCCATTAAAGTTTGTAATGGGTTTTGAGCCCTTCTCAAGGAAAGTGGTGTGTTAATAACCAGTATTATTATTTTAATAACCTACATATGGCATGCTGCAAGTCAGTATCATAAACAGCTTCACCAATAGTTAATTTGGAATTAATTGAAAGCAGCCCTCTGTGAGCATAGTTATTTGCATGAATATTTAAAGTGATTAAAATAATGTTGGGGCTTTTAAAAAATCAGAACTGTCAGCTACGTTGCTGAGGTATATTTTATTTTTGTATACCTATCTTGAAAATATTTTAAAAGCTTCTTTTCCTTACTTAGCTGGGTTTGGGAACCAACGGATCATTATGATTTTTTGTTCTACACAGTATTTCCTCTCCTCTCAGACAGTTCCAAAAGGCAAGTTTCTTTCAAAAAAAATGTGCCCTCAAAAATAATAATAATTATGATATTGCTTTTTTTTCCTGGAGACCTTGAGTGACTGTTGATGAAATCTTTTTTTTCTGCCCTGTTCAATGGTCAAATATTAGGCAACAAAAAATGAATCCATCTATTTATGTGCGTTTCTTTCCTGGCTGTAATATGATTAAAGAAAACATTTCTTCAGTAATCTGCTCTAATACAATAGATTTCAATGACTAAGCTAAATATCCTCGTGTTTTTTCCTTGCCTTCCAAAGACAACCCCTATGTTGAGGGCCAGCAATGCCAGGACCTATGCATCACTCCCATTTGAACTCTTAATACAGCTATGAATGGCCTGATCCTGCAAGCTGTTGTGCACCTTCTTTGAGGTGCTGAAGGCCCTCAATTTCCATGAAATCAGGATGTCTCTCTTCCTCATTCTGCACTTGCACCTGGGTTAGAATGCTGGCTGTGGAAGGATATCCCAAGCACTGCCAAGACTGTGATAAGGGACTTGTTAATAAAGGACTCTTTTTTCTGGAGGGGTTACAGATTTTAAGGCCAGAAGGGACCATTGTGATCATCTAGTCTGTATAACACAGGCCATAGAACTTCCTCAAAATATTCCTAGGCCATATCCTGCTGCCCTTTGTCCTAGTGGTGCCTCTACAAACACAGATAGTGGAACTGGGATTTCTGGACACCCCAAAGAGTTTTCGGAGTCCCATCATTCCGATGAGGCAATTGTGCAAAGCTGTTAGTTAGCCTCAGAACCCTAAAGAATGCAGGCTAATCTCATCAGAGAAAGCCAGGCAGTGAAGGTGTTCTGTGTTTATGCTGGTGAAACCGGGCTCCTTGAGTTTCAATAGCTGGTATATGGTGAGTGTTCTTCTGCCCTTTGTTATTACAGAAAAAATAATAGAATTTAGTTTTTGAAAAGAACAGTTGTAAGTTACAGAAGGCAGCCCAGATGTGTCTAGGGTCATGAGCTTCTGCTTATGGTGTTTGCAAATTTGGAATTTACAGGGTATTAAAGGGATGTGGCTAAATTTGCTGGTCTGTGCTCTTTTGGTTAAACAAGAATTCTGTAACAAATGTAAAAAAAAAACATGTTTTTTTACAATTTTAATTTGGTTTTGTTGAACCCAAGCCAGTTGGGGAAACTTTCTTGTCAGCTGCTCAAGGAAGGAGGCAGAATTCCATGGCGTATGAACATATTAAGCTGCACTCTGTTGGAGCTATGTATAATTTTACTCCAGAAAGCTACACTGAGTATACTGGCAGAATAACAACTAGAAGTGGGGATAAAAACCATTTTAGAGGAGTCTGGGAATATCCTCCCCTGGCCATCTGATTCCAAATGCAAATAACTTGCTCTTCAGAAATAGTTCTGAGTCCCAGGGATGGGTCATCTCTAGCAAGGATGACATAGAAATATGTGGATAAGGGGTAATGCTAGTATCTTCAGTTTGCTGTTAAAACTTTAACAAATGGCTGTTGGGAGCTCCTCTGCCATGTGGCGTGGCTTTATTACACTTCTGTCTAAACTCCCAGACACGCTGGTGTCTGTAGTAAAGTGGGCCTCAAAGGGTTAAGTGGGTTACTCAGAGTATTGTGGTAGTATTCCCTTTCTTTCTGTTTAGTTAGTGGGTTGTTAATTAAATAAAGCAGCATGTGTCTAGCCTGTAGTCCTGTAAGTAGAGTATGTTCTCCTGAGCAGGGAGCAGTCCCTTTTACAGAAGAAATTAACCATGATGTCTCTGCTTCCTTCCCCTTCTCCATGGATGGTGAATAGTCAGAGTGAGGCATGGGGAGCACCACAGGGCAGTACACTTTACCTTTTTAAGGACAGCAGCCCGCAGTTCTGTTTTTTCACCCTTCCTAGACGAGAAAAGCACTTTAGCTCGCACATTTGTGTTGCAAAAGAGCAGTTTAAAAAATCCCCAAATCCCTGAAACAATAATTTGTGACCTTCCCCCTCCCAACAGAGAGACACAACAATATCTCTGACCTCATCACTATGATTGCAGTTAGAATAATAACATCAAAATGAGAATTTGAGACAAACCAGAAACTGGTTTTCTCCTCACAGGATGGGTTCAGGAAGTGACTTTTTTTAATTGCCTAAGTAGAGATGCGCTTTAGTATTACATTTTATTGGATCACTTTATTTATACAGGAAAAGCTCTCTGAGAGAGCTGGCTCCGTGGCAGGCTTTCAGGAGCATCCTGTTGTCTGCACTGTGGTAAAGTTACTGATTACACAAATATTATGACATAAAATGAAGAGAATAGTGTGTTTGATCCATGTGCCTCTCCCTAGGTTTTAACAGTCTATATGGAACTAATCACGCGGCGGCTCCATCCTGCGAGGAGCGGTGTGTTCCTAACTCTCATTGACTTCAGTGGAAGTTGGGGGCGCACTGAGCACCCTCCATGACTGAGGTCATAAACCTCTCTGAGTCTAAAAATCTTACTCACCAGCAGTGTGATAATAAATTAGCGTAAGTCCATTGGCTAACTGCTGACCCAGCTTGTGTAAATATACCTGTGCTGTATGCACTGTAGTTTGTAGCCGTGTCAGTCCCAGGATATTAGAGAGAGAGAATGTGGGTGAGGGAATATCTGTTATTGGACTAACTTCTGTTGGCGAGGGAGACAAGTTTTTGAGCCACACAGAGCTCTTCAGGTCTAGAGAAGGTGCTCAAAGCATCACAGCAAAATGCTGGGTGGTACAGATTGTTTAGCAGAAGTAGTTAACGATCTGTTTCACCTGGCATTTTTGCTGTGACGCTGGGAGTCCTTTCCCAGACCTGATGAAGGGTTTTGTGTGGCTTGAAGGCTTGTCTCTCGCACCAACAGAAGTTGGTCCAATAACAGATATTGCATCATCCACCTTCTCTCTACACATACCTATGTTCTTTTATGGTAGGATTTAGGTGCCCCATTTGTACCTCAGATAAAACCAGCTGCACCCAAGACTAACTAGAAGGATGTACAGTATGAAATTTACACTGCTGTGGAATACTCTGCTGTGAGTGCACCTTTTTAAAAGGGCTGGACAATTTTATGAGCAACACCCCAATTTGCATGCAAAGTAAAGGATAATCACATCTCAGTTCTGTTCCTGTGAATTAGGGAGTTCTCAAACTTTTCATAATGTGAACCACATTTTAATAGTGATTATCTTGTGAATGTCTCCCCTATTTGGGACTTTGTAGACAAACCCTTCTCATTCACAGTCAGATGCAGCACTTCCGTACCCTGTTCATGAGTTGCCTACATGGGGTGTGTGTGTGTGTGTGTGTGTGTGGGGGGGGGGAATAAAGGGTGAGATTCTGTAATGTGCCTTTCCAACTGGAGCACAGAACATGCAGCCTAATGGAAGGGGGTGCTATAGTGGCTTTTAAGCCATCTCTGTGTTCTAGGGGCCTTATAGGTATATTGTGAGGCTAATTTAATACTTATAAAGCACTCTGAAAGGCTGACAGATGATAGACACTTTAAAGATGCTACATATTATCAAAGCAGTGTGTGAGATTAGCATGTCTTTACTTGAGCACCCAATCCTGCATAATAGTCTCATATGTTGACTTCTAAAGTATATGAACAACTGCCTGTCCAGGCATAACTGTAGTCATTAGAAAGAGGTGGGCACTTACAATAACTAATACATAAATCCCTGATGCTAGAAGAGAAAGGGATTAAAAAGGATATATCTGAAAAGGAAACAGACCACTGAGGAATAAAATAGCAAGAGAGATTTTCTGTGTACTCCAAATTAAGGCAGAAATGGCCTTAATTTCAGGTGTCCCAAGCTAGACAACAGTACCCGTATAGGTGCCCCGTAATGGTAGCTGCTTGTTTCAAGTGTACTTAAAGGTGACTGCAAACTATGGACATGATTGGTTGTTTTTTTTACTTCTGGATGCTCCTGTCTGCTTTTCTTCAGTAAGCACTGTCCCTCCTTCACTGCAGAGAAGAGGAAAAGGAGAAGCTGTTTTGACTTTCCTTTTCAGTTCGCACCATCTTATGAAAGCTGCTTTACTGGAGCCCAGATAGTCTTTCATTTCCAGCTTGCTATAAATTATATAAGGTTCTTACACTGGTGTGTAGTCCCCTTTAAGGTGGCAGGCTGCCAATGGTAAGAAATGAAATTCTGCTATAATGACCAGGAGGATCAGAGCAGATTTGGGTGATGAAGATGTTTCCTAATTACACTTAGATACTTGGATAACTGATTAAACTAATCAATCTGTAAGAAGTTAACATTTTTATACAGTATGAATAGTTTACCCCAAGCGTCCCTGTCCCCTCGTACAATAAGGACTCTGAGCATTTATCTCTCTTAAAGAGTTGACAGAATAATTAGATCCATTCAGCAGCCGCAGCACGGGCTGCAGAGGATGACAACAACGGCAGCAATTGCTGAATGTTAGGGTAACGAAAGGGGCTGGATCAAGATGAACATTCCTCAACATGTGGGTGGGTGTCCCAGATGGACAGGAGAGAGAACATTATAATTACTTAGCATCATTTACAGGACCCATTAAAAGCCAAACACTCAGTGCTGAAATGAACAATAATAGAAAAGAAGTAATTTCTTTGCTGGGAAATTGAGCTCTTGCATCTCCAATCTGGTCTGGCCAGCCTTCATTAACGTCACTTGGTCTGTAAATTGCCTCTAACAACTGAGTTTAGGAGCAAAATGTAGCCTTTTCTCTTTAAAAGTACATTATAAAACCTGAGATGTATAGAAAACTCTTCATTTTCTGTATACCATTTCAGTGACAAGTTTATCTGGGATTTAAACTTTCTCTTCAGTGTTGTAACCCAGACTCAGCACTGTTGTGCTAGGCCTGCAGTGGTTCTCAACCAGAGGTACGCATAAATATCCTTAGCCTCTAAGGATAGAACCAGAAACAATGGGTTTAAACTGCAGCAAGGGAGGTCTAGGTTGGACATCAGGAAAAAGTTCCTAACTGTCAGGGTGGTTAAACACTGGAACAAATTGCCTAGGGAGGTTGTGGAATCTCCGTCTCTGGAGATATTTAAGAGTAGGTTAGATAAATGTCTATTAGGGATGGTCTAGGCAGTATTTGGTCCTGCCATGCGGGCAGGGGACTGGACTCGATGACCTCTCGAGGTCCCTTCCAGTCCTATAATCTATGAATCTATGAATCTATACCCCTGGGGGTTTATAGAGGTGTTGTAGGGGGTACATCAGCTCATCTAGATATTTGCTTAGTGTTACAACAGGCTACAGAAAAAGCACTAGCAAAGTCAGTACAAACTAAAATTTCATACAGACAATAACTTGTTTATACGGCTCTATATACTATACACTGAAATGTAAGTACAATATTTATATTCCAATTGGTTTATTGGTAAATTATATGGTAATGACAAATTAAGCAATATTTCAATAATTGTGTGCTGGGACACTTTTTTTTTGGTATTTTTATGTCTGATTTTGTAAGCAAGTAGTTTTTAAGTGAGGTGAAACTTGGAGGTATGCAAGACAATCAAACTCCTGAAAGGGGTTCAGTCATCTGGAAAGGTTGAGATCCACTGTGCTAGGGTAAATATTGACTGTAAACAGAAGAGGAACTACCAGTTCAGTTCCCATGCTCCTTGCTGAAATCAAGATGTTATAAAATGTGAAAATAGCTAAGATTTTTAAGGTTGTCAACACATAGAATTTAATCCAGAATAAAGTAGAGTGCAAATTTTAAAGCATATTAACTATTACTGATCAACTCTAAAAGTGTATTAAACTAGCATTGGCCTGCTAAACCCAGGGTTGTGAGTTCAATCCTTGAGGGGGCCACTTCTGGATCTGGGGCAAAATCAGTACTTGGTCCTGCTAGTGAAGGCAGGGGGCTGGACTCGACGACCCTTCAGGGTCCCTTCCAGTTTTATGAGATAGGTATATCTCCATAATTCCAATCTGGATCACAATTTTGTGGTCTCAGCACCTGTATATATTAAGCAGCAGAGAAATATATCATTACAAGAGAATGGCCCTCTTCTGAGCAAGGCTGAGTCTGAGTACAGACCCAATAAAGGATTTACATAAGCCCCCAGATGTAGATGAATGAAAGCTTACAGATCCTTCTCAATCCAAAAAATAGTCTATGAAAAACGTCATTCAGGGTGCAGGGAGGATGAAGGGAGAATTAGAGAGGACCGTTATCCATGTGTGACAGACCCAGCAGCTGTCGCACTAGAAATGATCTGTCGTCATGCCAGATTCTGCAAACTGTGCAGGGAAGAGAGGAGCAGGCATGTGAAAAAAAAACAGTGACAATTAACACAGAGTTTTGTTTACTATCTGATTATTTTTTCTTTAAATTAACCCCTTCATTGCCTCTGGAAGTTTAATACATGTCCTGTAACACTGCATCCATGCCTCCCGTTGGACATAAATTCTTTGCACTGTCACCACATTACTAGCTGGGCCCTGAAAAGGAATGGCATGTGAAATAGGCATCACAAAGAGAAACTAAAATGACACCTTTGAAATAAAGATTCCCAAATGTTGTTAGAAAGAGCCCCCAAGACAAATGTTGTAGGAAGGTAGTGGGTTTTGTTTTTGTTTTTAAAAAGCCCCAACAATCCGGCAGACTAACATCTTATTTTGTTTGTGCAATACCTATTTTATTTGCCACCTAAAAGTATTAGATCAATAGACATTAACAGAGTGAATTTGCTGCAACAAAATTTGTATTGGAATTTAGTGCTCATAAAAGGTCTCAGGGTGCCAGCTGTATGAACTGTCTGCTGGAAGAGGAACATTACCAGTGCAGTCTTCCTCACAGTGCCCTTAGACCAGAAAGCCTAGCTCCAGGACTTATAATTCAACCTCCACCGTTGGCCCCTTTAGTACTTGGCTTCTCTAGTGAAATGGTTACTGGGGTATACATTCTTGTATGGGGATGAGATGCCTCCAGGTAGGATTGGGAACTGGGAATTAAGAGTTCTAATCCTGTCTCTGACACAAACTTTGTTGTTGGCCTTCTGAATGTCTCCACCGGCCTTCTCCAAAGTTTGCTGAAGTCAACGGAAAGACTTCCACTGGGCTTTGGATCCTTAATTGCTTTTGCCTCAGCTTCCTGTCAGGATTTCCTAACGTTAATGAAGTGTTCTGCTTACTTTTAAGTAGTCTGGGTACACCCATCCACCGCAAATAGGGTGACCTCCTGATTTTTGGGTCTTTTTCTTCTATAGGCTCCTATTATCCCCCACCCCTTGTCCCAATTTTTCACACGTGCTGTCGGGTCACCCTAACCGCAAAGAAGGAGGCAGCTATTGCAGAACTAGCTATATTTTTGCAACTGAAAATATTTTTGTGACAAAACCAAGCATTCTTTTTACTGTGACTTACTAGTCCTCTAGTACCTGAAAAAAGATGATGAAAATGATGGCACAAATAATACTTTTGTGTTTAAGAACCTAGCGATGCACCTGAGCAATCTTTGGGACACCATTTTTTGTTTGTTTGGTTTGTTTTTCCTTCAACAGCCTTATTTTTTTTCTTTTCTTCCCTCCCTCCCCCCCCAAAAAATGAAGAGTATGATCATACCCGTTTTAGTGCACTTTCTGCCCATATATAAGAGGTAGGACTGGAAGTGAGGACAGAGCATGCTCATAACTTTATGCTAGGCCAGGGATTGAGTATATTTTAAAACCAAAATATTTGAAAAATCATTTCCCCCCCCTTTACCTGTCTCAGTATTTTATGGCTTTATAAGGGGTCCATCATTCTGGTATCTTGGCACAGTGCCAGGATCTGAGCCTGTGTGAGAACCCCACAGCTTTCAGTATGCATTTGGTTTGTGTATTGAAACCCGGAAGCTTAGATTACAGGGATCAGCAATGGTTTAGTCGCCTTGTGCTCATTTAGAGGTTATACACATAGACACACACACGCGCGCACACACACACACGCACACCTTTCTAGCAGACCTGATTTATTTGGCTGACTGGCTGGAAATTGCCAGCATCCTAAGGGTTAATTGAAAGGCTTTCCTTTAAACTACTTACTGTGGTGGTTAAGGAATTACAGTTCTTTTCAGAGACTTATTGCATTACCCCATCTCAACAGTGCTGACAGATGTAATATCAAAGAGATTTTAATAGGTGATAACTATTGCTGGGAAAATATTATTTGTTCTCAGTCTAAACCATGTAAAGTGTGTCTTGATGCTAGATGTCTGCTGGAAGAGGAACATTACCAGTGGAGGCTTCCTGATATATACTTTATAAATATGCATCATCATCATCAAACTATATCATAACTTCTGGAAGTTGATCATGGTTGCTCAAAAGGTGTGATGCTGCATAATGTCTCCTGGTTGCTTCTTATAATTCTTCTGATATAAGCATTATTATATTGACCACACTTGTTGATATTCTTGATAGTTACAATTAGCTGGAGTGATTCAGTCTATCAGTGGTCAGGGGGAGTTATTGCTGTTGTCCAAACTAATTAGCTGTTGCAAACCTCAAGGCAATGCATGAGAAAGGGGATGACCCAAATAATTTATGGATTGAGGCAAAACGCAGTCCAACACTGGCCACGGGGCATGAGAGGAACGTGTTTTAGGAGAAAGTTTCAATTATGAAAGCAGTCAGGGGGCCAAGGGGACATTCTGGCATGGACACTATGGCACAGCAGGAATTTGGAAGGAAGTCTCCAAGGGCCTGATTTTCAAAAGAGCTCAGTAGATTGGGTACTGATAGCTTTTGAAAAAACTGGTTGTAAGTTTTACGATGGGAGCTGCTGCTTGTTGAGCTTGCTTGAAAATCTGCCTGTACATCTTTCCCTGAGAGATCTGATTCTAGTTACATGTAGCTGTGGCATACAGTCTGTAGGATTAAGTTTTCAAAAGCACTTAGCATTGACCTAAGTCTGCTTCCACTGATGTCCGTGGGAAAACTCCCCTTGAATGGGAGCAGAGGTAGGCCGTTACTGAGTGCTGCTGGAACATCTCATCCTATATAGATATGTAAATAAAGAGGTGTTATGATTCTGTTAGGTTGCCAGGCATCCGGTTTTCGACCAGAACACCTGGTTGAAAAGGGATCCTGACGGCTCTGGTCAGCACAGCTGACCAGGCTGTTAAAAATCCAGTCTGTGGTGCAGCAGGACTATATGCAAACTAGACACAATCAACTCAGGATTGAATAAGGACTGGGAATGGCTGAGCCATTACAAACATTGAATCTATCTCCCCTTATAAGTATTCTCGCACTTCTTATCAAACTGTCTGTACTGGGCTATCTTGATTATCACTTCAAAAGTTTTTTTTCTCTTACTTAATTGGCCTCTCAGAGTTGGTAAGACAACTCCCACCTGTTTATGCTCTCTGTATGTGTGTATATATATCTCCTCAATATTTATTCCATTCTGTATGCATCCGAAGAAGTGGGCTGTAGTCCACGAAAGCTTATGCTCTAATAAATTTGTTAGTCTATAAGGTGCCACAAGTACTCCTGTTCTTTTTGTGTATCAACTGTTCTTTTTAGCCTGAAGGTTTGGCTGAGTTTAGAAACTGGCAGTTCTTCCCTTCGGGAGTCTGTGACCAGACAGCCCTTCTAAACTAAGGCATTGTTTACTTTGCAGTAGGAACAAAGGCTTGGAGTGAGAAGGATTTAAAAACAACAAACATCTACATGCATGTAGACCGGGGTAGGCAACCTATGGCACGCATGCTGAAGGAGGCATGCAAGCTGATTTTCAGTGGCACTCACGCTGCTCGGGCCCTGGCCACCGGTCTGGGAGGCTCTGCATTTTAATTTAATTTTAAATGAAGCTTCTTATCCATTTTAAAAACCTTATTTACTTTACATGCAACAATAGTTTAGTTATATATTATAGACTTATAGAAAGAGACCTTCTAAAAACGTTAAAATGTATTACTGGCACGCGAAACCTTAAATTAGAGTGAATAAATGAAGACTCGGCACACCACTTCTGAAAGGCTGCCGACCCCTGATGTAGACTATATAACAGCTGATGGGAAAGTAGGCAGGCTTAACTTCTTCAGACATTCCCAAATCCCAGTGGGGCCTGGTTTTCCCAAACAACTAGCTCCCCTGCCTGGAAGAAGGTCTCTTTTAAACCCTGTTATAGTTCATCTGTGTTCCTGGGCTTTGACCCTTCTGGTTAAAACCAGTCCTATAGGCTCAGCAGGAGATAAGGCAAAATCATCAAAGCTAATCATTCTAGTACTGTCTGCTAACAACTCTCAAGTGTTTGCTGGGGAGTGGCTATCTTGAACCATTCTTTTCCTTCCTTCCTGCATTCCCAAACAGCCCTCTATTGAATCAACCCAATATATTTGTACAATACACCTACAGTAACCAGGCCAACATACAGTATTCAGAAATTATTACAGGGCAGTTCCAAATGTGTCTCCATCTTTTTTTAAGGGATCCTGAGAACAGACCTCTTGAAGACATAGCCTGGGCGTGCCAAACCTTTCTATCCCAGGGTGATGTTCCCCTCTAAATGTTAATTCCTTCTCTGCACTGGAATTGCCTTTTTTTTGTACATTGTGCATGAGTGGGAGAATATGGTGACAAGTATATGCAAAACATTTAATGAACCCTCCATATCTTCTTTTCTTGGGGCACCATTTGGTCTTGCCAGTCCTTCCCCAAAGCAGAAAGAAGATTAGTTAAGGCCCCAATTCAACGAAGCATGTGCCTAATTTTTAACACACAGAAGTTAATAGGGCTATTTGCATGTTTAAAGTTTGGCATGTGCTTACCTCATTGAATTGGGGTGTACGTTTCCTTGTTTGAGGGTTAACTTGATGAGCAAGTGCTGTAGCTACAGCACAGCAAAGCTGGGAGGAGAGATTAGAGTCTCTCTCCTCCCCCCGCCCCAATGTAAGAGGAAATTTAATTCTTCTTAAGCTCCTGAAGGGATGTGCAAACTAATCGTCATTCCTCTTCTCCAGCTTGAACCAGAAAGAAAGATAGACAGACTATCAGCTACTTCCAGATGACTGGTTTCTTTTAAACCTCAGCCAGCCCAGCTGTGGCCTGAGTACTGGAGTCTTTTCAAAGTGTGTGGAGCCAGGGGTACGCTCCTCCTTCTGTGTTGTCAATGTTCAACTTGAAGGGAGGGGTGGGATGCACATGTTGTATCTGCTGGGGCGGGCGCACCCTGCTCTCTGGATACTGCTAAATAGTCGCTGCCAAGGGAGGCTTTTTTATCCCTAGCATGTAAAGGTACTTCTGAAGAGCAAATATATGGCCTTCAAATAGGATGTGCTTTTTGGTGCAATCAAAATTTTGATTTGCGGTGGACATACCAAACATCTTATGAAGGTCTAAGTCCCCTCCCCTTTTCTCATTGCAAGTTACCAAGAGCTCAAAGCCCCCTGAAGTCAATGGGAGCTTTTCCATTGGTTTCAATGGCCTCTTTGAACAGTCCACCCACCCTTATAGTGCCTGGGTCCATGTCTTTATTGTCCCTCTTCTTGCTCCATAGCCTGCAGGACACATTGAAGTAAATGCCATCGGAGGAGGGAGCATGATAGGTCAGTTGACAAAGCAGCGTTCTAAAAATTCTGTGAGCAGTCCTCAGAAAACCTGCCTAAAACAGTCTCTTTTCCTCCAGAAAGAGTTGTCTGTATTTTTTTGAATTTCCAGTAGTACCAATTAAATGCTGATAGATTATTAATGAATGAAGCATTCTGCAAGGATTTCTGCTGCAAAGCTACTCTGGAGTCAGAACAGCTGTTCTGTGTACCCTGGCTCCTTTGAACCCTAGCAGAAAGTTCCTTTACGTTACTGTTGAGACAAACAGCTTTAGAACTGTTTGTGCATCTCCTCTATTTATAACAAAAAATAAAATAAAATAACCTCAGAAGAACAAAGCACGTCTCCCAAATACACTACCCTAAAAATTTGTAAGAGCACACAAAAGCCAGGGATGAATCTGACATCAGGAAACAAAGGCAACAAGTTATATTTAACCTGCAAGCTTTCCTCATGCTGCGGTTAAGTGCTTTTAGCCTGATGTGGGCATGCTATGGAAGCAGCTAGCCTCAATGTGGCTGAACTGTGAGGAGGAAGGGTGATGGTGGCTTTGAATCCTTAATGCATACCTTTTAATACAGATAGTGTTAAGTATTTGTTTTGAAACTAACAGTTTATGAGAGGCATTAGAGCAATACTGACCTCAGACAAATCACTTGGTCCTTCCTGCTGCTATTTCAAGTCAATGGTAGTGTCACTGATGACACTGGTAGAAGGTTACAGCCCAGTGGTTTTAAAGTGGCTGCTTCCTACTGGTGGGCCTGCTCCTGCAAAGTGCTGAGTGCCCTCAACTTCCAAGTGGGGTATCAGTACTTCACAGGGTGAGGCTCAGTGTCCTTGGACAATAACTGCACAATCTATTACGTGATTCTGGAGTTGCCGTTTTTTTTATCCAGGAAAATCATGGAAATACTCAAGATGTTACACATCTTCTGTTCACACAATCTGTCCGAACACTTGTCATATGCATTCCTCTTTAATTGCAATTCTCAGAGAGAACCTAGGGTTAAAAAGTCACAAAGTGAGCACTTGGTTCCGCTGCAAATTCTAAACATCTAAAGACTTTGCTCATGAAAACTTAAAACAAAACTCACTTTTTAGCAATTTTATTTTTATTTAAAAACACCTCAAAAGATATGTCAAAGGGATCTAAAAATAACTTTCATCACCAGAAGTTTCTTTTACAATATTACAGACATGGGATTTAATAATTAAGGTTACTATTTTGTTCTGGTGACTTTTACTAAAAGTCAGACAGGTCACAGGCAATAAACAACAGGTCACAGCTTCCGTGAATTGTCTGACTTTTACTAAAAATAATGTGTGGTGGTGGAGGGGGCTAACACCCTTCCCTTCCCCCCCTCCAGGGCAGCCTCTGGGAGCTGCAGGGTTCCCGTTGGCGACGGCCGGGAGCTGAAGCGGAAAAAGTCACAGAGGTCTTGGAAAGTCATGGAACATCCATGATAAGATTTTTATCTTTATTAATATATTTGGGACTGAAAAATTAGCATTTTGGAACGGTTGCTTTATTAGCTGTTAATGTGAAAAGTTTTCAGAGGACTGGCAGTGCTGCAGAAGACAACCAGCTCTCAGACAACAGGTAGTGCTGCAAAGTATCTAGGGAGGAATTGTCTCATGTCTCTCTTGAATGACCCCTCCAATTGTCACATGATATTGGTGAACTTGAGAGGGCACTGAAGGCAGAAAGTTGCAGTCAGCCCAACGCAGGGCTTTCTAAGAGGGAGTTAAAGCGCACACTTGGGAGTGAAGATCTTCCAGAATCCCAAAGATACAAGAGTCAGGACAACACTCACCCTTTTCTTTTATTTGTTTCTGCTTGTCATACTTGGCTGATTGATGACTGTTGTTTGTATTGTGGTTGCACCAAGGAGACTCTGTCCTGCACCAGGGCTCTGTTATGCTAGGTGCTGTACAAACACAGAACAAAAAGATGATCTCTGCCCCAGAGAGCTTGCAATCTAATCAAATACAAACACAACAGGGGAATACGACACAGATGGGAGAACAAGGAAACAATGAGACAATACTGGTTGGCATGATAGGCAGTGGTTTGAGCACACCAGCTATAGTGGGTGAAAATTCCCTTTACTCTTATAGCAATTACCAATGGTGGTAGAATAGGATCTTGATTTCTTTTTTTATTTTTATATTCTAAGCTAACTTATGGTCATAAAGAAGACAAAGGTAAAGGACTAATGCATTTAAATTTCTCTGTCAGAATTCACTATAATATCAACCACACTTTCTCACTTTATAGGTCAAAAGCTGATATCTTTGTTCACTTTTTTTTTTTACACCTTATTTAGTCAAGCTCCCATGAACTTCACTGACTGATTTTTATGCTGTCCAGTGTAAACATAGTGTTGGAATCAAGGGACTGACCCAATATTGTCCTGAAGCCAATGGATGTCTTCCCATTAACTTCAGTTACTTTGGTTCAGGCCACAAGACAAAGAATGTCAAGAAACTTTACACTTTAGATCTAAAGTGGTTGGGGAGGTATCCAAGGGCTCCAATATTCATTGAATAGAAAGAGCACATTGGTTCAGGAGAGAAGTTAGGGTGACCAGATGTCCCAATAAAATCGGGACCATCCCGCTTTTTAGCTGTTTGTCCCGCGTCCCGACCGATCTGTGGTCGGGATGCAATTTGTCCCGATATTTTGCTCCGCCGGCAGCACTCGGCTTTTTTTTTTTTTTTGCCCCTCCCCCTGGTGTCCCGATATTTTCTTCAACTCATCTGGTCACCCTAAGAGAAGTTGGGATTAGCTCCCTAATATTTTGCAAAAGAGAGTGGCCTGGGCCACACAATTTGTATAGGGATCCAGATTTTTTGTGGGGGAGGAATGTTTTCAGGATACTCACATCCAGAGTTTTTGCTCAGCATATTCTAGACATTTAAAGCAGAAACCACACACCTAATAAAGAAAAAATAATTCTTTGGGGGTTTGGATAAGACCTGTCTCTATTTTGTAACATTATCATTCTTTTTTAAAGTGACTTTAATGCTTGCTGTGCTGTCAGACTTTCATTTAGCTATGGAACAGATAAAGCACAGGCAGCAATATGTTTCCCCACATTGCACTACCAATGTACTTCAAAACTTTTTACCTCAAACTTCCCTCCCTACTCCTTCCCACCCCAGAAACACCATCTTTAAATCTGAGATGATAGTCTGGTGTCAAACCCATTCAGTCCTTCCCTGTCTTTTGAGACTTCCAGCAAAACAGCCAACTGGTGGCCTTTGTGGTGGTGATTTCTGTACTGTGGTCAGTTGTCCCTGGGACCAGGATTTGGACCACCACCTCATTTTACATAAACTACTGAATCGGCCGGTAAACAAAATATCAGTCACTACTGCAGTGAGCTGGATTTGAATTTGTGGCCTAGCAGTGAAAGGCTCCATTATTCACTCAGTCTTGCAGCTGTCAACCCCACAAATCCTTTGTCCTCCTAGACTCATCTGGGATATGTAAGATGCACTAGTCCTCTGTGAAAGTGAATCAGAATACAGGCAGTGCACATGCTGCCTAGGAAGAATGAGGCTGAATCAAGAGGGTTTGGGATACATTAACTCAGAAAATTATCCTTGCTGTCCTGGGGTTTTGTCTTAAACTTAATATTGTTTGAATGAACTTTGTAGCATTTAATATTGTATGCCAACTACAAAAGAGGAAAAGCATGCTATGTCTGTATTTAGACAAGAGCTTGCCCAAAAGTCTTTTGTCTTGCTTGAGTTATCTGTTGAAAGTAACTAGGGCTTATCTAAATTTCACAATTGAATCCTGAACAGAAGCAATGAAAACTAACAATTAAAATGGTTGATAAACATGTGAAGAAAATCTATATAGTGCCATATGCAAAGCTTTGTGACATTTTCACAGGGAAAGCCCTGCATTCCACTGTGCCAGCAAAGATCACCTGTGTAGCAAAGAACACTGACCATCCCAATCTGGGTGCACACTTGGCACTTGACATCTGAAAAAATGTATTTTGCTGGTAGAGGTCACAGGATGCCTCGGTTCACCACTATCTAGAAGCAGGTGATTTTAAGACGGGTTTTAGATGTTGGAGAAGGACTTAAGATCAACGCCATGAACTATGGGAAGACTCCTTTAGGCTTGGAGCAGGAGGTTGAAGGGAGGCCTTTCTAGAGTTGAAGCAGCAGAAGTCTGAAGAATAATTATTTCTCTGCTGCTGAAGAAATGGATTGAAGAGCCTTCCTTTTATACTGCAGTATGCTTGGGTATATATTTTTTGGGGGGAGTTAATCCACAATGGAAAATCTTTGATTTTAAAAATAGAGATTGCACAGGATCTCCTTGTGACACTCTATACCCTGGGGGAGCACTCTGTAACCCCCATATTCCTCATTTATATATAATTGTGATCTTGCAGATAAAGCATACCATGTAAGATATCAAAGGAAAGGCTATAATCTGCTGAAAGTCACTGTTCTATCTAAATATGTCTATCATTAGTGCATATGAAGTTATGAGTTTGTGTTGTATAGTTGTCAGTAAAACATGCTGTAAGTTAGGGAATCAGCCAGATATTGGCTCCCCAGAGACAACAAGCAAGGAGAGTAACCGACGCCTGGGCGGGTCTTAAACAACCATCAACAGCCATTGTCCAGCAAGGGAGCTACAATTCAATGACTCACCTGCATAAGGCCACACCAGTGGAATTGCTCAACCTTGCCTGGGGGCTCAGCAATGCCCACCTGACATGCCTGGACTTCTGTTCTCCAAGCACATGGGCTAAGGGTATAAAACAGAACACAGTGGCCACATGCTTGGCCATTTCTTCTGCCCCCATCTATGCTGCAAGCAACAAGGATGCTCAGAAGTCTGAAGAGCATAGATTCATAGATTATAGGACTGGAAGGGACCTCGAGAGGTCATCGAGTCCAGTCCCCTGCCCGCATGGCAGGACCAAATACTGTCTAGACCATCCCTGATAGACATTTATCTAACCTACTCTTAAATATCTCCAGAGACGGAGATTCCACAACCTCCCTAGGCAATTTGTTCCAGTGTTTAACCACCCTAACAGTTAGGAACTTTTTCCTAATGTCCAACCTAGACCTCCCTTGCTGCAGTTTAAACCCATTGTTTCTGGTTCTATCCTTAGAGGCTAAGGTGAACAAGTTCTCTCCCTCCTCCTTATGACACCCTTTTAGATACCTGAAAACTGCTATCATGTCCCCTCTGTCTTCTCTTTTCCAAACTAAACAAACCCAATTCTTTCAGCCTTCCTTCATAGGTCATGTTCTCAAGACCGTTAATCATTCTTGTTGCTCTTCTTTGGACCCTTTCCAATTTCTCCACATCTTTTTTAAAATGCGGCGCCCAGAACTGGACACAATACTCCAGCTGAGGCCTAACCAGAGCAGAGTAGAGCGGAAGAATGACTTCTCGTGTCTTGCTCACAACACACCTGTTAATACATCCCAGAATCATGTTTGCTTGTTTTGCAACAGCATCACACTGTTGACTCATATTTAGCTTGTGGTCCACTATAACCCCTAGATCCCTTTCTGCCGTACTCCTTCCTAGACAGTCTTTTCCCATTCTGTATGTGTGAAATTGATTTTTCCTTCCTAAGTGGAGCACTTTGCATTTGTCTTTGTTAAACTTCATCCTGTTTAACTCAGACCATTTCTCCAATTTGTCCAGATCATTTTGAATTATGACCCTGTCCTCCAAAGTAGTTGCAATCCCTCCCAGTTTGGTATCATCCGCAAACTTAATAAGCGTACTTTCTATGCCAATATCTAAGTCGTTGATGAAGATATTGAACAGAGCCGGTCCCAAAACAGACCCCTGCGGTACCCCACTCGTTACGCCTTTCCAGCAGGATTGGGAACCATTAATAACAACTCTGTGTACGGTTATCCAGCCAGTTATGCACCCACCTTATAGTAGCCCCGTCTAAATTGTATTTGCCTAGTTTATCGATAAGAATATCATGCGACACCGTATCAAATGCCTTACTAAAGTCTAGGTATACCACATCCACCGCTTCACCCTTATCCACAAGGCTCGTTATCCTATCAAAGAAAGCTATCAGATTGGTTTGACATGATTTGTTCTTCACAAATCCATGCTGGCTGTTCCCTATCACCTTACCACCTTCCAAGTGTTTGCAGATGATTTCCTTAATTACTTGCTCCATTATCTTCCCTGGCACAGAAGTTAAACTAACTGGTCTGTAGTTTCCTGGGTTGTTTTTATTTCCCTTTTTATAGATGGGCACTATATTTGCCCTTTTCCAGTCTTCTGGAATCTCTCCCGTCTCCCATGACTTTCCAAAGATAATAGCTAGAGGCTCAGATACCTCCTCTATTAGCTCCTTGAGTATTCTAGGATGCATTTCATCAGGCCCGGGTGACTTGCAAGCATCTAACTTTTCTAAGTGATTTTTAACTTGTTCTTTTTTTATTTTATCTGCTAAACCTACCCCCTTCCCATTAGTATTCACTATGTTAGGCATTCCTTCAGACTTCTCGGTGAAGACCGAAACAAAGAAGTCATTAAGCACCAACAGAGTAGATTGGCCCCAATTTCAAGGGTGAAATCCGTATACTATGAACTGCAATATCCAGTGGACTGAGAGAAACTGGTTAATCCTAGATGTTGCCCAGTCTAATAGGGTTGACAGTTTAGACTGCATGCTTATATTTTCTTTTCTTTTGGTAACCACTCAGACTATTTGCCTGTCACTTATAATCACTTAAAATCTATCTTTTGTAGTCAATAAACTTGTTTTACTGTTTATCTTTACCAGTAAGTTTGCCTGAAGTGTTTGGTAAATTTGCTCAGGTTTACAAAGTCTGGTGTATGTCTACTTTCCATTGATGAAGTGGTGAACCAATTAATAAACTTGCACTGCTTGTTTTGAGCAGTGAAGATGGTATATTCCTGAGGTTCAGTGCTGGGAGCTGTGGGGATTTGGCTGGTGCCTTTCTCTGTGAGATTCATGAGTGGCTCTGGGAGCATTCATGCAATCTAACTGGGTGTGGGGCTCCACATGCAATTGTGATGAGTGTGAACAGCACTTGGAGGGGTTTGCTGCCTGTCACTAGCAAAGCATTGTGAGAGACAGCCCAGGCTGGAGAGTTAAGGGGGCACAGTGGTCCCACAGTCCCAGGCTGCACCCCAGGGATCCCATCACACTCCTTCTCATTTACCTATATCTAATCAGTTGCTGGTATTTATAAGCATTCATTTCTAGGCCGCTAAAGCTTGAAAGTTGGCCATGGATTGCCAAGTTAGAAACACTGGGCTGGACCACCTGGGTCATTGAGTCCAGTCCCGTCTACTGCAAGCAACTTCATCATATAATCCTATTCATAAATTTATCAAGCTCCGTGTTAAAACTACTTATGGTGTCTGCCCCCACTGCTTATATTGGAAGTTACAACCTCTTGGGTATCCATTGGATTGATGTGAGTAGTGATTTGGGGTGCCTTAGTCTTAGTCAATGCCTGAGACCTCTTAAATGGGATATGGTTTTCAGAAAGCATTGAGCACCCACTCTCTGAAAATCAGACCCCTTTAATGTGCTTCAGGATGGAAACCAAAATTATTCACCTGTGAAACTTGAGATGAGGATGTCTAAACATCTTGACCTGAGAAAATATGACTAAAAATTTGGTCACATTTCACAAGCTGAGTAAGAGACTTGTGACTTTCCCTTTGGTGAAACTGCAAAGACAATGAGAGATGATCAGTCTCTTGGAATTGAGCATGAGTTCTTAATTACTGGGACAGATCCCAATGTGGAAGATGAAGTCAGTGGAGTGATGTTGATTTACATCCTCAGAAGATCTGGCCCATTATTTGTAACTGGGTTATAAGAGGGTGTGGGATATAATCAGCTTGCATACAGGCTCAGAAATGCTTTAATGATGCGAGCCTCTCCTGCAGCTCCACTCTACGGTCTACTCTTCATCATCTGCGCTCGTTATCTCCCCTTCTTTGGTTTTCCCAGGGGAGATTTTAAAGCTGCCTGCTATTATTGCCTTCACCACCTATCTACTGTTTACTTGAGCCCTCCAGGATGGCAAATAGACTATGAACCTAATGAGTTTTACAACAAAATCCTGTAGTGTCCTGTGTTTGTTAATTATTTGGTATTTATTTACTGGGATATGGGACAGATCACAAGGAATTTATTTAGTATTTGATGTGAATCCCATAGGTAGCTAGCATCAGCGGAATAAGCCTTTCCATAAAATAACGCCTTGGGAATAGCAAATGAGATGCTACTGAGCCTACTTTGTTTTAGAAAGTTTAGATTCAAAGACCTGAGGAATGGAACACATTTTTCAGCCAATTAAAACTGAGTGAGTTTCTGGATCTTAATGCATCAGGCTATGAGGTAAGACACCCCATAGAAGTCTGCTCCAGGGATAATAGAAGGGAACTGCAAGGTTTGTGGGTTGTCTTAGACACTAATCAAAAGGTACTGCATTTGTACATTGGACACTTGTATTTCACTTGCATGAGCAGCACAAAAGGACTAGCCCTGCAGTCGTTACTCAGGCAAAGCATCAATGGGAGTGTTATCCCCTAAGCTCTGCAAGACTGGGCCCTGTAATTAACCATACAGCAATGATTATAGTTACTATTATTAACAGCAAACTAGGCACTTTATAGACAGTCATGAAATCACTGTGCCTCAAAAAGAACATATTGTATAAACAAAGAGTAGGCACATGTGTGTGCTGGGGGCGGGAGGGGAATCGGTGGTATTGGATACTGACATCTTCTATCCATCTGGTTAATTCTATGGGTTTTGTTTGTGTTCTTTTATTTTTAGTTGACCATACTCTCTGGGCATGGCTAGGTCTTACGAGGCTTTTAGAAGAACAGCTTGTTAAAAAGACACTTGGGGGAGATGATTGAGTGACGGTGGATCACGTCAGGAAGGAATTTTATAGTTGGGTTAGGAGGTAGTGTAGAAAAAACACAAAGACAATAGTAGGAAATAGACACAGAGGGCACTGAGCTGTGCAGCTTAAGTGGAGAGAAGGGAGAGGAGAACAAAGGGGTAGATAGGAGCTCATTTGTGTAGAACCATGAAGACTAGGACAAGGAGATGATGGGGAAGGGAAGCCAGAATAAGGATCTGGAGAGGGCCTGGAAAGGAGAGAGTAGAAGTTAAGGTAAATGAGTGGCTGCTTTTTGCACAGATTGTACAAGGGCAAAATTTGAGTCTGGAAGCTCGGAGAAGGGGCAGGTTGCTGTCATTGCAGGAAATATAACCAAAGCCTGGATTCTCTGGTTGGCAGCACTTTGGTGAAGAGTCTGCTTCAAAAAGAGACTCGTGTAGCAAAGAGTTAACTGTTCATAAACAGCACCTAAGCCTAAATGCAGCTTGCTCTCCCAACTCAGACACCAGTGCTGCTATCAAATTGCTTTGAGCTGGGAGAGAATTCTGGGTAATGAGGTGTAAAGGAGCATACCCAAAGTGAATCAGAAATGTGTAATGAGAGAGGCAAGGTTTCAAATGGTTTCTGCTTTTTGCTTTCAGACACTTGGGGGCATTGATGCTTGGCTCTTCCAACTGCAAAGGAAAAAAGCAAGCAAAATTGCAAGTTTCTTTGTACAGATTACTTGACTTGAAAATACGTTCAGCGCAAGTGCTGGAAGGCATTAGTTTCCCCCCCAAAATATACAGTATTTCTGGTAGGCTCACAAGGTGAAGAGCACCTTCTTCAGTTATGTGCTGGAAGGAGTTCCAGGGAGGAAGAGCTGGGATGATTCCCTGTCTCTGGGGGAGCTGTCTCCTCTCTGGATGCTAATAAACTATCCTTGCTGCAGATTACTTTTATTCCTTGTGTTCATTTAAAACCATACTTTTAAAGAGCAGTTTTATAAGGGTTTGAAATGCCCCAGAATTCACAGGTAGGTAGGTCTCTCCTAAAAGATCTCCGCTCCTCCATCCCATTCAGACGACACCAGTTGAACACTGTTGCAATATCAGTAGACGTGTGCCAGTCCATAAAGGGAATAACTATCCTGAATTAACTGAAGGCTATTTCGTCAGGAGATAGACACAACTGTGCGCACACGCCTGCCTTCATCTAAAAAGATGATTTCTTTCCATGGAACTGTTGCATGTAGACTTGCTCTTAGGAAGAGGCTGACTCTCCACTATGTTTCACTGGAGCGACTGGAATCACACTGGCATAGCTGTCAGGCCCAACATATTTAGCAGGAAGAAAGTATAATTTTCTCCGGGAGGTGCAGCTTTATATAAGTTTATTTGCTAGTGATGGCTCCTCCTTACCTGCTCATGTTCAAGCTAGTCTACACACACGCTTGCATTGAAATAACAAAAGATTTGAATTAAAATTCATTTAGTGATTTTTTTTTGTTACAAGTCTGCTTCCGTACAAAAATGGCTTAAGTCAATTTAGTTAAAATCCAATGAAGGGGGTGTGTGGGGGGGGAAAGAGGGGGAAGGGGCTTAAAATTGAAACAAAACAATTATTTTGAATCAAAATGGAACAAACCTTTATGATCTGAAACTAAATTAAAATGCATTTTTCATAAACATTTTCCATTTCTTGTGGAAAGTCTATTTTCCACAAAATATATTTTCAAAGAGCTGTAATCCATGGGTTTAGTTCAGGCCCATCTTTAATTTTTTTTTTAACCTATCTCCTGTGAGTATTGATGATCATGATGAAAGTTTCCTGTAAATGCTTCCCTGCTAATACTGTGGGGATAGTATTTCCTGAAACAGTCCACTGCACAGTGTCAGAAACATAGTGTGGCAGCAAAGGGAGTGAAGCAATGAACTATTGTTAACCATCAATACCTGTTTCGACATGGTTCCAGAATAAACACCTCTTCCTGGGAAATAAACCAGAGGGAAATTTTTGTGTTGTAACAAGTTGTGTGGTAATTCTTCAGCTGTTGCGTCATTCTCTTAACAAGAGAGAGGATTCTGAAGGTCTTTACCCTGGGTGTGGTCCTACTGCACTGCATTGTGCTTTGGCTCTGCGGGCCTCACTCTTTATTGCCTTGCACCTTCTGTAGTTAATTACTCATATGCTAAGTAGGTATAAAATGATGCTGTTCTGCACCGATTAGCATGCTGCACTCACTTGCATGGATGGGAAAGGACAGAGTGGTGGAGAACCAGGCCCTGAATTTAAGAGGAAGATCCCTTCTGTACTCCTGAGCTAGACTCTTGAACAATCAAAGAGGGTTTGAAGAATCCATCCATAGTAATATTTCACATCACTTAAAGTGGAAGCTGTACCTCAGCAGTGCATTAGAGTTGCCAGATGAACTAGGCAGACCATCTGAAAAAAGAGGCCTGTAACAGACACTGATTGGTTGCCAGGTTTATCAATTAGAAAAAGCATCCAATATGACTTAGACCAAATATTTCAGCACTACATAAATTCACTATGTAGTTTAGAGCCAGTTCCTGCAATCATTTACTCATGCAAATACCATATGTAAAGCCTTGATCACATGACTTTCAGGATTGGGTTCTTAGAGAGGGAGTAGTCCTAGGAGCACAGAGAAATACAGGGTTCAAAAAAATGTCACTGAGGCATAAGGAGAGAACCAGCTCTTTTCTTTTTTTTCTTCCAGTTCCATTGCAGTCCCCTTCTCAATCCAGGGCCCAAACTCTCATCTCGCATGAAACTTCAGGGATGAGTTGATCTCATTTTGTAGCAATCTAGGAAGATGACCACACAGCTGCAAGCTAGAAGTCACCAGCAGTGACTTATGCTGACATGTTTCCATCAGCACTTCAAGAAGGTTGCCACAAGGGGCAACTCAAGAGCAAATTCCAGAATTTGTATAAAGTTGCCTATACTTACTGTCGCTAACAATAGCTTGTTCAGGCTGCCTGCTCGGTAGCAACCCAATCTGTCCACTCTTAGCATTCTGAAGCTGGCAATAAATGTGAGTTAGTCTTCCCCCAGACAACAGTGCTTGAATAGCAACTGTACCCATTTTACTCAGCCCAACATTCAGAAAATTTGAAAAGCAGGAAGCACTTGGAATGGCCCCAAAGTAGATCACAATTGCTCTCGTGATATACTTTTACTTGGGTCTGGTCACATGACTAAAGTGGAGGCTTGCCCCAAGCCTACACTTGAAAATGTTAAGTTATTTTTTTTATTTTTCAAATTGGGGTCTGTTCTGAACCTTTCACTGTTGGGCTGGGGTAAAGGGGGCTGATTTTCAACTGCCTTGTGCAGTCATTTTCCTCTGGTGAATGTGTGTTTCAGGGGGAGCAGCTATGCTTTTAGCTCTGGAGGTCTGTGGTTCAATACCCAGTGTGTTGTCCAAGATAGCACAAAGCTGGTGTTACACTAGTGAATCAGGGTTTGACTTGCCTAACAACACACCTTTACCAGGGATCGGTAACCTTTGCCACGCGGCCCATCAGGGAAATCCGCTGCCGGGCCAGGCCGTTTTGTTTACCTGCCGCGTCTGCAGGTTTGGCTGATTGCAGCTCCCACTGGCCGCGGTTTGCCGTTCCAGGAAGTGCACCCCTTGGCCCACGCCAGTTCCCGCAGCCCCTATTGGCCTGGAACGGTGAACCACGGCCAGTGGGAGCTGCGATCGGCCGAACCTGCGGATGCTGCAGGTAAACAAACTGTCCTGGCCCACCAGCGGATTTCCCTGATGGGCTGCGTGCCAAAGGTTGCCGATCCCTGTCTTTACATTGTAGTAATCAACTAACAAACCTCTAATGTAGACAAGGAGGGCTGGGGGACAGGTAGATATGATGTCACTTCAATTTCTGTAGGAAATGAAAGATACCCCCCCCCCACACACACACTTTTTTCACACTGCTTTAAGCACACTTTGATTCCAACACATTGTGTATTCTTTCTGAACATTTTATAAGGTTCATACAAGTTTTGCATGGGCTTACAAGCCTGGGTTGTGTTAGCAAAGTCCCCTGAGCATCAGACTATTGTGTGCGTACTGCGAATGTGGTAATTGCTAAGGCAACTCTAACGTTTTAATGAATAGTAAAGGAGACAGGCATGTAAAATATTCATAAAGGTACTGTAATTGTACGACTAGCCACTGCCCTCGAGCGGCACTTACCCAGACACATCCTTCTGGCAGCAGTTCTGCATTGTTTTGTTTTCATGGATACATGATTCTAAGGCGTAAGTGAATACCTGAGTGTCCACACTTCGCAAGTTCCTGGTGAACAAAAAACCCATCAGGACAGTGCCGCAGGGAAGGAAGAATGCTAATAAATATGAAATGTGTATATTTCAGCCTTGTACTGGTATAATCTTGCAAACTTGGTTGATTTTCTGATGATTTTTCTCTGTAAAATGAATGGAAGTCCTGGAAGCTTTCTGGATCAGCACTGTTCTAAAGTTTGAACAGACTTGTGGACCAGGTCCTCCTGTGCAGCACTCAGTACACCTGAGGCAGGGGAAGACACAGGTATGTCTCTGCCCTCCACCCAATCCTAGAGGCTGGTTTGTCTCTCAGTGTAAGGTAGAGATGCCTCAGGGTTGCTGTCACTTGCACCAGCAGAAACAGAGGAGTTATTTAAGTTAAGGGCTAATGTTAGCACAAGAACAAATGGATATAAACTGACCATCAATAAGCTTAGGCTGGAAATTAGATGAAGATTTCAAACCATCAGAGGAGTGAAGTTCTGGAACAGCCTTCCAAGGGGAACAGTGGGGACAAAAAACCTAACTTGTTTCAAGACTGAACTTGAGAAGTTTATGGAGGGGATCGTATGATGAGATTGCCTAAATGGCATATGGCCCAGCCACATCTGCTATTAGCATATATCTCAAATGGCTGGCATTGGAACACTAGATTGGGAGGGCTCTGAGTTACTACAGAGAATTCTTTCCCAGGTGTCTGGCTGGTGGGTCTTGCTGATGTGCTCAGGGTCTGATTCCCATATTTGGTTTGGCAAGAAATTTTCCCCCATGTCAGATTGATAGAGACCCTGGGTAGTGTGTGTGTGTGTGTGGTGTTTTTTGTTGTTTGTTGCCTTCTTCTGCAGCATGGGACATGGGTCACTTGCTGATTTGAACCAGCATAAATAGTGGATTCTCTGTAACTTGAAGGTTTGAGGACCTCAATAACTCAGCCAGAGGTTATGGGCCAATTGCAGGAGTGGGTGGGTGAGATTCTGTGACCTGCATTGTGCAGGAAGTCAGACTAGATAATCATGATGGTTCCTTCTGGCTTTAAAGTCTGAGTTCCTAACCCAGGATCCACTATTCCAAGATGTCTGGAGTCCAGTATACTCTGGCCACCATCCCATCATGTTCCTTGCAGTTGGTGAGGAAGGCAGGGAGCTAATGGCCTAGAGCTGTCTCTCTGCCAGGAGGGGATTCTCCTATGCAGTGAAAATCCGGACCTGCCCCATTAGGGCAGCTTTCCCTTCTGTGCCCCTGGAGCTGGCACAGTAGTTCTTCTGGCACCAAAATCAGATTATCATAATTTATTACTGGCCTTGAAAGCTGTAAAACAAAGCTTGAATATGGGATTTAATCTAATTCTTGTATATGTCTTTCATATGCAAGTAGCCATTGGCTCCCTCCATCCAGGAGTACAGTGGGCATTTATCTTTATTAACACGTAGCATTTTGGAGTGCTGTATGAACATGAACTAATTAAATCATACTTGCACATCACCCTGCTGAGGTAGGCTGGCTTCAATGGAAGCGGGATCAGGCCCTAAATCAATATGTGCAGTTAGAGAGAGAGTGTTGTATTAATGCAAATTGTGATTACCCGTCACCATACAAGATGGCCATAAAAATGTCACCTTTGCCATAGGCATGCTTCTCCCAGGAAATTGTTTCCTGCTGTCACATACATGCCTTATGCCTGACTGTGAAAACCCCTCAGCCTGTTGTACTGTAACTGCTGCCTCTCATTTGCATATGTGAACTAAATGGATTTTCCTGCATCTGCCTTTAAACCGGCAAATAAAGCTATGGTCACATGGGTAACTTGGCCTTGGGCTAAGTTCAAGTGCAGGGAGCAGTTAACTACCTGGAACGTGTTCTCTCTTGGGAACACAGGCTCGATCCTGTGGGGTGCTGAGGGTACTATTGTGAATGGAGAATGCTCAGCAGCTTGTAGGATTGTGCCCTTTTGTGAATGTCTGCTCTTGCAGGTCTTTCTGGTCATGCGGTCTTTCTTTCTGGAATGCTTAGATTTTCATTTCACTTGAGGGACTGGGCCATCGAAAAGCCAGAAGCTTACCCGAAACCAAACCAAACAGGAGGAAACCAGCCCTAGTATTTATTTGCTTAGAAAGAGTACTGGCTCCTGTTCAGCTTCCTGTCATGAGAGGATACCTTGAGCTAAACTGTTCACCAGCCAGAGATGCAAAATAATGAGGCTTTTATTCTATTGCTGCAATTACCCCAACCCAAAAGCCCCCCACACTTTCCGTATAAATAATAAACTCTGAACCTACAGCAATAAAAATGATAATTAAAGAAGCTTGGGACAGTAAGTTCAGATGCAGGGATATTGCTCTGGAGCTCATTTACATGAATTATGGCCTAGCCTAGATAAGTTTTATGGTGGAAAGGTGATTAGCAAGTTTATTACCTATAGCTGTTCCAGCAGCATGTTAGAGACTATGGGCAATTCTACATGTAAATGGCTTTCAAAATGTACTAATCTTTTTCTCCCTAGTAATTTCCCTTTGGCAGTTTCCCATTCTGCCTGAGGCATCCCGCCCCAACCAGGGCTTTGTGCCTCATGATTTTCAGGGATCTAGCCTGCTGGGGGAGGAGGACAGGGTTGGGATATTTAATCTCCTACTGATTTGAGAGCAAGGAAAATTGGAGAACACATTGTCTTTCCTGCAGTCCTGTTGAGAAAGGGGAGAGCCCTGGTTGGCATGGGAGTTGTGGAGTCGGTGCATGGTCACTCAAAACCCTCCCGCTGCTTGCATTGCTTGTGCTTAAGGGCAACTCCAATCCCATCCCTACAAAGTCCTATTCTCACAGATGCCCTGCCCTGCACAGAAGCACAACTTTCAGAGAACTGGACATCTATGTAGTGGGGGGTGGCAGCAATCACCTGATGGTCTTCCTGATCAGTCTAGTTCCATCACCTAAAACCCTGCCCCTGTCTCTGGTGAGCCTGAAAGGAATAATTCATACTCCGTGTCAGTTCCATCCTTGGCTTCTCTGCTGGGCTTTCTAGCACGTGTCATTTAGCTGCACCATGGTGTGTTTTGCAATACAGACACCTGCCCACTGAGACTGCCAGTTCATTTCACATGGACCACTGACCTACCCTCATACATAAATGATTTTAGATTATTACAGACTGGATTCAAACCCATGACCTAGAACTGAAGGGTTCTGTTTCCCACTCCCAGCCCAAGATCTGTGCACTCCCCTTGGCTTTAATTGGTAACTAAATCAAGTTTAGGAGCTAATGCCTTTAAGTTTGTGTTCTTATAAATAAATGTACATATCAAATGACAATTTGAATATGTAGCTGTGGCAGTTTTGAACGGATAGCTTATATTGTTGTGCATAGCTAGAGTTTAAAGGGAGCACGACCATCTGCTTAGTACATACACCTCTTTTCTTTAAAGGGGGGAGTCTCTTGTGTGGTAAGCATATAAGGGTATGGCTCTTTAATACACAGAATTTTTTTAATAATAAATTTGGGTTCTTGGCAAACTGAACAGCGAGCCAAATTGATCCTTCCCAGAGTCCTCAGGGGACAGGAAAACTCCATGTGGTTCCTTTCATCAAGTTTCTTATACAGTAGTTCTTCCATTGAGAGAAGTTTGGATCGTTGTGGAGTTTGCATGGTGTAAGGCCTTGCAAACCCATGGATCCACAGATTTCCTAGATCTGTGAAGGCCGGAACCATCTGCATGGATGGAAGGCCCCTCCAATGTTTTCTCCTCCCCACTGACCACTCCGCTCCAGCTGAAGCTGTGCTACTATTGGCTAGCTCCCCGTTTGACTGCTTAGTAGCAACAGCAAAGCAGGCCTAAGAGGAGTTTATGCAACTCCAAGCTGAAATGATTGCCAGCTGGGTAATGCTAAAGAATTCTAGCTGCCTGTGAGTTTGGTGCTATAGACTAGTCCCTACTCTCTCTTTTTCTTGCCCCCTCTGCCAAACTCCATGGAGCTCCTCACGGAGCTCCTCGTGGAGCGCAGCCCTGGGAAATATCTACCAGCTTCCAAGTGGTGGTGGTGGGATTATGGTGCTATGGAGGTGACCCTCACTTCTTATGCCTCACCTTTCAGAAGTGGTGTGCCGAGTCTTCATTTATTCACTCTAATTTAAGGTTTCGCATGCCAGTAATACATTTTAACATTTTTAGAAGGTCTCTTTCTATAAGTCTATAATATATAACTAACTATTGTTGTATGTAAAGTAAATAAGTTTTTTAAGAAGCTTCATTTAAAATTAAATTAAAATGCAGAGCCCCCCGGACCAGTGGTCAGGACCCGGGGTGTGAGTGCCACTGAAAATCAGCTCATGTGCCGCCTTCGGCATGCGTGTCATAGGTTGCCTACCCCTGCTATAATAGAAGTCTGCTTTAAGACCACATCCCATTAGGCATATTTTTGGAGGGGCTGCTCTAGTCCTTTGTTGTTGGGTATTTTTTTCTATATATACATGGCATTCTCCCAGGGATATAGCCGAAAGTCCGCTTTCCTTTGTGGATGTACTTTTCTAATTTAAATAGGTTGACTTGCCCCTAGAATATTTGGTATACAACCAGCTTGTGCATGGATATGATCACCTACTGTAAGTATGTATTCATGCCAAAAATATCAATGCAGTGCCTTGGTGTCTTAAATTTTTACCAAAAATGCCACTTCAGTGCATCATGGTTTTTATGGTGAATCTTAACGATGCCTTGACAGAGGAAAAATCAAATAATTGACCAAACCATGCTCTTAATTTGTACTCAAGTCAACAGAAGAATTAGTCTGTAGAGAGGAAGACTCTGTGAAGTTTTGTTTATTATTCCTCCTCTTTTGAACTGTGAAAGAAAATATTTTAGTTTGTTTTCACATTTCAGTGCAGCGACTCTGTATGACATTGACAATAGCATAGCTTTTCCTTCACCGGGGCATTAAATAGGATCTAATGGATAATTAACCAGACTTTCAGAGACTGCTATAGTTTGTCTACCCAGACAGAGAAATACTTTTGGTTCTATTAAGCATTCAATCAGATACCAAACTGGAATAGGCCATGCAAACTGCTGAATAAGCTTTTGAGAATGTACCTGGTCTACAGGAAAAGTGCAGCTTTAAGCTGGTCTGATATTTCAGATCATAAATTGAGCCAAGAGCATGTGAAGTTTGATCAAGCTTTAGTATATTGGATGTGCTGTTGCTTTGACATTGTTTATCAGATGTTGCCTACTCGAGAAAGAGAGGACTGCAAACAACATGGGAACACTCTAACAGATTAATAGGAAACTTAAGTGGAATGTCAAATACCATGTGAGGCTTGGTTTGGATAGCACTGGTTCCTGCTAGATCACTTCAGAGCCGAAAAGGTAAGTTACGTCACTCCTTATCAACTAAAGACTTTTTCAATGTACCCAAACAAGCACCTGGCCTGCAATTTTAGTCCTGCAATCACTCCAATCGACAGTTCTTTATTGAGAACAGTTAAGGCTTGAGGCAGAGTAATTGTTCACAAATAGCAGAAGCTTCGAGAACGAAAATAGTACCCATCCACTGAGTATAAACATGGTAAATACAGTGAGTGTTGCAGGAAGAATCTAGACTAATTAAATGTGTGATTGGGTGGAGGGAGGGGGAAATCTATTGAAACTGTGCATACAAACGAATCAAAATACACGGGATCAGTGTAATCAGTGGCCTAACTTTTAGAGGAGCCAAGCTCCCTCAATTCCCACTGAAGTCAAGGGGAGTTCAGAGAGGCTCAGTGCTCTAAAAATCAGAAGTTAGATAGGTGCCTAAATATGGATCCAGTTGCCTAACTGTAGGGCTATATCCCTACATTGAGAAATGTTTATATGGGATGCAGGGCATTCCTGCACCACAGCAGTGTCTTTCTTTATGGGACTCTGGTATTGAGAGACTGAGAATCAGTCTTGCAAATGGAGTTACAAGTGCAAAGCAAATACGTGTCTTTGGTGAGCTGAACACAATCAAAATTAGAGCTGGTTTGTTGGACTGAAAATGCCTACTCCTCGAAGATGCTGAGTATCTGCAACTCCTACGCTTCAGTGGCCCTTCTAGGAATCTAGCACCTTAGAAAATTCGGTTATGTATGCCTATCGGCAAACTGCTCCAGTGGTTAAAGAACTGTAGCTTGGGGTGTCCCACAAGTCTTTATTATTCTATCTAGATTTAAGGGCAGGAACCTTGTTTCCAGGACATTATTTGTTAAAGTGCTTAGCATAATGTTTGATGTTTGTATTACTGCTAATACTTAGCACTCTCCAATATGAGTCCTATGATTTGTGGGCATGGAGAAATGAGCAGCTTCCACAGGCTGGTGGTAATAATGCCTAGCTCTTATACATGTTTTTTCAGCCATAGACCTCAAAGTGCTTTACAAAGTCGGTAAATATCATGTATCCCCATTTTACAGATGAGGAAACTGAAGCACGGAGTGGCCAATTGACTCTCTTCATCTGTAATCATATGTGAAGTTGACATCCATGTATGAAATAGTAGAACCACGTACAAAGTTAATTTACAAGAGCTTTGACTTTCTCCCTTGTCCCTGTCCAGTAATCCATCCCCCCAGGACATAGTCTAAGATTAAAAACTACCACGATTTAAAAAGAAAAAAATAAACTCAACAGAAAAATGTTTCCTCCTTTTCCCTCCAGATGTATAATTCTCCCTTTCTAGGTGAAGCATATGCATATTGTTGGTATGACGATTGCTGCAGCACAATTAATCACTAGAAATGCTGGTTTGTTTCTCTCTCTATTATTCAGCATCTGGCTATTGCTAAGGTTACGAGGGAAGGCTGGAAAGCTTGTCGTTAACTCTTCCACGTGTTCCTGAAGTATTTTTCTAAAGCAGCTTAGCGGTGTGCGGTGAGCTCTCATTTCCTAATGTCATCAGTTAAGAGAGCGTGTCGGGGGATCATTTTAAAGTCATATTACTTTGCCTGGCTGCATCATCTGTGATCCGGAGACTGTAATTCCTTGAGAGAGACCGATGCAAAGTGATACACTGCTTCTTTCACAGTATACATCAAACAAAATGCAATAAGGGAAATAGGCTCCCAAGTAGTCATTCTAGTTAATAATACTTCATTCCTGGCTACTAAGTTAGCCTGAGCTCGTGGATAGCCTTTGACTGGAAGGTCAGAGCAGTCTGGTCAGTGATTATCTTTTAGAATCAGAAAGTGGATTCTGCCATCGGAGAGGCAGGAAAGGACTTGTGGGCAGAACAATTGTTTTAGTAATTATTGCTGGTGCTAAAACCATGGGTTCAGAGCTAAAGGTCTCTGCAAGGCATCCAAATTTGTCCAGCTGCTCTTGTGTGAAACTTAATATTTTTTTGCCCTTTAATATGGCCTTAATTTTTCCCTTAAATCATCCTTTCTTAAGACCCATGAAAATAAAGCTTACCAATCCTCTGAGCCGTTCTGTTGGCTCAGTTCATTTTTATGTGAGTAAAAATAAATAAATAAACAAACCAATGAACAGAGAGTCCATTTGCAAAGGAATTTGGTGGCAGTGCTGCTGGAATGCATCTTCCACAATATTTGCTGTTTATGAAAAACAGACAAGGAAACAAGAGGTTGCAGCTGCACCTGGCTTTTCTTCAGCTTATCTGTTGTTCTCCCACATGTTCAATCTTTGTTTGCATTGTGGAGCTCGCCCACTCTGGTGGGAGAGTGGGACAGAAGAGTGAGGAGAAATTTATTATCCTTCTAATGCCCTGTTTCCTGTAATGAATAGGACACCAAAAGAATGAAGGCATTTGCCTATATGACTAAAATAAATAATGGCCAACATTCCTTAAACCTGTTTGAGACGTGAAAGCCAAATTTGGATTCCGGTCCGAATCAAAACTTCTGAGAGTCTGTTGAAGGATAGGGAGAGGAACTAGCTGAAGTTTGTGAGAAGGTGGATCTGATGTTCTGACTTAGTGGAGTCACTCCTAATTTACACATGTGAGACCAGAATCTGGCCCTGAGCTCTTTGTGACTTGGCTAAATAATAATAATTACTTATTTGTATTACCATAGTGCCTAGGAGCCCTAGTCATGACCCAGGACCCCATTGTGCTGGGTGCTGTACAAACACAGAACAAAAAGACAGCCCCTGCTCCAAGAAGCTTACAGCCTAAAACGAGACTATAGATGGATACAGACAGACAGATGAGTACAAGGAAACGGTGAGACAATGTTGGGCAGCATGATAGGCAGTGGTCTTTGCATGTGAGCAGCCTAACTGTTGTCCGGTTTTTGTAGGCCTCATGGCAAAGGAGGGATTTGAAGGAGGATAATGAGGTAGATTTGCAGATGTTTATGGGGAGCTCCTCCCAAGTATGAGGGACAGCATGGGAGAAAGCACAAAGTTGCTTGATTGAAAATTTAACAAGTGGAGAGTAGGCCGATCGGAGATGAGCACTGACAGCTCGATACCCAATGAGATGATAGAGTGAGGACTGACAGTGAAGAGCCTCGAAAGTGAAGACAAGCAGTTTATTCGATGCAATAGAGAGGTGGGGGTCACTGGTGGGATGCAAAGAGAAGGATGACATGGTCAAAGCAATGGGCTAGGAAAATGATCTTTGAAGTAGCTGAATGGATACGAGCGGGGCAAGATCGCCTTTGTCAAGGCCAGAGAGAAAGCCATTGCAGTAAGCAAGATGGGAGTTCACAGACTCAGCAGCATGTCTTTTGCTAAAGCCTGGTTATTTTTTAAATATTTTTTAGCTGTTTTGGAATTCACAAAATACCCAGAGCCCCAAAAATGAGATTATAATATCTACAAACTGGACATGAAAAGCATCATCAGACACCCTCCTCCCCTGCAATGGGCAGTGGGTGACTTTGCAAAGTATTTCTATCCCCCTACCCCAAAAAAAATCGGTGGCCAATGATTGTGAGGAATTGGGGGATGTGGGGGGTGAAGCTGTATTTTCTTGTAAATGCTGCTGTCTCTTCTCAAAGCTTTCAGCACATCTGTGTTACCTAGAAAATTAAGATTTTTGTGATTTCTTTCCATGCTTAAACAATGGGTCCTGTTCTGCTTTCCGTTATGTGGTTTCAGCACAGCACCTGTATGATTGAGAGCAGAATGTGGCCCATTCTTCTGACTTATGTAACTTACAATAAACCCTCTGCTTACATTTAAAACATTGGATACAGCCTCTACCTTAGTGGCACAATCTCTTTTGACCTTCTTTCAATCTCAGCACAGCAAGCTTTGTTGCTGTTGTTGGCTCCAGTTCTGACCGACCACAGCTGGGACTCACTAGGACGGAGTCATTATCTTTGTTACCAGCATTTACATCAACTCAAATAATACTTCAGAAGTGCCTTTTTAACCCTCCTTCCCTTAGCACAAAAGAGAGCACAGCTCCAAATAGTCATTCAACAAATGACAAACTGCTTCAGAGAGGCAAAAGGACACTCTACCCACAACAGCTAGAGAACTTTTGTATGGGTGGAGGTATGCATGCCAAATTACACCTCTCCTGTACCCCATGCATTTTCACTTGAAATAGGTCTTGATTCTGCACATTTCTGAGCACAATGTACACGTTTGAGTGCTCTGCTAGCCTGGGCTCGGTTACTCGGTACCTTATAGAGCTAAGAAGAAGAAGGCTTGTGCATGTTACTGGAAATGACTAGCACTCATGGCTGTGGCCAGAAGGGGCCGAGTCTTGCTGCACTGACTGACTAATGACAGCTCCGTATTAAACTGATAACTTATGGACTGAGGTGAGGCTTTAAGCTGCAGTCCTTAGTCAGGGTTGCGGTGCCACTGCGCTGCCCAGCAGGAATTCCAGGAGACATAATGCCTCTAGAAGGACAGGGAGTCATGACCAACCCTATAGACTTTGGCTGCTTCTGCATCAATACTGAGAATTGTAGGGACATCTCTATCTGTGCTAAGCAATCATGAGGATGCTAGTGCAGAGTGGCTGTAGCAATATTGTCATGTCATCTAACACTGCTCAGGTCTAGGCAATGTGGTGACTAAAACACCACCAGCTAGTCTACATTAGAGACTCCTACTGTTACTAGTAACTGATGGAGCTGCACTGGTGCTGCAGCAAAAGTGGAAGATGTCCCTAGAATTATCCATGTAGATAAAACCATAGGAAAAATGCAGCATTGAAACCTTTTTGTGTGGGGCCGGTTCCACTGCTGTTTATGTGGGCGGGGGAAGGGTATAACCTTGCTCTTATTTGGAGCCAGTAGCCTGGAGCAGTACTTGTACTCCTTGAGTGCAGGGTTTGGGGGTTTGGAAGGCATCTGTTCAAGAACACAAGGAAGGGAATGGCTCTTTGCCCTGCTACCTCCTACCTTGTCCGTGCAGGCAGGACTGGGCATACTATACTTCTAAGCAATTTTACACGCTCTGCTCAGAACTAGAGCCTGTTATGAATTCACATGTTCAACAACACTCTTTTTAAGGCAATAGTGCCATCGGCAATTTGTAATAATGAATCATTAGAGGCGCCTCTGTTTGCACAGTACCTCTTTATATGCTCTTTGTTCTGCCACATAGCTAGCAAAAGCAGTGGGATATTAGTTTAGTAGATGGCCAAAATACCACAATTCCACAATCAAAAAAGAGGACAGTTTTTGGCTAAATGCCCATCCTGGTTCAATGGGGAAGTAAAGGCAGCACTTAGAAATTTTGGGTGTGTAATATATAAAACAAATGGGAAAAGGGGAACTAGACAGCAATCAATATAGATTAGAATTTATGAAATGTAGAAAATTGATTTAGAGAATGTCACAGGGTCACTGGCCCTTTAAGGGTAATGGGTCCAGCTCCACCTGTGACTCATTTGGCCATTTTCCCAAGTGGGGAAAACTAGACTAGACACACAGGAGTGGTACCAGCCTCTTCCCATTTGGTGGGGGGGGGGAGCTGAAGTGAGCTGGAAATAAAATTGGTGAGGCTTTGCCCCCGTCACAACAAGGCCCTGTCCCTCTCTGTGGCCCTGTCCCTGCTCCTCAGTTAAGAGCTGGTCCCATTCCCTCCCCCTCCTGAGGCCCTGCCCCCTGGCCAGGTCAAAGGCCAGAAGCCGGAGCTGGGCACAGTGGGACAGCTGCTGTGCTAGCTTGTGCCGTGGTGCAGGCAGCTGCAGAGATCCCCCATCTCCTCCTCCTCCTGATGCCTGGGGCTCCAGGGCTGTGGATGCTCCTCAACCTCTTGCTGCCCTTTGACTGCTTGCAGCCCATAAGAGCCATCTGGGCAGGGAGCCCGGCTCTGGGGCTGGCAGAGCCTTTGGGGAGCAGCAACCATGGGGGGTGGGGCCTAGGAGCCCAGGCCAGAGTGGGTCAGTCTGGGCTGTGGTGGGGAACCCCGCACCCCCCACATGCCCTGAGTGATGCACCACAGTGGGCGGGGCCAGAGGCTGCTGTTGGGGCCTCCTTCCACCCCCACCTCCCTCCGCCTGGGTTTACTTCTGTGCTGCTGCTGGAGGCGGTGCTGCCTTCAGAGCTAGGTGGCTGGAGAGCAGCAGCTGCTGGCCAGTGGCCGGGCGCTCAGTTCTGAAGGCAGCACCAACACCAGCAGCGGCAGTGAAGTATCTGTGTAACGTTGGACCTATGTGCTGGGAGGGATGGCGGGGGGTGCTTAGGCAAACTTTGGGGTGGCTGTAGCCCCTGTAAACCTTCCTGTAGACACATAATAGGTACGTAATGAGATTGTCAGTTCAGATGTGGTGATGAGAACCTCTGGAGATATTTAAGGGGGAGAGGAGGCGGTATGTGCCTAGTGCAGAAGAAAAAGAAAGAGTTGAAAGGGGCCAGCGGTCTGAGGTGCAGGCCTCAGAAGGAGGGCTGTGGGAATCCTGACCTAAAGAGGAAAGACCTGTCTGAGTTGGCAGGTTAGACCCTTCTCTCCCCCTCCCCCCCCCGAAAGCAGGGCTATGGGACTCCTTACCCCAGGGCGGGGAATCTACCTGAAGTATGTATAGGCCCAGAAGGAGAGTTGTGGGGTCCCTGAATCAAAGGGAGCAAGAAGAGGCCTCTCTATGTATAGGCAAGCTAGGCAGCTGCATAGGGCAACAGATTGCTGGGCAGCTGCCAAGGCGGTAGATTTGGCCCAGCCACCACTCTGTTCTGATAGAGGCATGGCTGGGCCAAATTTGAGTGGCAGGTTGGAGGACCTGAAGTGTTCCCTAGGGTGGCAGATTGTACTGAATGGCCTCTAGGATCAAGGGTTGGACTTGAGGGGCAAAGGACAAGTTTGATATTCTGTAAGACGCTTAATAAATAAGACCCCTGGCAGAGAGGGGGATCTTAGTTTAAAATACTCTGGCCTGGGAGTGAGTTTTTACAAGGGCCCAGAGGAAGCTGAAGATGATGCTTCTGCAGGGCCACGTTGGGCCACAAGGGGGTGCCCTGAGATGGCTCCCTGTTACAGGGAAGCTAAAAAAAGCGGGGGGAGAGGGAACCCATGGCTGGCTGGGATAAGAATAGGAAGAAGGATTTTTTAACTGTATTAAGAACAAAAGAAAGCTTAGCAATGGGATAGGTCCATGACTAGATGAAGTTAGTTAAATTGGTAATAATGAGGCAGAAAAGACAAAAGTGTTCAATAAATGTTTTGATTCTGTATTTGGAAAAAAGCAGGATGTTTCCATATCACATAAGGATAATGAAGTACTTTCCAGTCCGTGAGTAACAAAGGAGAATGTTAACATCTGCTAAGGATAAACCTTTTTTAAATCAGCAGCCTTGGATAACTTCACCCAATAATCCTAAAAGAGTTGATAGAGGAAATCTTTGACCTGCTGATATTAATTTTAAATAAATCTTAGAATATCAGGAAAAGTCCAAAGGACTGGAAGAGTGCTAATGTGTTAATAGTCTAAAAAGGATAAGCCAGTGTGGGGAACTACAGGCTGGTTAGCTTGATATTAATCCCAGCAAAATAATGGAAAAGCTTATACAGGATTCAATTAATAAAGAATTAAAGGATAGGAATACAATTACTGCCAGTCAACATGCTTTTCTGGAAAACAGGTTTGTGACACAACCTGATCTCATTTTTGGTAAGATTGCATATTTGACTGATAAAGGTAACTGCAAAAATGTAATACGCTGAGACTTTTGTAAGGTGTTTGAGTTAGTACTGCACAACATTCTGATTAAAATATTAATACTGTACAATATTACTGAAGCACATGATTAAGAACTGGCCAACAGAGGTCTCAAAAAGTAGTTGTCAATTAGGAACCATAATTGAATGGGGTGTTTCTGGTGGGGATCTGCAGAGAGCAGTACTAAGATTGCTGCTATTCAATATTTCTATCACTGATCTGGAAGTAAACATAAAATTGTCAGTTAAAGTTACAGCTGACATACAGATTGGCAGAGTGGTAAATAATGGTGAGGACAGGACAGTCGTCATACATAGCAATCTGGTAAATTGAGCCCCTGTAAACAAAATGTGTTTTAGTACAGCCAAATGCAAAGTCATATATCTAGGAACAGGGAATGCAGGCCATACGACAGAGTGGGGGACTGTCCTGGAAAGCAATGACACTGAAAAGGATCTGGAGTTATAGTGGACAAACAACTCAACATAAGCTCCCTTCCAGGGCAATTGTGTGACAAAAAGGACTAATGCAATCCTTGGATGTATAAACAGGTGAGTAGCAAGTAAATGTAGGGAGGTGATTTTATGACAGTTTATGACATTGGTGAGACTTATACTAGAATACTGTGTACAGTTCTGCTGTCAACACTTTTAGAGATGTTGAAAAATTGGAGAGGCTACAGAGAAGAGCCACAAAAATTATACAAAGTCTGGAGAAAATGCCTCACCATCTCACACACACAGAGAGAGAGAGAGAGAGAGAGAAGGGGCACGTCTTCACTACCCGCCGAATTGGCGGGTAGCAATCGATCTATTGGGTATCGACTTATCGCGTCTAGTGAAGATGCGATAAAATCGATCCCCAATGGCTCTTCTGTCGACTCCGGAAATCCACCGCGGCAAGAGGCGGAAGCGGAGTTGATGGCGGCGCGGCAGCGGTTGACTCGCTGCCATCCTCACAGCCAGGTAAGTCGATCTAAAATACGCCACTTCAGCTATGCTATTCATGTAGCTGAAGTTGCGTATCTTAGGTCGACGCCCTCCCCCCCCCCCCCCCCCCCCCCCCCAGTGTAGACCTAGCCAAAGAGAGAGAGAGAGACAGATTGAGGAGTGACTTGATTGCAGTGTCAAATTCCTTCAGAGGGAGACAATACCTGATACAAAAGGGCTCTTTAATCTAAGCATAACAAGAACTAATGGCTCAAAGCTGAAGAAGATAAATTCTAAAGTGAATCTAAGCACAATTTTTTAACCTTGAGGGTGATTAATCATTGGAACAAAATTACCAAGGGAGTGTAGATCTTCCATCTCTTTAAAGTTTTCAAATCATGAGGGGATGTCTTTCTGGAAGACATGCTTTAGCCAAAGACAAGTTACTGGGATCAGTATAAGGGTAACTGTGTGAAATTTAATGCCCTGTGATTATATGGGAGGTCAGAAAAAATGATGACTTTACTGCCTGCCAGTTAGATTAATAATGAAAGAGATGTATCCAAATCTAGGTAATTACTAGGTAATCTATTTAGTGTGTTCTCATGGGTGTGTATGCTAATCATATACAACACATTGTGGCTGATTTGAATTGTTTGGTTGACTAGACTGCATGGATGGGTGTGTCTCTCCATCAGATACCTGTATGATGATTAGAATGTTTGACAGCCACAGCCTAAAGCATATCAATAAAGTGTTACGAATATATTTTGGCTTTGTGTCTTAGTACATTCCATGCTACCAATTCAAAGAAACACAAACCAACCAGACAAATAATTCCTCCCATGTAGTTAAAAAATAACTTAGCATTAAAATGGTCATAAGTTACTTGGGATCTGAAAATGTAGTAGGAAATTTAAAACAGTCATTAAAGGTGAACTTCAAAAACAAATGTGCATATGTCCTTTACTTCCCCTTTATAATGTACAGTAATTATGGCCTCCTGGAAGGTATTTTTTTTTCTTTGTTTGCTTTTTACATTAAGGTCCTGCCTGGCTTCTCGTTTGTTGGAGGGAGTTCCAGTCTGTGTGGAAAATCTGTATAACAACATTATTTGAGTCTGAAACTTGAGATGCTGCTCTCCCCGTGAACTAGCTGATTGACAATGGGGATATAGGGTATGTCTACACTGCAATTAAAAACCCACATCTGGCGTGTGCCAGCAGACTAGGTCTCGCAGGGTTCAGGCTAAGGGGATGTTTAACTGCAGTGTGGACTTCTGGGCTTGGGCTGGAGCCCGGGTTCTAGGACTCTGTGAGCCAAGCCTGGAAATCTACACTGAAGTTAAACAGCCCCTTAGCCAGAGCCCCATGAGCCCAAGTCAGCTAGCACAGGCCAGACCTAATTGCAATGTAGACATACCCAGAGGCAGATTAGGGGCTTGTGGGGCTCTGAGCCCCTCCCCACATCTTCTGCCTGCAGGTCCTCCTCCACCACCAGCACTTTTGCCAGGGAGTGGGGTCGGGGTGCGAGGGCTTGCCCTGCTCCCCAGCAGGAGCACCAGGTGGGTGGAGCAGGACAAGCCCCCATGCCCCGACCTGCTCCCTGGCAGGAGTGCCGGGCAGAGTGTGGGGGGCCCCCCGAATTGGCTGGGGCTCCTGGGCAAGGGCCCCATTGGCCCAGTGGCTAATCCGCCACTGGACATACCCATAAAATCTTGGGCCCTCATCCTGCAAAGACTTAAGCACATTCTTAACGTAAGTGCATGCATAAATAAGACCCCTGCAAAGAGGGGGATCTTAGTTTAGATCTTAGTTTAAAATACTCTGGCCTGGGAGTGAGTTCTTACAAGGGCCCAGAGGAAGCTGAAGATGATGCTTCTCAGGGCTACGTTGGGCCACAAGGGGGTGCCCTGAGATGGCTCCCTGTTACAGGGAAGCAAAAAAAAGCGGGGAAAGGGGGAACCCAGGGCTGGCTGGATAAGAACATTCAGTTACTGTGGTAATGGGAAAGAGAAAAATTGTGCTTCCCTGTCCTGGCTGGAGAAGATTGGTAATTTTTATGGAGGTTTTGCTGATGAATCTCTCCCAGCCCAAAACTGATATGGGAGGAGAAGGGAACATTTAGCAATGGATCCTTCTCCTCCTCAAGTTGCAGCAAGATTTTTGTCAGGCTGAGAGGCATGAAAATAAGATGGGCCCAAAGGAAAATTCTGGATCTCAACCCTGGACTCTGCCAGTGTTTGGAAAATCTCAACCCAGATGTGAATTTTGTACCTTGACCCTCTCTCTAATTACAGTGACAAATGGAAGAAAATGATGCCAATTAAAACTTTATCAGATCGAAATATAGCATATTTCTTATATGCTAATTATGTAATCATCTGTTTGAAAGTTTGTTACATACAGAATTTAACATAACTGCCTCACAACCCATTTACAATCTATCTATACACACACACACAAATATTTCTATGAGGGATATATAATATTAATATAAAAATTTAGGCCTCCCTCATGGAAATTCTTATTAAAAAGAGGATGGCAGCCACTGGCCCTTATACACTCCTTCAAAATGTTGCAGTTGGGTAGGATACACTCAGTTGCAGCCACTCAATTATACTTTTCTGCAAGGTCATTTCAACTTAGGTAATGCACAACTATAGTAAAAGCACAAGTCATGAGTTTTGCTGACTCTGAAGTAGAGCTCAGAGAATAATTTGCAACCACCTAATCATTAACTAGATTAATTTAGCACCTTTTCCTGTTCACAGATCATACTTTTTCAAATGTATTTATTATATTTTAATTTTACAGTAGTGCTTAAGGATCCCAGCTGAGATCAGGACCCCAGCAGGCTAGGCACTGTTAAACACACAGTAGAAAGGGGTCCCTGCTCCAAGGAACTTGCAGTCCCACTAGAAAAGATAGACAAAGAGTGAGAGGGAAAACAAAGGATCAGAGAAGTAATATGACTTGCCCAATAGCAGGTTAGTTGGTCAGTGACCTGGGAATAAATCTTTAAAATATTTATGCCGTATTGATTGATATGCAATACTGAAAACCAATCTGTGTGGCTTAATTATGATTGGTCAGATAAGTCACTTGATATTATTTCTGTTTCCTGATTGGATGAGTGAACCACCATTTCTAGTAAGAACTTTGGTTTCTGTGAATTTTAAATTTACTTTTTGTGAAAATTCCTGTCAGTAGCACTTGATTACTTCAAGGTTTACAAAAACAGGACACAAGTAATGTGAGTATGGTCAAAAATTAAAATAAATATTTGCAGATTTTTTTGCACACTATTGTCTACCCTAAATAAAAATTAAAACCAAAGAAGTCAACACTTTGCATTTATATAGTCCCTCTTAGCTGAGAATTATTATACTTAGCATTTACATTATTCTCTGCAAACAATAACTAATTTATTTTCACCAGATCATTTGAGATAGGGAAATATCATTATTCCCATTTTACAGGTGAGGAACCTGAAGCCAAGAGAAGTTTGTGTTTGTTTTTAAACAAAACAAACCAAAAAACCTCCAAGATTTTTATGGTGGATCAGTATTAGAGACTGGAACAGAACTGAATTCTCCTACCTTTGTTTTCACTGCTTTAAGTAACAGACAATACAGCATCCACTGTCTTGAAGCTCATTATGCAAGAACAAAAAATAATTTAATTCATTTTCAAGGAGATCAGCATAACCCTGGTAGGTCAGTCTCCAAGTTGGAGAAACTTGACCAAATAACATGAAGCATTATTCTATGTATGCTTCATATTTCACAGTCGATCATCTGCTTCCCCCTTTGAATCTGTCTGTCTGCTGTTTTTATCTTTGAATTCCATGCTCTGCCTCTTTTCTGGCCTCAATCCTCCCAAATGATTTTTAAAACTATATTAACAGGAGCGGCGCCATGGTTTTTGCCGCCCTAGGCGGCAGCGCTCCTCCTCTGAGCATTCAGAGGCGGGGGTCCTTCTGTTCTGCGTCTTCGGGGCACTTTGGCGGCGGGTCCCGGAGCGGAAGGACCCCCCGCCGCTGAATTTCTGCCGAAGACCCGGAGCGGAAGGACCCCCTGCTGCCGAATTTCCGCTGAGGACGGCAAAATGCCACCCCCGAAATCCTGCCGCCCTATACGACCGCCTAGGGTCGCCTAGTGGAAGCGCCGGCTGTGTATATTAATACTCACTCATAAAATAACCATGTTGTTTTAGGACTTGGCCCACATACTCCTGTTCCTTTCTCTTCCATTCCCTGACACAGGCCTGGTCTCCACTATACATTTTTGCTGGTAAAGTAATGTCACTTTAAAAAAAACCCAAACATTTCTATACCAGCAAATGCCCTACTGCAGATGCAGGTATACAGACCTAAGTTATACTAGCAAAAGCACTTTTATTTCCTTCAGGGAGCTGGTATAAGTTATATTGTCAAAAGCACTCTGTCTGGTATAAGCTCATCTGGAGGAGGCTTTGCAAGAATAGCTATACCAGCAAACCCTTTCTAGCATAGACGTGGCCACAGTAACTCATCTGACTTTGGGTTTGTCACAGATGCTGTCACCCACATATACCCTTTTAGATTCATATCCATTCTACACAGTGACCTCATTCCAAATATCAATTGTGTCAGCTGTGTTGTGGGCTCCTTGGCTTGGAAAATGGAATTTTCACCCATCCTTATGGCATGATTTGTCATGTTTCATTTGTGCTTGTTATTAAAAGCCTAATGGAGGCAATTGGTCTCCCAATGAAAGTCAGCTCCTCTTCTGGCTGTGTAAGGGCAGACAGATGATATGTGAGTTTAACAATAACATGCTCTGAGAACTCATAAGCCAGCTTTTGTAACTGCTGTTGAGCATTCATTGGAGCCCTAAACTTTACTTAATGTCCCCTACACAGTGTACATAGCCTATCATAACGTGCTCTAAAATTGTCCAGTTTTGTGTGCATTAAATCCTGGGCACTGGAACCTGTCAGAATGATGGAGGAAAAAGGTGGGGTAGAATCTGAACTTGCACTGAACCTAATTGCTTCCTGTTTCACCAGACATAATAATTTATAGCATTTCAGAAAAACTTTTTCTACTGAAATCTATATACATATAGGAATAAAAATGTCAGAAATATCTTTTAAAAAATGAGACATGTGACAGCCCTATCTACTTCTAAATCATCATCTGGTACCTAAGAAGCACAATTTGATATTTACAAAGAACCTTTTTTTCTCTGGTAGGGGGAGGGCATAAGTGTGTTGTGAAGGATAACCTTGTAGTTAAGGTACAGGCATAGGGATAAGAAGACCTGGGGTGTAATCCTGGATCTACTGATGTAAACGGAAATTTTGCAATTGTCTTCAAAGGGGCAAAGGTTTCACCTCTGATGTCCAAGACTTGGGTAGGAGTCAGGAAAAAACTGTGGCTTTGCCAGGGACATAGGCCCCAGTCAAACAAAGCATATAAGCATGTGCTTGACTTTAAGCACATGAGTAGTCCTAATGACATGGATTATTTGTGTACTTACAGTTAAGCCGATGCTTATGCTGCTTTCTGGATCAGGGTCTCAGTGTGTGACATTGGAGAAGTCACTGAACTGCGCACTCTTTTTGGTTTTCCTCGTCTGTAAAATGGGGTTAGGTAAAAATCTAACCCCTAAGAGTGTTGGAAAGCCAAATTAATTAATGCTTGTTAAGTGCCTTGAGAACCACAGAGAGAAGTATGTGGTGGTGGTGTTTTTTTTTTTTTTTTTTTTTTTTTAAATAAATAGAGATCACTAGAACTACTTGTCATTCACCTACATTGGGATGATGTATTTGTTATCATCATCTGATAAAGATAAAATATATCCTTGTTATCCCTGGGGTGAATTTGACCCATTATCCTTAAATAAAGATAACTGTTCTTTTTCTTGTATATTTCTTTATTACAGATAAAAATGATAATGCTTAGAGCTGAGAGCCACAGTTTAATTTTAATGCCTTTGAGCTTGCAGTGCATTTCTTTACTGCCATAAATTAAATTAAATTAATGGAGATATCCCATCTCCTAGAACTGGAAGGGACCTTGAAAGGTCATTGAGTCCAGCCCCCTGCCTTCACTAGCAGGACCAAGTACTGATTTTGCCCCAGATCCCCAAGTGGCCCCCTCAAGGATTGAACTCACAACCCTGGGTTTAGCAGGCCAATGCTCAAACCACTGAGCTATCCCTCCCCCCATACATTTCTTCTTCTCCTCTATAGAAGGCACTCACACCACTGTCTGCTGCTGGGAATCCTAGAGCCAAAACCCAGGCCAGTAATCCTGTTAAAACTGCAGGTTTGACAAGACAGAGCAGCCAGTGGTACTACACTAGTGCATAAAACATAGCTAGAAGTAAGTAAATACATAAATCTGCATTTTTGGAACAATAAATACCACTTGCTACGTGATTTACATCTAGAGAAGTAAAAGCTCCATCTAGCCACACCATAATGGAAATCTGTTCATTTCCAGTGGTAATAAAACATGATTTCTTATACATGCAGGACCTATTCTGTAGACGTGTTTAGTGTATTAATTGAGTTCTAAAGATGCATTTTTTTCAAAGAGAGAGTCGCTTTCAACTGACGGGACTCCAAAATAAACTTGGAATTAGGAATGTTGGAGAGGTGGGGGGGGGGGAGAGAGTGTGTGCGCACGTGCATTCCTTCACTTTTCTGTTTTTTTTAATCAGGAATAGCTCAGCTTCAATTCTTAGCTGTGTGATTTCATCCCCGGCTGGATCATCCCCAGCTGGAGTACCACATCAACTTCTGTTCTGCTCATGCTGGTTCCATGCGGAGATTGGCTGAGTTTGCCTTGAATCCACATAGATTCCACATCATCTAGTTCAGACTGGCTGGAGAGTGTGTGATTAAATGTGAGGGGCAGTGGGGGCAGCACAGATCACCTTCCTCTGGTAAAAGCAAGGGAGAGTTCCCCCTCCAGTCTCTGGGCTGGATAAGCTGTGCTTCCCCACAACTCTCCCTCCTCCCTGCCTGGCGCAGTGAGAGTGAACTATCCAGCCTAGCCAGCCCAGGGTGTGTTAAATAATTATTAGATCCCCAAGCTGCGTTGTCACTTAACCACTTAGACAAACATTTGAGTTGGCAATCCACTGCTGTGTCCTTCAGAAATGATCCTAAACAGTGCGAAAGCATGAAGGCCCACATCCTCATCTTTGCTCCCAGGCTGAATGACAGGGCTGGGGGACCGACAGCCTCTGGTGTCCTAGGGGACTGGATCCAAGGGTGAGATCATTCTAGTGTCCAGTCCATGTAAAAGAAAAGTTTGAACATCTGTGTGACTTGGCAAAGAAAGGGCCTGGAGAAATCCTTCAAATAGAAATGCAAGTTGGCCCACTATTGGGTTATATCATTGATCACCATCAAAAGCTGGCTGATAAGTAATGGACTATAAATTAAATGCCATCCTTCCTTTCTAAAGTACATAATTATGATTTTCTTCAGAGAGATTAGCCAAGTTCAGCATCTATTGGAATTATTCAGTGATTACTTGATAATTACTTGCTTAGGTACATATATAGGTAAAGTGCTTGCTTAGGCACATCAGTCTTTTCTGGTTTATTTCCCTTGTTTTGGTGAAGATAAGAATGTGTTGAACTAGAAGTACAAGTAAATTAACATCTGGAACATATTGAGTGCATATATGTCTTTGGATCCTCACGTCCTTGTGACTGGATTGGCAACCTATGAAAAGAATGAGGGTAATTAACAGCTGAACACAGGAAAGTGAGAGAGAAGCTGTTTGTGAAATGAATATGGATCTAAATGATGAGAAGAACAATCGGGAGAACAAAACAGATGCAATCTACCACAGAAACCCTTTGTTGCAATTATGCCAATGAGGAGCTGGAGCCTCTGCACCTCTCTTATAATGAGATGTTCGGCTAAATTAAAGTGGGCCTCATCCCTTAGACATTGCTGAAGTGAGACTGATTTGAAAGTTATTAGACATTTTTTAAATATAGAAACAATAAACAGGGGCACAACCTCCTGAAAGCCAAATCCATGTCACATTACAGCAGTTTCGCCAAGCCCAGACATTCAAAAATCATGAGGCAGGGCCTTAAAAAACAAAACAAATGAAAAGGGAGCCCATGCACCATACATAGAATAGTTTGATCTTAGCTGTTACCAGAACTGGTAGAATTGAGCTGTTTTTTTCCCAATCAACTAATATTCTAAATGGATCTATGGACTAAGGAGGTTATAAAAGGAACATATGACAGTTAAATGTTTGACTCCCATTGAAAGTCAATGGGACTTGTGGCTTTGAAAATCCCTCCCAAATACAGTGAAGTCAGTGATTTGCTGCACACTGTGGAATAGAGCATAGGCCAGTCCTATGTAGTATTATTTTTTATTTATTATTTATTACGTTCCGATTCACAAGCTGATGAGTATGCTAAACAAAGAGTACAAGTCTTGCTTTAGAGCAGTGATTCTGAACCAGGGGTACATGGGCACAGAGGTCTTCCAGGGGATACATCAACTCAGTTAGATATTTGCCTAGTTTTACAACAGGCTACATAAACAACACTAGCGCCGTCAGTAAAACTAAAATTTCACACAGGCAATGACTTGATCTATATACTATACCCTGGAACTTAAGTACAATATTTGTATTCCAATTGATTTATTTTATAATTTATATGGTAAAATGAGAAAGTCAGCAATTTTTCAGTAATAGTGTGCTGGGACACTTGTATTTTTATATCTGCTTTTGTAAGCAAGTAGTTTTTAAGTGAGGTGAAACTGGACTCAAGGCATCTGACTTCTGAAAGTAATCTGGAAAGGTTGAAAGCTACTGGTTTAGAGATTATAGGCACAAATGTTACAAACCTGTGAATTGATACTGAGCAAGGTCTAGATATTATTGCTGGTGGGCTTTGCAGGTTGTTTTTTTTTTAAATAGGTTAGGTTTTGAAGGGGGATATTCATGCATTCATTCTGGACATAAATTGAGACTGTAAACTCTGGATTATGGTTAGGTAGTATTGAGGTGGTCATAGGTTCTGGAATTCTGTGTTCCCTTCAGACTTTGAAGAATCCAAGAGCAGCAATTCTGGGTTCTCTAACAACTCTATGCTATCTTGGGTTTGTTACTGAAAGGGATTAATTCTCCAATTTCCAGAGGTTTCAAAAAACACATGGCTTTATTGTTCATTGGAGGTTTCAAATCAGTTAATCTCCAGTTTGGCTGGCTTGGAAAAAGACCCCAAACCAAACCAAACCCTTGCAATGCTGATGGGTGTTAAACTGATATTGGGTCTTGCTGGCTCCATTTCAACAATCGGTTCTGTGTTCAACAGCTGATGTACCTTCACAGTCACCCATATTGTGTGTGTTCACCCCCTTTGATGTTGTTGACCTGTTTTTCCTGTTGGGTGCTGCTGGGGTAGATCAGATGTGTAAGGAAGACACTCCATTATTATTTGTACCCAGGACCCACTTTCCCTTCACACTACCAAATGGAGAACTAGGAATCTGTAGCTCTCCGGCAGGCACAGGAGCAATACAAGGAGAGAGAGACTAAATCATTATAATTCCTTACTTTGTTTCATCACTGAAAAAAAAAAAAAATCCTGGGTCTGATTCTCATTTAGTCTAAAGCAGCTTAGACAGTACTGCCAGGGTGAAGGGGCCTTCAGCTGGGTGTGAAAGAGTCAAAGTGAAAACCTGGCCTGAATGAAATCAATGGCAAACCTTCCAATGATTTCTGTGGGTCAGCTTTCCACACACGCCTCCACTCTTTGGCACCCAGTTTAAGGCCTCTTTGACTGCCAGAGTGGTGTAAAATGGCCTTAGTGCAAATGGGAATCGGCCCCCTTTTCTGGACACTCAGGTGAGCGAGATGGACGTGGGGATGGGGGGATGCAGAGTTTGATCCTGTGAGGTGCTGAGTCTCTTCAGTTTTCATTGTAGTAAATGTGAGCTGGGGGAGTTCAGCACTTGCAGGATCCAGCCCATCATGCTTAATAATAAAATTCACTCTACCCTGGGGGAGAACAAATGAAAAGCCAGTCACTGGAAGACGCTAATGTATTGTGTGAATAGAACAATATGGGCCAAGATATACTGTCTTGTGACATGTGACGCCACCACTCAGCCTAAGTGTACCCTTTCTTACAGTTCTGTGACTGGCAAGGGAATTGTTCATTACTTTGGATATAGCTGATAGGAGAGTTTCTAAAATATTCAGTTGTGTGTTGGTGCCTTTTGAACTGGATGGAATGGTGGGCAAGTAGCAGCTGTGTTTTTACAAAGGGGACAGCAAATTTGGGCCTACAAGGAAACCAAAGTAGGCTTTTGTATACGAAATAGGAAAACCAGCAAGAGGGATGGATGTTAGGCTCTGAAAAGGCTGCTCATGTTAATGTCACTAAAACATCCTGCAGTGTTGTGGGAGGGTCTGGTCAGCAATGCTGCATCAATGGCAATCTTCACTGACCTATAAACAGGATGAGGGAGCAGCGGCAGCAAAGCAGAGACAGCCACTGGCGCTGGGCTGACAGACAGACACATAAACAAAACCAGAGAGGAAGCTCTGCTTACAATTGAAAGAGAAATCCCAAACTCCAAGAGGCAAATGATGGGCTTGGGTGGCTATAAATAGCCACAAAAATGTAATGTCGTTTGCAATGTTTGATAGCACTATAGAGGTTCAAGCACACTTATAACACACTGTATATGATTAAATTTTTCATTTAATACATGAATTCACTGCTCCCTCATAGGTTTGTTGTGACTGATTTTTATATTTTTTACAAGAAGCAGCTACTAACCATAGATTAAATAAGTATCATTCCCTAAAACGAAAGAATTGACGTTTTTGGGTAGCACGCTGAAGTGCATAAACAACTATTTGTTTTAAAAAAAGATTGCCTGTCCCTCATTTTAGGCTATCTTTCAGATTACCGCAATAAATCAATATCTGTGCACAAAATCAAGTTTTTATTAGAATAATAACATGAGATACATGTTCCAAATAAAGAAGTTTTGAGGACCCCTGGATACATCAAATACTTTGTCTGTCAGACTCTTTTGACTGTGGTTTTAGGGTTTGATCCATTGCCTGCTGAAGTCAATGAAAGGACGTCTTTTAATTTCAACTGATTTTAGATCAAGCCCTGACTGAGAAGTATTGTCCCTCAAGGAATATTTTCAAATAGATTACTAAGAATAGTCTGAACGAGGCATTATTCACATGTATTCCCTCTACTATGGAACTGATCTTCCTGCAAACGCAGTTAGGGGGTCTTCTATGGCTTTTGATTATCAGCTAGGTCTCAATAGGCAATTTATTGGATTTTGGGGTTAGAGGGATACTTCTGGAGCTGGGGTGCAGTGAGAAGTTTCATTGCAAGAACACTCTTTCTCTCTTTCCAGAGGAGGAACACAGAGAAAAACCTATAGATGGCTCAGTGGGATCTTCTGCCAAATTACAAGTGAGGTATAAAGTGATTTAGTCAGTTTTTCAAACCTCTATAGTATGCAGACCACTATGGCAGCAGGAGCTATGCCAGTTTACACCAGCTGAACATTTGGCCCATTGTTCATTTCATGGAAATATTTCTATTGTATAAAAGAAGGATACATTGTGTTTAAAAGACACTGCAAGACACTGCTGCATCTTGAAGCAGATCATAGCTTTGTGAATATTGTGGGCATCACATTCACTGTGCATTGTTGTTCCACTTACCAATACCTTTTATTTTCAATTTTTTTATTTTTTAATATCCAAAGTTCCATTCAAATGAATAGGACACTTGCACCACTGATTTCAGAGTGATTTTGCAGTATCTTCCTAAACAAAATGAGTGAGTTTTATTATTTAGTTACAGAGACGGAAAAAAATAGTGGTTGGTGCTTCCCAGCATAACACACCTTATTGTTCTGTAGGGAGTGGAATATTTGATATAAGGAGCAAAGGAAATTAAACAGAAAACTGCGAGGTTACAATAGCATGCTGTGTCAGACTTTGCCTCACAAAGTCAAGGAGAGTTAAGGCTTGCTGTGCCCTGAACTCTCCTCACCGAGTAGCTATTGCATAACCAACTTCAGTTCCAGCCAGGATGGCATCCCTATGTGTTGTAATTTCCATCATGACTGTCAGACTAATTTCTTACTCAGCAGGCATATTGTGCCTTTGTACATTGCAACTTCCAAAGTATAGTATCTTCACTGATGCTTAGAGGGAAAACGTTAGAAGCTCTGTAGCAATCCAGATTCCAGTCATCCTTCATAAAGTATTTCTCTCCTGCTGTAAGAGCTACAGAGAAATGTGTAAAGCTTTGATTGTTAAAATAGGAGTAATTTAAAAATAAAATAAAATTGGGAGTTAAATTTTAAGAATGAGCTTTGTAATTTACAGCACCTGTCTGATGTCTCTATGAAGAATGGGACCAGGGCCGTCCCGAGGGGGGTGCTAGGCTCGGGGCGGAAATGATGAATCCGTCACTTCCAGGACCGACCCGTCACATCCGGGACTGACCGCGCTGGAGCCCGGCACAGTTGCCCCAATTCGCCGTACCCAAGGGACAGCTCTGACTGGGGCTAAGGGAGCCAATTTGTTTCTGTCATTGGCAGCAGCTTCCAGAATTTGATGCTAGGCAGAATGCAGAGAAATTCCGGACTGCTAGCCTGGGCTCTGTCCGTGTGGTAAGGAGAAATGGCTTTTCCTTCTGTTCCCCTCTAAGGAGAAATCTTGGTTGGAGGGAAGGTAGAGTTTCCCATCCTCCTCTCTGAAGATAGCAGAATTGATGAGGTAGAGTCATGTCAAAATTTGGCCTGCCACAAAACATACCTCTATGCCATCTTCACTCTTGGCAATGCAATGAATAGTAGGAGCTTATCCAAATGACCCCTGACTTTCACTCTCAGTCCCAAAGAGGGCTCGTTTTGATGGGTATGGTGACCCCATCAAATGTGAACCACTCCCCTGGTTTAAACCCCCACCCCAAAGAGAATGTATTTTGATGGGGGACGGGAGTCCAGAAAAATGTGTCCACTCCCCCAAGTTTCATTCATGGCCTTAAAAGAACATATTTTAACAGTTTGGGAATAGGGGTCTGCCCTAACCACCTGGCTACAGAGTCATTCTCACTCTCTTCCCCTGGCCCAATGACTATTCATTGTGAATGGCACTCACCTAGGATGTAAGAGACTCAAGTCCCTGCTCCAATGACTATTTAATTTATTTATAAAAAGTGGGACAGCTTTTATGGGAATGATTTCAGAAAGACCAACACCAGAATATCCTACAAACCAGTGGTTGAGGCACGCATTTGTCAAAATGCTCAAAATCAAAATGAAAATTTTGAGTTAGATTGAAATGAAATATTTTGTTTCAACATGCCCAAAATGTTTTGATTGTTTTCAGTTCAGGTGAATCGATTTGGTGAACATGACATGAATTCATGAATATCTGTGTGTCGACAGAAACTGCATTTTTTGGTGAATAAACTGTTTGCCAAAATAATTTTGCTCAGCTCTACTTCTGGACCTCCATTACCATTCTGCTTTCCCACTTGGTGCTGTGCAAGGGGTAAGGACAATAAGTTGCTCACAGTATATCCTCTATCTTTATTATATAGCATAGTACATACAGTATATTATAGCATGACAGAGATTTTTGTTCTCACACACATCCCACCAAAGCCCCCATTTCTCCCATCTAATCAGCTCTTCTTTGTTCTAGCCTTTTCCTCCCGCCTCTCTTTAGTCATCTGACCCTCTCTCTTGTCTTCACTCCAGGCCCTTTCTTCCCCTCTAAACCTCCCTATTTTTCTGTTCCTCTTCATGCTACTGTACCCCCTCTTTCTTCTTCACCTACACTGCATGTAAATGCAGTCATTACTCTTATAGGGGATGTACTTTTGTATTTGCTCTTCATATTGTCCTGGGACAATTCAAACTGCATTAGTAATAAACCTTAGCACTTTGCTTCATCAAAGCACCATTCAAATATTAATTCATCTTTTCTGCACCCCTGCGAGGTTGGGATATTATTTTCATTTTACAGATGGAGAAACTGAGGCAAAGAGAGTTCGTTAACTTGGTCCAGGCCACAAAGCAAGCAAGTAGCAGAGTTGGGATTATAACACAGAGGCTCTTAACACACAGTTCCATGTGCCTGCCTCAGAGGAAGACCATCCTCCCAGTCACTGGTGTATTGCTGTTCCCCCCAGGCCTTCTCTTCACTTCTGCTCGCTCTCCCTAGCTAATAAGTCACAGGGGCGCTGCTTCAAAAAGAAATTGTGTGAGTGAATTTTAACCCTGTGAAGAATGAGTTGGTTTGAAATCTGATTGAATGTGTTCAGTGACTACTTGAAAGTAACTCCCTACAAGCAGGACTACATTCCAGTGAGAAGTAGAACTGTGGAAGCATTTTAAACCTAGAAATCTGCATTCAGCAGAAAATGCTTTCTCCTTCAACCATCAGGACATTCACTGAACTGGAACTGCAGGGAGAAGAGAAACTTAACACACATGATAGGGCAATGACCTATGGTCCATACCTAACAGGAAGAAGTAAAAAAGCTGAAAAAATAAATTAGGCAGCTGTAACCCCAGTGACACAGAATTCTTTCTGTTTGTATATGGTATCTAGAGAGCCAGACACACAGAAAGAGACCACAGAAAAGTTCCTGCTGACAGTGAATGCTGTAATTAAAAGAAATTGAAATTGCCAAGCAGTTTAAATATTACATAATGGGAGAGTTGGTTGAATAAGAGAGCAAACTTAGGAAAAAAGAAGAATTTGAGAAGACCTGGTGTTAGATTCTCCTCTCATTTATAACGGTGTAAGTCAGGATTAACTTTACCAAAGTCAACTCAGAGCTCGTCTACACATTGCTTTAGTCTGCACTGGCTGGAGGGTAAATTCTAATGCACACCAGCATGTTGCGCATTAACTGGCCCGCATGGACTCTGCTAGCATGCACTATAAGCTCCCTAGCGCATTTTACTGTAGAACTGTTTGAAATAGAACTACATTAACACACACTAGGGAACATTTAGTGTGCTCCAGCAGGGTCCACATGGTTCAGTTAGTGAGGACCATGCTGGACTAAAATTTACACCATTCTGGTGCAAACTAAAGCACTGTGTGTAGGCCTTGCATGAACAATGAAAGAAAACAGAAGTAAGGAAAATGAGGCTAACAATGGGCACAGCATAAATTCACAAGTGGCCTTGTAAATAACATGTAGTTAGTAGATTAAAGAAGAGTAATGTGTGATAAGCTTGCAGCTGCAATTAGAAGATTTTGCAACTGGTGGGTAGTTCATGATCTGTACAGGGACTGGTTACAAAAATTAGTAGACCAATTATAACGTGTGTGATATGAGGTATTAACCAATAGTATTATATGTAAATGTGTATATAAGCTGATTCATGATTTTGTATGTTGGATGTGTGGTTAAACCTGTACCCATCTGCTACACTTGAGCCTGTTACAATCAAACTACTCTTGAGTTGATGCCAAAAAAGAAACGACAGTGATGAGTCTGTGGTTGAATTGATTTTTTGGATTGCAGAGAACCAGATGAAGTATTCTTCCAGAACTGAATGAGGGGTTCTGGATAAGCCAAGTGGAAAAGGTCTCAGAGGGAATCCCAACACTGTGTAGACAAGCCTTAAATTTTCATAACGTAGAGGGAGATTTTCAAAAACACAAATGGCAGTTAGGTGCCCTGCTCCTAAGAACAAGACCTCTTCAGAGTCAGGTGTCTGATATTTGTGCCTGTCATTATTGGCCAGATTTTCAAAAGAGCTCCTCTCTCAGCAGCAGTCATTGAGACCAAGAAGAGCTGAACCCTCTTGAATAGCTGGCTGTATTGCTCAAAAAATAACATGGTCAGAGTCAAGCCCCATAACCCTCATTTGTAGTGGTACATTGACATTATCATTAAGATCCTCTCTACTGCAACATGCTTTGATACTAAGGGTGACTTACATACTGTGTATGTGAATTTTAATATTTGTACATATTTAGTATTATGTAGTTAGTTTCCTTCTTCTTTTGCCTTTATTGTCCCTACATTTTTAAAACCGTCTACAGGAGTAAAGTAAATGCATTGAAACTATATTAAAGATGTTTCCTCTATTTTTTTTTTTAACTGATGAGTAAATCTGGACGTGGATGTTGCATTTAATTTTGTTGTATAGATATGGCCACAAGCATTTCGCCCTCAGTTCCCTAATCATCTATTGTAATCCACTCTTGTATTTGAACTGAGTAGCTTTATCCACCCATCTGCACTGTGGTTTCTATGCTAAATTGTTTTAAGGGAGATCTTTAATATAATACACACACATAGTAGTTGAATGCTTGGTGCTTACTTGAAATTGTTCATCTGAATTAGACATGTTTCTAAGATATTAAGTTCAGATTTGGATCAACTTTCAAACTTCCTCAGAGTTTGCATCATGTCACTTTGTGATAAAGCTATAGGGCCGTTATAAAGCTCAACCGGATCTTAACATCCTCAAAGTTCAGAGATGCTTGGTTCTCTAGTCTTCCTTTAGGTTCATCTCTACCATGAACATACAATGGCCAGAAGGGCAAGATAGTCAGTACGTCGCTGGAAACCCTACGTCCCTAAAGATTAGTGTGAGTACTTGAAAATGCCTCTGCTGCCTCTGTCAGCAATATGGATAGAGTAGAACCTGGCCCATTTATACTCTACACACCCAATAAGTTGTGTGCACACATACTGTATATTGTCAGTAACATTTAACTAGTTCCATGCCTGGGACCAACGAGATGCCAATCCCTTCACCACAAACTTCTCTTACTGCACCACCCTTTATCCTGCAAATTGACAGAACTAGTGGTATATCTGCCAAAGAAATGCAGCAAAATACTGACCATCACGTGTATAAAATCAAGTTTTTTTTGTTTTTTTTTTACTTTTCTTACATTTCCTTTGCCTTTTCTCTTTTCCGTTCCCCCTTTTCTTGCCACAATTTCCCTCTCTTCTTTCTCTTTATTATCTCATTTCAATCTATTCAATCTCTCCCTGTGTCTTTCCTTCACTCCGTTTCTGAAAATTCCTCTTCTTCTCTGTTCTTTTTACAGGTCAGAGCCAATTCCTTCAACTGATGAGAGAAATTAAAAACACAAATCTGTAATCCTTTCGCAGTTTAATTAGAGTAACTCTCCTCCCTGAAATTGTGTGCCATCCCAACAATTAATTCTGGGACAAATAGACAAGCATAAGAAAAAGAAAACAAAGAAAAGGAAAACAGGACCTATTAGATAAACTAAATCATCTAGTTTCTTTATTCTGAATCACTCCTTCTCCATTAATCCTTCTTCCTGATCCTCTCATGGCTATCCACTTAGGAAGCAACTATTACATACGCTGAGAGTACATACAAGTCCAATTAATTCTTCGGGTCCACTCATGTTGTCCTTTCTTCAGTGGCAGTGTCAAGCAATTATAGGTGATTATAGAGTTCTTTAGTTCCAGAAGTATTGGCTTAAGTACAATTAGTTGAAGATCAATACAGACTTCTGGCTAGATGTTTAAAGTTCATGGCTATAAGAAAGTGGTTCTATGATTCTTTGTTGAGGGGGGAAAAATTAAAACCCAACCAAATAACTAAAACAAAGAATTAGCACTTTAACCGAGAAAATCAAAGGGGGGAAAACACAAACCGGAGACAGGCAGATTGTTCTGTGAACACTTAGAGCAACCTCTATGCCACTTGTTTACATAGACTAAGGCATATTGCAAACTTTGTTTACCATCTCTTTGAACCAAAATGTGCAATGCTCATGATCAAATTGGATAATTCAACTCATGATTCTTGTAAACTTGGCAAATCTCATTTTGTAAGAAAGCAGGCTTTCTGCAGAAGTCTCTTCTGTCTTGCTTGACATTCATTTAATATGGCTGGCGTGTCCCTTTTATCATATCAGTAGTGTCCCCTATACAGAAGGGTGAACCTGATTGGATAAAATAAGAAATAAACTGGCTCTCTGACCAGGACATTGAAACAAACCCAAACCTTTGGTAGGATTAAAATAATGTTTGTATAAATACCTTGTCTTCTCAGTCATCTCCAACAGATCATTCACCATGTCTGAGGAGGTCTGGCAATATTTGGAAGGTAGGATGTTGCCTCCAAATCTCTTGAATTCCAGGGATTTCCTTGAGTCACAGTGGGGACAATGGCATCTGTGACTCAAGTCAGTTCTGGAGCATGCCTGACTGATGCAAAACTCTGCATACAAACTCATTTGCTTTGTATGACTATGAGAAGAAACTATAATGTCAGCTACACCTTTCTCCCTCTTTCAGTCAGGAAGGAGCCAAGTTTTTTTAAAGCTGGGCTCCATGGATCTAGCCAAATAAGCTGCTTTTTCTTTTGCAGAAGAAGACCGGGAACAGATTTTAAGTGGCCTAAAATTTTCTCTTGGAATGCTTATTTGCTGTTCTCTCTCCTTCCTCTGGCAATATGCTCTACCATCAGCCCACCTTCAAGGCCACAAATATTTCTTCAGGCACTTGTCTTTTATAAAGCTTAGGGAATGAACAGAAACAAAATCCCGGGACTTGGGTGAGCAAGCAATCGCATAGGGTGAATGCAAGTGGCAAACTCTCACAGCCCCCAGTTTGCAAACAATCTGAACAATTAGTCACAGTGGAAAAATATTGTAGAAACCATAAGAAAGGAATGCCTTCTCCTGGACTCGATTGTTCCTTTAAGGCGCTGGCTGGCTGTCCAGGAGCAGGAGGAGATACCTTGCACTCTGAATGTCCCCCTTTACACACCCACTCAGGAGGTGTTGCAAACTGGATGTTTACAATGCAATAAAAGACCTGCTGCATGGCAACAACTGGATTGGGGTCAGCTGACTTGGGTTCATGGGCTGCAGGGCTATAAAATTGCAGTGTATACTTTTGGGGCTTGGGCTGGACCCTGCGCTTTGATATCACATGAGGGGGGAGGGTCTCAGAGCCCAGGCTGAGGTCAAGCCCAAATGTCTACCCTGCAATTCTCAGCTGACCCGGGTTCCAAGATTGGTGCTGGAGGTTTTTTATCACAGTGTTGACATACCCAAGGTGTCCATATAACACCTCGTAATTGGTGACCCTGCTTTGTAACCACTCCTGTCAAGCCTCTCTATCATCTATGGTTTCTCCTCAGTAGCTCCTCTTTTCTTCCTTTGCTTGGGGTGGGTGGGACTGAGTATCTCAGTGCTATCTCTTTCGTGGCATAGGATTAATGGATTCCTTACTCTCCTTTGTATGTGGAGCTGGCTGGAAGCTCCCAAACCTCTGGGACTGATTTCTTATCTATCCCTGCTATGCTTGATTGATCAGAGAGTGTTCCTGGGACTGGTGATTTGGACCCTCTTCCTCAGTTCAGCTAGAGGTAGCAGGGGTCAATATATTTCTCACTATTGCAGATGTTGACCATGAAAAGCAGTCCTCTTTGGCCAAATAGTGCAAGTCTCCACCTGTGGTGTTTATTGCTCCGGGCCAAGATTTCAGACCTAACTACTGGTTTTGGATGCTTTGGTTTTTGACTGACCAGCTTGAGACTCCTTGAAAATCAGGTCCCTGTAAGGTATTTCAAATGAAGCACCCCAAATTACTAGTCCCTTCTGAAAATCATGACCTTCAAAAATGAAAAGGGCCTTTTTTTAAATCAAACTATCCTAGCCCTCTGCCATGTTCTCATTAAGCAGAAATCACAGAGGGAATCCATTAGTCTCCTATTCTCCTTCATCACAGAATGTGATTTTTAGCTTCCACCAAGTTTTTATATTGTCTCATGAATATCACCGTTTGCCTTGGCAGGCACCGTGCTGTGACTTAATCTGCCCTGGACCCAAATCAGAGGAGAAATAAGAGTGTCAAACCCCAAAATTAGAAATGATAAACTGATGAAAACAGAAGGGAAAAAAGGGGTGAGAAATATTTGTTCTGGGTAGAATTCAGAAAAGACCTTGGCTTTCTTGCTTCTGCAGAGGACAGCACTCGCCACTGATTATGAGACAGAGTTGAAAAGCAATATACAAATGATTCCAAATATCAGTTGCCAGGAAGCAGATGACATGTTAAATTGCTCTGCAGATTGAGAGCTTAATTCAGAGATTTCCTGCTACAGAAGTTGTCAGTATGAGCCATTTTGTCTTTTTTTTTTTTTTTTTGGCAAATTGGCTGCTTTGGACTGCTGTCTCCAGTAGTTTCTCCTACGCTTCCTGTTGTAGGAAGGCCTGTTTCCTGCAATGAGACTCCTGATTAGAGTCTGCCACTATTTTAGTCTGCAAAGGGTTATGCAACAGGTTTCTTCTCTGCATTTGATATTGATTTGTGGGAAGTGATGCCAAATCACAGTATTACCACAATAGAACATCTGATTCCTTTTGAGAAATCTAAAAAGGGCCACAGCTTAATTGAAACAATTGATGCTTAAAGTAAGTATTCAGATGTACATCTGAGATTTATTTATTTACTTTAAAAGACTTTCTTTTTCCTGTTTGTTTTTTGACCAGATATTGTCACCTGTCGGTTACATTTTCAAGTATCCTCTAAGTTTGGTTGCCAACTTCAAATTTCCCAGCAGCCACTGGAGCTGATTTTCAGAGCTGCTGAGAAGCCATGGTTACCACTGACTCGATATCTCTGTTCTCCAGCTTCTAATAAGTGGGGATTCTTTTCTTCCTCCTTTTGTCTTGTCTGTTTAGATTTTAAACTCTTCAGGGCAGGGATGGTGACTTTCTATGTGTCTGTTCTGCACCAGCAGAATAGGTTGGGGCCTCTATTGTACAAACAACAATGGTAATATATGAACCGTAGGCGTGTACTGGTTAGGTGATGTGGGCAAATACTCACTGTAGAGACTAGGACGAGAGCACTGGTGTATTCATCAGGTGTGCCCCTTGTCTACCCTCTTTTTCTCCCTCCTTATTTCTTTTCAGCTGCTGCTAGTGAGGATTTCCACACACCTGAGCATGGGCTCACTTTTGCTACAAATGACTATATAATGGGGACCCACAACTTCCCAAAGGCAAGGTTTTCAAGACAGGAGCTACTTCAGGAAAATGGGCTTCCTATTTTTTACCCTGCTTCAATACCAGATCCCCTCATTGGGGGCTGCATACTCTATTCCTGCCTTCCATGAAGCAATTGACCAATCCCCATCTATCTCCTGGCCTCTATCTCATTACCTCAAAGTTTTGGGAGCAGGAGATACATGCTAGCTTGACTGATATTGGAATTCAAATTTTCATGGATTTATAACAAAAATGACCTGTTTCGTTGTCACTTTTTTTTCCTGACCACCTCCTGCTTTTTGTGTTCTTGACTTCTTTTCTTCTTCCCCATCGTCGTCTTGTTCACCATTCCTAACATCTTTCACGCTTTTTTTCTTCCCTTTCTTCTCTTTTCCATTCAGCATCTCTTTTCCCTTCCCAGCTCAGACAGCTGTAAATATAAATCTTCTCCTGTGGTCTCCTGGGTAAATTTTATAGGAAAGATTATTTTACTTTTCTTAACAAAACAAAATGAGGAAATTAAATGCAACACCCCTCTCCCCTGTTTAAATAACAAAAAGCCTCTGATGCAGGCCAGGAAATTCCAAGTTAACATGACACAGTTCCAAACTTATGCAGTTGTGGAAAGATGGTATGGCTGTGTGAGCTCTTGATAAGTGTTAACCTTCACTTTGATTTATCAGCATGGATCACAACCATGCTATTATTCAAAATGTAACAGAGCATACATTGCTTTGATACTATAATACACCTTTTATCAGGAAGGGATTAGGTTGTGTTTTTACTGCCCTATTTGCAACCATTCCAGCACAACAGATTCTGTAAATCTGCCATCAGAGTTAGTAAATTTTTTTTATGACAATGTTGTGATGAAAGGTATGAGTGACTTGTACGCTAAGGACCATTGATGGATAAGCCTCCAGCTCATAAAAAGCGCTAATACGCTGTGCACTAGCCACTCCCAAAGAGTCATTAAGGGTATTGTGTAGGAGAGTATCCCTCTTTGTCAGATGCCATTGTGATGAGTATGCCATAAGAACCTATGGAATAGAATAGGGACATTGGACCTTTCTGAGCTCACCTTGTGATCCAGAATATGTGGTCTCAGTCAGCAAGCTGGGAGCAGTGGTTTCCCAGGTGTAAGGTGTAAGGGCTGAGGGAGGACAGAGTTTGTTAAGCGGAAGATATTTGTGAGACACCCTGGAGAGAGTCTGAGGCCAGATGCTGCAGTGGTGCCTGACCTGAGCTTGTTGCAAGAGGGATTTCCCTCTGTTGCCATTTGTTACCACCCTGTTTGTTTAGACTACACTAAGAAAATACCTGGCTTTGCATCACAGAAAACCAACCTCCAAGGGCCTGAATTCTGCTACTGCTCAGCAAAGGGACAACAATATTAACTGAAGGTTATTTAGGGCTTATCTACACTGGCAATTTACAGCGCTGCAACTTTCTCGCTCAGGGTTGTGAAAAAACACCTCCTTGAGCACAGCAAGTTTCAGCGCTGTAAAGTGCCAATGTAAACAGTGCACCACCTCTGGGAGCCACACCCCTCGGGGAGGTGGGTTTTTTAGAGCACTGGGAGAGCTCTCTCCCAGCGCTCTGCCGCGACCACACAAGCCATTTTAAAGTGCTGCCAGTGTAGATTGGCCTTAGGCACATTGTTCTTGTTTTTCTTGCTTCAGAAAGGGTCCTCCAAGCTTCATATCATGACTATCTAGGTCACATAGGAATGACCAGATTTATCTTAGATTTGTCTTTTATGTGGAAAATCCACACAGAATACATGAAACATCTTGCGGTTCTCATCATTGTGTTTCAATTGGGGAGAAGGAGAATTTCCATAATATGCAGATCTCCAGAGATTCATGCCAATCTTAGGGCTTGTCGACACTGGCAAGTTTCTGTGCAGTAAAACAGCTTTTTGCGCTCAAACTGCAGATGTGTACATTCTGCCAAGCCACTTTGTGCGCAGAAACACCTCAGTTGCAGCGCTGCAAAAAACCCACCTCGATAAGAGTCATAAGGCTATTTGTACAGAGGCTCCAGCGCTCTATTGCCAGTGTAGACATTTTATTGCTTTCTGCGTGGTAATTGGCCTCCGGAGCTGTCCCATAATGCCTCAAGTGACCACTCTGCTTCTTGTTTTGAACTCGGCTGCCCTGGAGACATGAGCACCTCCCTGTTCAAAGCTCCGTTTCTGACAGCTGGTTGCATGCTGTGCTGATCTGCTCCGGGACACAAAGCAAACCATTAATGGGATGTGGAATGCTCGTGCTGTTGAACACAGGCGTAGGCGTGTGTGTGTGTGTGTGAGAAAGAGAAAGAGACTGATGTGCAGAGAGCCCAGGGAGGGAGGCGGGGGCTGATGTTGGGGTTTCCCCTCCCCCTGCCTCAGCACTGGTTGCTTCCTGCTGCTGTCTGAACTTACAAGACAGCCTGCTGACACACTCTCTGTACCCCAAAAACACACTATCTTCTCCACATACACACACACCCTGTCACACACTCTCCTCCTACCCCCACTCCCCACTTCAATTGAAAAGCAGCTGGCAATGTAGTAGGATGCCCATGGAACAATGGGATAGGGAAACTTGCATCATGTGATGCTTTGCCTGCCCCATGAGGCATTGCAAACCTTTCCCAAAGCACTCTGTGGCCAGTTGCACAGTGGGATAGCTACCACAGTGCACTGCTCTCTTTGCCATTGCAAGAGCTACTAATGTGGATGCGCTCCAGCATCACAAGGAGCACAGTGTGGACATGCAACAGTGGTTTAATTCCAGCGCTTTAATAAAAGTGGTATAACTTATGTCATAGAAACTTGCCAGTGTAGACATACCATCAGAAAAGGAACCACACAGACACTCTACTTCCTTGCGCCATGGTTCCCAGCCCCCTGCAACTCTCTCCCATCTCCCTGTCAGCACAGCTCAGGCAGGACTTCTTTTGTTGGCAATATTCCCCAAACCTTCCTTAAAGGCAAGATCTATAGTGCCAAAAGTTGTCTTACAGAGGACTTCTGTTATATTGTTTTGTCAGTGGCCTCCCTGGTAGTTTCTTGGGATAACAATGCACTTACTGCACTTGTCCACAGGCCCCCATTCTGCCTTTCCCATGCATAGATTCCCATCCCACAGAGGGCCATCCCCAGTGTTGGGGACAGGTGCAATGATGCTGCATTGGCAGCTGACCCACATTTTGTGTCTCTTGGCCAGGTATCCACCATGATTTTTGTCTTTTTCACCCGAGAAAGTAAGAGGGGACAATTTGGCCCATGGAACTGGGAAATCCTGGCTAGTCTGTAAGTGCCACAAAGACACCTGGGGATCTGAGTGACTGAACAATGTGATGCTGTTACAAAAAAAAAAAAAAAAAAAGAAAAAGGGACAAATGTTGTAGGTATTGTAGCAATAGGAGCATTACATGCAACAGTCCAGGTCGTTATTCCACTCTACTCTGCATTGTCTAGACCTTAACTGGAAACACTGTGTTCAATTTTGGGCATCACCTTTTAACACAAACAAACTGAAGAGTGTTCAGAGGAGAACAACAAATACTGTATGCTCAAAATGTTGGTAAATAATACCTGCAGCATGAGAAAAGATTAGAAGAGTATATATGGACAAAAGAAGACTGAATAGGTATTGCTGTCTGTATGAATAGTTAAAGGAATACAATAAAAAGGGGAATTGTTCTCATTAGTCAAAGGGGAAAGAACTAATGAGCTTAAATTGCTGCAAGGATATTAAGGTTAAATCTTACATAAACTTTTATGATAGTCATTGCCAGGATGTTTGAACAAGCTGCAAGGAAGGTTGCTGGAGATATTCAAGGCGAGACTTGAAAAACCCGGATAGTTTCGGAAGCACGAAATCAATTCCACTGTGATTCAAGAAAATGGATAGGTGAACTAAGTGACCCATGACAAGACCGTCTCTTACAAATCTATGTCACCAATCATGCTGTTTAACGTTTATCCTTTCGCTCAGTTTGGACAATAAAACCAGATTGGTCAGTTTCATGTTTGTTTCAAGTATGTTTCTCCCTCTGTTTCTCCTGTATTGTTGTTTCTTGGATTTAGAAGACTGGAGAGAAATGTTTTAATAAACAAACAGCTGTTTTCATTATATTCAATGTTTTCATTGACATTTAAGAACAATAATGAAAACACATCCTTCTCCACTTAAAAAAAAGTCTGTTTATCTCTTTCTTTATATGGCCTTCATAACCATAATATTTAAATTTTGAACTTTTTTGTAATTAACAAAATTTCTTGTGCTTGGATTTTCTAACTAATATATTGGTTCAAAACAAGGGGGAAAACAGGCTTTAAAACAAAACCAAGATGCTGATGTGGCCGAAGAATAACACATTTTCTATGAAAAAGCCTAGCCCTTTAACAATAATTTAATGAATTATAGTCCTGTGTTAAAGGCCAATCAATATTTTCTGTTTGCTACCTTTTGTTTGCTTGTCTGATACCTGCCAGTATCTCAGGCTTGGCTTCCGTCCACTCTCCTATCCTTCCATATTAGCGTCACCAATCTCGGAATGAATACTTTGTAAGCAAGTAGACAAATACAGTGGGGCAAAGAGTACATGTCACCATAGCCAAGTGCTAACGTAAATCAGCCAAGTGTTAATATGTAGCCTTATCAGATGACTTCAAATGTGTCTGAAATGTTACACAATGTAATACACCGTGCACCAACTTATTCCAGTCCTTGAGTTGTACTCAAGGCAGGGAGAGGGAAAAAAGCAGCCTTTTCACTCGCCTTTTTTTTTTTTTTTTTCCCTGCAGTGGTCAGATACAAATCGCAGTCCTTGTATACAAGGCCTGGGATACTCTAGCACTGCCAGCAGGGCTAAGCACCTTAGAGCTGTGCTAAGAATTATTGTGGGAAAGCTCCAGGGCCTGTGCTATGCAGGAGATCAAACTCGATGATCACAGTGGTCCCTTCTGGCCTTGGAATCCATGAACTGTAAAAGGGCTAGGTAGGAGAAGGAATTGACTGACCTTTGACTGAAATGAGCTGGGCCAACATAGAACACGGACCTGCTACATCCTGTGAAAGGGTGTAACAGAGGTTACCCTTCGGTGTACTTGTGTAACGCTGACAGACTCTGGTCGTCAGCAGGCAGGATTGAACTGGGTGCATGAGCCTCTGCCCCATGAGCTAAAAGCCAACTGGCTGTTAGCTAAGGCTGTAGAGCAGTCTCATTTTATATATATATATATGTATATATATAGATATTTTCCTCCCCCCACCTCTATCTCCCTCCCTCCCTCCTCGGTGCCCCTAGATGGGACAGAATACCCAGAAGGTGCATGGGTTACACCTGCACAGTGCTTCCAGAGGCCTCAGGCACAATGGGAGAAATCCTGGCCCAGTTGAAATCAGTGGGAGTTTTGAAATTGACTTCACAGGAGCTAGGATTTCGCCCATTGACTCTAGGAGCAACGACATTGTGATGTATTTCCTGCCCATACTATGGTTATCGCTTAAATCCTCAAAGTAGGCCTTTGGGAGCTTATATCAGTGTAAAGATGAAAGGCATCCTATTCGCTTCCAGGAACAAATAATTTATCACACAGGAACAGATCAGAGGGCCATCAAATCCAGTTTCTTGTCTCTGGCATCATATGCTTCAGAGGAAGGAGAACACCTTAGTAATGTCCAATGTTGTACATAAGGGGGGAAATCCTTTGATATCTGCAGTCAGTGTACACCAGAATCAGTGATGCTGAGAAAATGTAATGAGTGCCAATAGAGATTTCTCATCTCTGCTGTAATATAAATAATAATAATTGCAGTTAGAATTAAAAAACAAGACAAAAAGCTATAGTTTTCTAACCTTTTTTTTCTATAGGGAAAGTCTGAAAATATTTTTCTTTAGTGATGGGTTTTTTCCCCCCTGATATTTCTTTTTTGTTGTAGAGTTGCTTATTAGGGTGGCACTCCTGGCTGGCACGGATATGTTTTTAATCAAGGAGGAAATATGTATTTTAAACAGTTCTTCTTTTCTCTCTTTCCCTCAGTCCCTGTAAAAATTACATGGAGCTTAGAAACCAATATAATAAAAAGGATAGGAGGACATTTGAGGCCAAGCTAAGCAATGTCCCTTTAGGCTAATAACTAAAAGATAGTTGAATTGTTTTAAAAATCAGGGTGCACAGTATTGTTACTAGCTTCACTAGTATCCTGCCTTTCACCCTCCCCCACAAAACAACATAGAGTTGTGGGGTTTTCCCCCTGGAGGTAGGAACTAGGAACAATTTATTTAAATTATAGTATTATCTGTACACAGGCCAAATTCTGTTCTTACTTATGCCACCATAAATAAGATGATGTTTTTCCATATTGTTGATACTGGTGTAACTGAGACCACTACTTGACCCAAAGTTAACACAGAAAGAAACAATGTGACCCATTGAATTAGAAGCCATAACTATTACTTTTCTGCAATGGGTTTCTTTGTTTTGTCACATAAAATGCTATAACCTAGCACCTTGCACAATGGGGTCCAGATCCTGATTGGGGAAATCACTTAATAAATAAATATGTATATATGTATGTATGTATGAATAAATAAAGGGAATTTGTGACATTCAGGGTCCAGACACTCCAAGGGGAGAACAGAAGGTTCAGACCTCCCAGAATAAGCAATTAACTCAACTTATTGCATACTATGTTATTTGACTGCAAGAGTATATCAAAGCTTGTAATGCACAAACTTAATAGTCTTTAAGAGATATGTATACTGATTATTGTTATGAAGATATATGTGTGTGTGTGTGTATATATATATATGTGCAGAAAACTGTAATTGTGACATGATGCTGAAGTCGCACCACACTTATAACAGGGAAGTGGTGAATCAATAAGGCAGGGAAGGGGCTACCTCTCCCATCAGAGGAGACCGGCTTCAAGCACTTAGCCATTGTCCAGCCCAGGAAAAAAAAAAAAAAAAAAGAGGAACCATCAAAGCAAATGGGAACAGCTTGAAACTGAAAAGAAAGGCGCTAGTATTCAGAAACTGAGAAATAAGGCAGTTTTCCCCATTTTGAATGTCAATGGAGACTGAAGAAAAAATGCAAATCATTTTAAAATGGAAGGATCTTAAACTGAAGGCCATCCAGATCTTGGGGGACAGAGGTGGAAGGCTGTCTCTGAACATTGGATCCCTCCTATAGCCAAGGAGTACACCTGGTGAACTGTTTTAAGGCAATAGGTAAATTTATTAGAAACAGAATTTTATCTACTATGAAAGTGTAAAGCCTGATGATGTGTTTTTATATTTATTTTCTGTATAACTTGTGTGTTTACAGCCCCTTACTGTTACATCTTTGAATCTGTGGTTTTTCTATTACATAAACTTTTTGTTTAATTTTACTCTAAGCAGGTCTCTGCCGTGCAAACTGTGTGGCGTGTGTATATTAAAGTGAGCTGGTATTGGGCGGGGAGAGGAAGGGGGGCTGGTTTCATGCCTTTGGAGGTGACAAACCAGGGTGGGATGATCCAAGTGTCTGGTAATTAAGAGCTCAGGGTGGATGTATTTAGGGAGACCTGGGACAGGGAGTGCTGTTGGTATCACTCTGTCAAGAGTAACAAGGCTGGTGATAGCCAGGATGAGACCTTATGCTTATGGTACTGGTGTCGGAAGAGAACCATAGCTTCACAGCCAAAGGCCCTCATAGTTAAGGGTAGGTAGAGACAGAACCCCTTACTGGTCTGGGTGAACCGCAAAATGTCACAGCATTTCAGTTGTTCTACTGCAGCAAGTTATTCTCCATCATACACAGATTTGCCAACTTTATCTAAAGAACAAAGAGAAATATTTATTGGAAAATCAAACAATGAAAATAGATTGAGATCAGAAAGTGAAGTAAGCATATACCACAGAATTAAAAACTGGATGTTTGTTGTCTGTGTCTCTTGTTGTATTATAAATAATACACTATGCCCAAACTGAACATGGTAAAAATACAGCCTTATAACTAGGCTTTTAGGTAAAGATACCAACTATGTTCATGTTTTTGGACAAGTGAGCCTGATTCCCATTTATACTCAGGGCACTTTTACACCACCCCGTCACTGTAAAGGAAACATAAAGTGGCTGTGAATTTCATACCAACATCAAGGCTTCTTTGCCTTCCCTGAGCAGTGTAAAAGTGGCCTTATTTTAAAGAAGAATTAGGCCAATTGACTTGAATGCAATTAGTCATGGTAGTAAGCACTAACCTGTGGTAGTTTGTTGGATCAGGTCCAATCAGAAACCTCCGATACAAGTACAGAGATGTATGTCGCAGAGCATGGTTCTATGTTATGCTTCAAATCACTCCTGTAGGAAAGTGCTAGCTAAACCTCAGAAGGTTCACCCTCTGGAAGGGCAGGTGCTGGTTGCATTGATGCCTCCCCTGGCTGTTCTTAAGGGGGAGGACAGTTTTAAGCTGTGGAAGGAATTCCCTAGGAATCCTGCTGGGAGAGTCTGTTTAAGTGACATGCTGAACTGACACACTCCTCTGGCTACCTTGGCCACTTCCCCTCCCCAATTAGTGTCACACACCTTTAGGCCATGCTGGCTAGCTGTCTCCACCTTCCACTAGCACAGACCACCTCCAGGTAAACTTTCTGCTGCTGTGCCCCTGTGCTTTGGCTTATGCCAGCGGGGCTGAATGCAGCCCAGCATTATTATATTTATTTAGGTCACATATAGGAGCACAAGAGCCATTTTTTATTTCACAACAATGGTATATGTGTAAGCCCCCCTGTGGCTGAAGACAGACTAGAGAGCTCATTATTGACACCTGTTGGGGAAAAGGGAGAAGAGTGGCCCAGAGCTGCTTCAGTTCTCCAGAAGGCTGGGCTCTGTAGGGGAGGAAGCCTGCTGTTGGTGAGTAAGGGGCAATGACGAAATGGGCCAGGCCCATTTCAGTTCTGTGACAGTCTGGGGGCATTTTGGTTAAAATACAGTGAAGTTTTCAGTTGGGGTGCAATAACATTCTGTTGTCCCTTTTGGGAAATGAAAGGACAGAGGATCTACACAAAGTGCACCTAAGGTGAGGGGTCTGCCAGACTGAGACTTCAGGCAAGCTCACTGGGATCAGGGCTGGGGGAAAGGGACTCCTACCTTCCATTAAGTGCCTCTCTGGCCATAAGAACCCTGTTAAGGGACCCATATACTAGTGATTCCTCTCCAGAAAGGACCTTCAAAGCAGCAGATGGCTTTGAAGCAGCAGCATTGAACTCAGGCTGCTTTGCAGTGGTGGGCAAAGCAGAGATGAAGTGGTTTGTGCTGAAGCAGTAGAGAGTAACTGCCTATTTGAAGGTCTCCCTACTCAGCAATCAAAGCTGAAATCACTTCAGTTGGGTCAGGTGGTAGCACCAGGAGAGCAGCCCAGACTACACTTTCCTTAGGGGCTGGAGACTCACCTGCCAGAATTCTTGGATTCCACCAACCCAGGTTGTCAAACTGTGAGTGGGGAAGCTGGGGAGAAAGGATGTGACTAGAATGCATTAACCACTACCAGAGGGGACTGAAGTTGGGACTATTGTTAAGACACCGTGGGGGTGGGAGGAGTTCTTAATAGATATTATTAATTTCTTAATTGCTGGCTTTCCAAAGTTTATTCTGGTGTCTTCTCTTTTGTTCCCCTTAATCAAGTTATCTTTGTTTTAAATCCCTGGATTCAGTGCTGGCAAATGGGGAAGAATTGCCTATCAAGGGTGTCTAGGTTGGTAGTTATTAATTTCCCAGTTTTCTGGATGGGGGCTTGAGCTATTATTGTTTAGGTTTTCAGAAGGAATCTCTAGAAAATTGAACCTGGCCCTTTTTATTGGCGACAATACCTGGCAGAAGGGTTATATGTGTGTCAAGCTATGAAAACAAATGACTTAATGATGTATTTGCAAATGTTACAAGTTGCTCTAGCCATATTGGTGACATCATTATTTTCACTAGGACAAATCATGGTTTCTGGCACCAAAGTAAATTAATAGGTTTTGGAGAGGGGACTCTGCTGGGGTCAAATGGGAGGATTTCTCCCTCATCTCTAAGCAGAGGAACAACAGTAGAGCTGCACTGGTAGCCACTATGGCTGTCCCAAAATTCTATTAACCTCTGCTGTTGGTGTTGCCGGTTCCCACAATTTATGTTATTATAGAGTCTGCCCTTGAGCTCCTCTGTGTACTGGGATATAAGGGGCCCCTGGAGAATATGGCACTGGTGCTGGAGGCTGGGTTTCTTTCCTTACCTATGTTGTTGAACCTCAACAGTCCAGCTGCTTTCAAGGAAACTGAGGCAGGTGGTGGTGGGGAGTTGTCTCAATAGCACTTCAGATAGGAAATAGTGGAGAGAGACCAAAAATGGAACATAAAAAAATGTGATGATAGAGGTGGTTGCTTTTATTTCCATGAATGTGTTATGCAGATGTTATTAAACAAAGGGCATATAATCACTGTAATGCCTTGCATCGTTGTCGTTTTGTCATCAAGATCAAAAAAAATCTCACAGTTATCTTTCCAACCTGTGCTTACCTCCTTAAATGCTAAAACTCAGTGGTTTCATTGTTCTAATTTTCAATGCATTCAGGTATTGGATTCATACTTTAAAAGTTGCCATGTGAGCCATCCATTTCAGAGGAATCCAGGGTTTCTGGATATTGCAGCTGGTGCCATTAATTGAATTATTTAAATGGGCACCAATGCAAGACAAGTACAAAATTTATTTTTATGGTCATGGTCCAGTGGGTTATTTTGATGGACCAGTGCTTTGATGGTGTGCTTCTAGTCTCACTTTCATGTAAACATAACTGGCCAAGTGATTGATCTAAAATTTTCCTGGGATACATTCTGCTTGTAGCCTCCTAACCAGAATTGTTACTGATGTATAAAACAAAACATATATAGGGCCAGATTCAACCTGCTCCTTGCACATTTGCGTAGGGAGCGGGAGAGCAAAAGTATCCTTCCCACGCACACTTACACTGCCAAACAATGGGCAAGCAGAATTGTAGTCCCCCAAGAAGAGGGACAGCAGGAAGCATTACCATGGTTCTACCCGACTTCCTCACTGGCCATCAGGGCCAGCCAGAAGTACAAGGGAAAGCAGGCTTCACTCCCTGTGATGCAGCAGGTCCCCTCCTGTGTGCCTAGGGTAACCATGCCTGTCTAAGATTCAGTGCCTCTACATCCCCCCTACCCCCAACTAGGGCTGCTGCACAATCTAGTCCATAGATTTTCTTCTCATTCCACATACACAACTTCCATCACTATTCGAAACCAAGAGGGGGAATTGATCTCTTTAAACCGAGGGAGGGGAATGTTTCAAAGCCATGGTTATTATTGATTGATTGATTTTGTGTTACCTCAGTGTCTGGGAGTCCTAGTCATGGACAAGGACCCCCTTGTGCATGGTGCTATACAAACAGAAAATAAAAAGATGGTCCCGGTCCCAGTCTATAATCTCAAGTAGAAGACGAGAGAATGGATTGATACAGACAGGGGAGTACCAGGAAACAATGAGACTGTATTGGTTAGCATGGAAAACAGGGTTTTCAGCACACTAGCAGCTTATTCATTGTCAAGTTTTTTTTGTAGACATCACAGCAAAGGAGAGTTTTGAGATTGGTTTTGAAGGAGGAGGAGGAGGAAGTAAATTTTCAGAATTTTGTGGGGAGCTCCCCCCAAAAGTTCAGGGCAGCAAGGGAGAAAGCAAGAAGGTGCTTGTTTGAAAATGTTACAAATGTGTGATGGAGGTTGATATCACTGACTGATTGGAGATGGCAGTTGACCTTTCAATAGTGAATGAGAGATGATATGTAGGGTGTGGATAGACCATGAAAGTAACTTATGTTTGATGCAATAGAGAGGGGGAGCTGCTAGAGGGTTACAATAAGAGGGGTGACATGGCTAAAGCAATGGGCTAGGAAAATGATCTTTTCAACAGCATTCCGAATGGATACAAGCAGGGCAAGATTGCAATTGTCATGGCCAGAGAGAAGGATATTGGAGTAATCAAGATGTGAGATGATGAGGGCCTGAATGAGAGTTTTAGCTGTGTGGATGGATAGGCAAGGTCATATCTTAGAGAGACTACTAGACTGCAAAGCATAACACTGTTGAGAAATATGTGTCATGTGTTATATTTTAACAGCACTGGATAACATCTAAGTAAAGCATATATCTTTATGAATGAACTTGCCATGTTCTAGTCCCACCATCCCACCCGTACAAATATCAATAGAAGGTAGAAATTTGAGCAGCTGCCAGTCTCCACCAGCAGAGCTGCTAACATCTTAGACTAAATCTTAGTCACTGACCCTTGTCATATGTCCAGAAAGACACCTTGACTAGCTATTTCCAGCTTGTCAGCCTCATGTATTGTCCGGCCTTGTGTAGCAAACACTGGTATATGAGGCAGGACATTGTAGATAGAGCAGGTGTCTTAAGGTTCCTTCCTTCCTACACCCGGATGTGTATCAGCTGCAGACATTACATGGACTAAACATTTTATGCACCTGGAAATATTAAAACTTGATCTCAGTTTAAAAGATTAAAATAGAATCAGGGTTATACATGTGTGTGGATATGCACTAATGACACTAAAACCCCACAGCAAATAAAAATAACTTTTCAGATATTCTTATCTTGGCAGGCCTCAAACTCATTAGATTCTTTTGACATCATTCCTGTATTTATCCTGTTATCCATCTTTTATTCATTGTCATTCATCTGGGTTGGGTTTTTTTGGACATTTCTGAGAATTGAGCTTCCATGCAACAGCTAGGTGCACTGGAGTGTGTTAAGGTTTCGGAATGACTCTTTAAGTGGGATTTCTTTGTTTTCTCAGTTTATTCATATTCAATTACTCAGAAAATTGAATCTTCTTTTTCTTTAATAGTATTAAAACCCAAAAACCTATACAAAACAATGGACAGAATATTTTTGGGAATAGAACAGGGAACTCGAAATATGGCATGCGAAACAAATGCGGCTTGAGGAGGAGTCCTAAAATGTAGCCCACAGATGCCCTCAACTTCAACATGAAGGCAGCAGCTTGTGGGAATGTGGTTCCATGGAAACCAGTGGAGTTGCAGTCACTTCAAGGCTGAATTGGGCCCTGTGTGCCCCAATTCATAGTATGACATTGTGTCAGGGAGCCAGGGCCGGCTCCAGGCACCAGCACACCAAGCTTGTGCTTGGGGCAGCACCTGGAGGGGGGCGGCGCGGCGCTCCAGTTCTGGCTGCTGGGGAGAACGGGTCTGCGACTGGGCTGGCCGCCGGGGAGAGCGGAGCCCCGGCCGGGGTCGCCGCCCTCCTCCCGGGGCTCCGGCCGCCAGCGGAGCTGCGGCGGGCTCGCCGCCCTCCCCCCGGTGCTCCGGCTGGTCAGGGAGAGCAGGCCCGCGGCTGGGCTCGGCGCCCTCCCCTGCCGTGCTAGGGGAGGTGAGAGGGGGTGACGGGAGGCTTTTTTGCCTGGGGCAGCAAAAAAGCCAGAGCTGGCCCTGCAGGGAGCAGACCAGCTGCTGGCCTGCTCCCTGACTAACTGCATGGCTAGGTAGCCAATGCACCCAGCTGCACTGCCTTAGAACTCTGAGTGCCACAGCCCCTGATTGGCTGCTGGTTTAGCAGCCCTGCTTATAAGCCTGGCCCCCACAGCAAATCAGGGGTTGTTCAATGAGTTACTCACCTGCAGCTGTGCTTGCCCTTGCTCCAGTCCCTGCTTCCATTCCTTGCTCCTGGTTGTTCCAGTCTGCTTCCTTTCCCTGCTCCCCTCTGGCTTTGGGTGTGACCCCTGGCTCTGCCTCTGGCTTACAACTCTGGTTTACCAACCCCTGGCTCTGGCGTTTGGCTTCTACCCCTTTTTTACTGACTGTTGGTTTGTTTCCTGGACTCTGCCAACGTTGGACCCAGCTCTAACGGATAGGCTGAACTCTCATCTTCACCACTTGGCCTGACTGCCTACGGCCCAGTCGGCAAAACATTGTGACCATCCCTCTTTATTTTTGCCAACATCATTCCTCTATGTCAAAATCCCACATTATACTGTAAGCAGTCAGTGGGGGAAGGCAGGCTCCTCTATCTGCCCCCTCCGGCTACCCTATTCAAACAACCCAGCTCTGGCTGATATTCCATTCATCCTGCTCTGTTTAGTGTCCCTGAGACACATGGCAAGTTATCATTGTGGCTTTCAGTTGGGTAAAGTTTGACTACTAAATATACTGAGGGCCATAGTAATCCTTACAAATGCTATCTTTTTCCTTGTACCATCCACATCACCTGTGCCATCCGACACCACTCTGCAGAATACAAGGAAACTGCTAAATTTTAGAGTTGGAGTTTGGGGCGTTATTCTTGTTTTTTAAGGCTGGATGAAAAATGGGAATTATTTTCCCCACAAAAATTTCAAATGGAATGAAAACACTCTAATTACAAACATTCAAAATGAAAACTTGATTTTGATTCAAACTGAAATGAAAAATGTGTCATTTTGAGTTGACTCAAAATAAAATTGTAATCAAAAAAGGAGAATTTTGAACAATTTTTTTAAAATTGTAAAATCATTTTCTGTTTAAAAATAAAACTCTGACAAAAATTGTTGACCAGCTACTGTTTGTTTTTTCTGTGTCTACAAACCATGTTACTCCATAATGTACAGCTTTATCCAGATTTGTATATATTTCATAGAAGTTATGGTGTATAATGCCAAACAAATTAGAAATTATTACATATTGGGTTAATGAAGAATACTGTATGCTCTTAGAATGGTTGGTAATACATGAGCTAATGCAGTCTATTGAATTGAATGAGACTTTACATGTTAACATAATGGATGTTTCTTCTGTAAAACCTCTATGAAAAGTCATTTACATATATCAAAGCTACTTTTCTAACATGAATAATTCAATCATCTGTGCTCATTTTTTGTTTTACATGCTAGAAACCCTTAGTCCAAGTTGTGAGTTATCTCTCAGGATTTCATTTAAAACACAGAACAGAAAGCTAAACTCTGCCTTCATTGATGCCCACACAACCCCACTGGAGTCAATGGTATTGTATGCTTGTACAAAAGAGTAGGAATGGATACTGGTTTGTTACGGGGGGGGCAGTTGGAAGACCTGAAAAACAAGCCAGAAAAAGGCCAACATGCTATCTTTCTTTTCCTTCTGTTGTAAAAAAAAAAAAAAAAAAAAAACCACAGCTAATCTGATTTAAATTAAATTTATAAAACATATGCTCCTGGGCAGAAATCTTGTAAATCCAATTTGAGCCTAAAGCACATTTTTATGGCTGCAATATAATAAACCACTCGGAACAAGGATTCCATTGACATCACCTTACTTAGCGTAGTAGCACGAAAGGCCTTGCTACAATAAAGCTGCACAGTATTGTTTGAATTCATCTGCCAGAACCAGTGGGGCCCCATTTTCATTTTGTTTGACATCACAGAAGGCCTGAATTACAGGGAATGAAATAGAGCAAAGAAATCATGATATAAAAATTATTCAAATGGTAAGATAGTAAAAGTCCCCAAGGTAAAATACAGTTATGATGTGAACTCTGCTATATTGAATGTTTGGGCAGGGGCAGGGCGGGGAGGGGGAGAAAGAGAAAAAAATCAAACACTCGTTAAGTGGTTCCTGTTCATCAATAGTTAATAGCCAAGGTGATCTAGGATGCACAGGACTTTATTAAAGGCTCAGTTTAGCAGATGTCTGCTAGCTTACAGAGAAGCCCACTTTGCAAAATAGGACAATCTGTTTAGTGGTTACACAACGTAAGTGTTACATGAAAATGCAGAAATGTTCAAGGGAGGACAATAGCCAGAAACAGGGAAAAAACCAGAGCAGAGGCTGGGCATTATCTGATGGTTATGCAAAGTGCACATTAAAGGACTAACCATTGGTACTCAGGATTGAAGTGAAATGATTACATAAATGTTTGCTCATACAAATGCCTCTGTGTCCTTTGTGTAGCTTGCCAGGTTATCAGATGACCTAATTCCTGCTTGCATCAAATCCAAGGAGTAGTTTACATTTCACATAATAGAAATATGCTGTTCATTGACATTGCAAGCTCTTTGTTCTGCCTACCTAGCAGAGGTATCCTTGATAGGATCGGGAGAGGCAGGGGAAGCTGTAGCCCTGCAGTGATGTTCAAGTAATAAAGTAATAGCCTATGATTGCTAGTCCCAAAATTAGAAGTGGGGCATCTGGCATAGCTTCAAGTATCAACAGGAGCAGCTTGAACATAAAAGCCTCATTGCTGCATTTGAAGTGTGCAAATCTCTGTTTTGGCCTCATCACAACACCATAGTCAGGATGAATAATCCTTGCTGCATCCAAAAGGAGTGGGGCTTCGTTTGAGCTTTGCTGTATGCCTATTGAAAATGAAAGCAAGGTGTTACTGTGATACTTTCTTGGGGCTCCCAGAATGGTACACCACTGTTACCCCTCGGCCTCAGAAAGAGAGAGCTTTGCTGGAACTAAGACAGTGTCTCAGCCCCCTGCTACACCCAATGTTGTCATCTCTCATGATTTTGTCATGAGTCTCATGATAATTATTGGTTTCTTTAAAGCCCCAGCTCCAGGAGTCAAGTGGATGGGTGATGATTTCAGCCATCATTCTAAAAAAAAAAAAGTCTCTAGCCCTCGGGGCTGTGGAGAAAGCTTCAAAATGTGACCCCAGTGCACTCTAAAGGCTCAAAAAGCAGAAGGCAAATTAAAAGGACACCAAATATATATATTTTAAATAATCTCATGATTTTAAAGCCAATCTCATGATTTTTGGTGAGGCTGACTCATGATTTTTAAACATTTGGGATTGGCAATATTACATACCAGTCTGTCCGACTCACCAGGAAACTCCTTGAGACCCTGCTTGTCTTCACTTTGCTTTGCAGGTAGCATTCAATGAACCCCTAGAAGAGCATTCCTCTGCAGTATCCAGCATGCCCACAGAGATTCCCAAGTCTGCTGTCTCCAAAGAGACAGAATATGCACCAGCCCGCTGGCTCAGCTGAGCATGCACACCTTCCGTTAGTATAACAGCACTGGGATGGATTTATAATAAAACAAGAACAAGTTTATTAATAAAGAACAAAGATTTAAGTGATACTAAGCAGAGAGAAAAGAAGCTAAAAATGGTTACAAATAAGACAAAACAAAAAAACATTTTCTAGCATCTAAAATGTAACAGATTTCAGTACCAGTCTCAGGCAATTTCTCACTACCATCAGGTCTCAGCATCCTCAGCCCACACGGTTGGGGGTCCACCTGTCACAGATGCCAAGAGCGCTGGCCCCTTATGTCTCTTAAGAGATGGATACCAAAATGGCTTTTTGCTTCTCTTTATATTTCCTAAAACTCATTGTTTTGTCCTCAGAATCAGAATGATCCCCTGGGGTTCAGACTCTAGTCATGCTGTTTGTTTTTCAGCAAGCTGGGGCCTTCTTTGTGCTGATTTGATCATTCTGTTTTCCATAGATGCAAATGTACATTCACTGTCTTTTACTTGAAATCAAGCCATGTTGTTTCCTTGTTTGCTTGTTAGCTTGATCATTCTTTTTGCCACATCTGCAAATGTATTAACTATTGCCTCTGGCTTACAGAGCTTGACCCCCTAAAGACTGGCCACTATATGTTCCTTTATACAGGACAAACCTGTTTATCAGCTTTACTTGGACTGCTTGGTCTAAACATTTTTGTAATGTATTTCCAGAAGAACTATATAACTCTTTACATGCTACTGTACTTATATCACACAAGAATATTAATGACCCGAGTGTCACAAGTTTTCATATGATACCTTACTTTTATAGTACAATAATATTGTATACAATCAGTTGATTCAATTGCTTATTCTTTATGGTTCAGACCTCCTGTTCTCCTCCTGGGGTGTCTGGACCCTGATTGTCATAGTTACTGAGTAAGGGAAGATTCAAACCAGTAAAACTTCAAGGCACTTGGTGGATGGATAGTTTAAAAACAGACACCTTGTAATAAGCCCATTCTTTTTTAACTGGTAGAACTATATACTTAAAGGGCCCAGAATAAGCAGTGCTCTACTCAAGCCAGCCATCACTTGGGTGAGTGATTGTTTTTTCATGGGCAAGAAAAACTGTTGCTACTATTTGTATGATAATTTCTACAATGTGGATGAATAGAGGTTATGGTTGGACTTTTAAATGTTTGTCATGATTTACATAGCTAGCTTATGCAACTCCCTTGTACTTTAAAGGAAGAGGAAGTGAGACTAAAGACACATCTACGCTACAGAGCCTTAGACGGTATAGTTATGCTAGCAGAGCCCATAGGGTCTGTCTGGAATGAGCCGTCCAGACCAGGACCACGGATTTGTGCCATCTGGGCTTGCACTAGCATGCTGAAAATAGCTGTGTAGACATTACTTTGACATTGTGGCTTGGGCTCTCAAGCCTGGGGGGGTGGGCCTGAGAGCCCGATCACTAGCCTATTCTGTAATGTCTACACCAGCGGTTCTCAACCTGGCCGTCGCTTGTTCAGGGAAAGCCCCTGGCGGGCCGGGTTGATTTGTTTACCTGCTGCGTCTGCAGGTTCGTCCGATCGCAGCCGCAGGAAGCGGTGCAGGCTAAGGGATGTGCTGGCCCCCCTTCCTGCAGCCCCCATTGGCCTGGAGCGGCAAACTGCGGCCAGTGGGAGCCGCGATCGGCCCAACCTGCGGACGCGGCAGGTAAACAAACTGGCCCGGCCCAGCAAGGGCTTTCCCTGAACAAGCGGCAGCCCTAGTTTGAGAACCACTGGTCTACACAACTATCTTTAGCATGAGCCCCACTAGCATGAGTCTATAGAACTGGGCTGGGAGACTCACTCCAAGATGCAGTGTAGACATACCCCTTGTGTAAATGGAGTATAAGCCAGCAGAAGGAGTTCTTCTGCCAGCATAGCTATATCACCTCCTCAAATAACGTTAGCTACACTGACTGAAACACTCTTCTGTCGGCTAATTGGGTCTCGACTGGTGTGTCTTTACTAGCATAACTACGTTGACTTGAGGGATGATTTTTTTCTGACACTCCTAGTGGACATAGCTATGACAGCCAAATTTTGTAGTGTAGACCTGGCCTAAGCAGTTAGGGCATAAGACAGGGGTCAAAAGAGGCAATCTCTTCTACTAGATATATTCTTTGCTAGTTTACCCCCTTAAAATGGCATCTTTTGTCTCAGTTAAGCAGAACCAGCTCAGTGACATTAAACACCCTCCTGGTTTTGAATGATAAGAGTTAAATTTTCCAGAACTGACTCCAAGCTTGTTCCCTTAACATTTTGAAAGAAAGACAATACCTGTGCAATGCCCTTTATCTAGAACCAATGTAGATTACAAGATCAGTATATTCTCAAGCAATAGAGCCAACTGACTAACATGTGACAGGGAGTGTTGTCAGCCATGCAGGTGTTTGTAGTAGCCTCTTTGTAAACAATTTCTCTCATTTCTGTCATTCCAAATGGCTATGAAGTACAATTGAGGATGGGAAGATTAAAGTTAAGTAACATAAGAGAAGTGGAAAGACTCTGAGCACAGATCTTCTATAGGTACCTATACTGTTTCAGTGCTATTAAGAAAGATAGATTTATTAGTGCCCCCTGGATGAAATCCAAATAGTTCACTAGTGGAAGAGCTAGTCTGTTCTTTTTTCCTGATCACTGATCCAGAAAAAAATACTTGTATGATGGGAACTTTAACAATCCTTTGGGTGACAATTTAAAATGGACTCCAATCAGTAAAATGTCTCTGGTCCTCAACATTAGTTCTGATGGCTCCTCTGAGAATTTCTGGTACCGAGAGTAGTGACAAGCAATAAACAAAGAGTTCAGGCTGCTTCAGTTTCATTCAAGCAACTCTACCTCTTGCACTTTGTCTGGCTCTCCAAAATTTAACCTTCCATATGCAATTGTTCCACCTAGGATAGAAAAAGAAATTGAGATATTTTTATAGAAGAGTATATATATATTTTTTTACTAATTTACTTGAAATTGCATTGAACTTTTCCTGAAGATATTATTGCCAGTGATAAGTGAAACTCAATAAATTCAGAGTTTGGGTTGAGTTCATACAAGCACCCAAAAGTTTGTAATCTATGCACAACTCCCAAAGGTGTAAAATTAGGCTGCAAGTCATGACAAGAAGCTTTCTCGTGACATTTCTGATTCTTCCTATTTCTGGTCAGTCTGGAAATACTATGTTAACAGCCATTCTCATCATATTTAGGCTATAATGGATGAAAATGAAAAAGAAATTGAACATTTTGAACTCTATAAAAGGTTCTTTTTATTTTATTTTCAACATATTTCTTTATTAAAATGTCCATAAAATACTTCAGCTTCGTAGCTCCTTCAAGTGTGGACAAAGCACATTGGTAAGCATTTCACAGCAGTGTCCAAAACCTTTATTTTGCAAAATTTTGCACTTTGCATAGCAATGAGCACAAGGTGTTTGAGGTTAAGCAGGTTTCAGAGTAGCAGCCGTGTTAGTCTGTATCCGCAAAAAGAACAGGAGTACTTGTGGCACCTTAGAGACTAACGAATTTATTAGAGCATAAGCTTTCGTGGACTACAGCCCACTTCTTCGGATGCATATATATGAGGTTAAGCATTTATACATGAAAGATTAAGCATTAGGCATAAATCCTCCATCATGACCAGGAATTCTTTCAAGCCTTCTCTTTTACTGTCTAGATCATAGGATAAAAAGAAGACAGGGTGTAGATGGAGACTGTGTCTCTGAGGAGGCTTAAGTGAGCAGACAAATGAGGCATTTAGCTACAAGCTCCCTTCTTTGGCCTTCTCCAAATAGGCAGAGTAGTGGCCATGCTCATTACGGAACTGATCCAAAGTCTACTGAAGTTGGTGGAAAGACTCTCATTGGTTGCGTTTTGTGGATTTTGGAATAGTCCTTCCTCCAGGATTGGGTACCCCTGCATTCCCTGTCTTGCTCAGCACTTTTTAGCTTGTGTTTTAAGGGTACCACTCAGCACCTTCACTGTGCAGAACCAATCCCCAACCCGTTAATGTCTGAAAGCATCCGAAGTTCCTTCTGTGATATTGGAAAAACCCTTCAATTGAAATTATTGATTCATAAAACTTGCTATGCTTTAAAGAAGCCATCAAATAATCTCCTGCTATGCTAAAAAGCACAGCCTCAGATGGTGACTTTTATGAAAAATGTTCACTTGAAAGGCCTTTAATTCCACTATAAAGTGCTAAAATGTGCATATAGGTATTTTTGTAGCACAATGGGAATATATAAGCATGTTTAGTGCTGTAGTAGGATGTAAGACTTTTTGAGATCATGCCATTGTTTGATGGCTTCTTACAGCCACATAGAGTGTAAAGAGTTCCTGAAGTCTGGTGGGTGGTGGCAGGGGGGAAATTCCCAATTTTAAAAAATCCTGTTTTTTCTAAATTTGAATCTAGAAAGATTTCAAACAACTTTATAGCTGGTCTAACAAATTTGTTAATTTGTCTAAATTGTCTAAATTTTTTTTATTTTTTCCATTAATAAAAAAATAATTTATTAATTCAAACATTTTCAAGCAGCTATACTATGAAAATGGCTAAAGAGCTGGTACTCAGATCAAGATCTGGATCTATTAAATTCATATAGGGCTTGTGGTCTGGATGCAAGTCTGAATCGGGGCCACAATTCAGGTTCAATGGTACTGAAAACACACACAGCTGTTCTTGGGAGATTTCAGAGCCCAATGACATCTTATATTTTGAATAGCAAAAGTGTTGTCAGATCATCTGTTTCATGGGATTTCTACCCTCTTGGGTGAGAATTTGGAAAGCAATCCCTTCTACTTCTGGATTTGACACAGCATTTGAGTCTGAATTTCCTCCCCAGAAATTAAAAGAGCTTGAGATGCCAAGTTCTAGTATTTGATAACCTGCAGAATATAAAACTATTTTGTCAGTATCAATTGTATAGTTACTCTGAAATATCACACTGTGGTAGGTTTATCACAATTTGAGATTCAATAAACAGATACATTTGAAATGTTTTTGCTTATTTCTGTTACTTTCATTTGTAATATAAATGTGATTTAATTAAATGGACTAAGTACTTTCAGTGGAAGCAATTTTCTAGTGTAATTGGATAGACTGATTATTTAAAAAAAAAATCTACATTTTTAAAGTTCTTGGCATATGGAATTTTTCCATAGAACTCTTGCTATCGTATCTGACACATGCTCAGAAAGGTTTGGTTTGAGTTTTGAGCAAAGATTCAAGTTAATTTTAATTTTATCCTGACAGGTTCACTTGCAGGTCTGAGATCCCCACACTGGTGAATGAACACCTTGAGAGTTACAGCATACCACCAGTTATCTGATAGGGTAGGCTCAGTGGGGAAAATCAGCACCAGTTAAACAATAGAGATAATCCACATTGTCAGTTGTGATTTAAGGTGTCTATTACCCCTTCTCTCAGGCCTTGGCTACACTTGCGAGTTACAGCGCTGTAAAGCTGCCCCCAGCGCTGTAACTCACTCCCCGTCCACACTGGCAAGGCATTTGCAGCGGTGTATCTCTGTGGCTGCAGCGCTGCATGTACTCCACCTCCCCGAGAGGAATAGCGTGTATTGCGCCACCACTGCAGCGCTGCGGCACCAGTGTGGCCGCCCAATGTGCTGTGACTAGTCTCCAGAAGACAAGTATCCCACAATGCCTGTTCTAGTCACTCTAGTCATCAGTTCAAACTCTACTGCCCTGGCCTCAGGTAACCAACCATGTGACCCTCCCTTAAAATTCCCCGGGAATTTTAAAAATCCCCTTCCTCTTTGCTCAGCCCGGCGTGGTGTGGAATGCTATCAGTGAATCTTTCCAGGTGACCATGCCTCCACGTGCCAAACGAGCCCCAGCATGGAGCAATGGCGAGTTGCTGGACCTCATCAGTGTTTTGGGGGAGGAAGCTGTCCAGTCCCAGCTGCGCTCCAGCCATAGGAACTACAATAGCTTCGGGAAGGTATCAAAGGAGATGATGGAAAGGGGCCATGACCGGGACGCCCTGCAGTGCAGGATTAAAGTGAAGGAGCTGCGGAGTGCCTACTGCAAAGCAAAGCCCGCGATGCAACTGGCCGCTCGGGTGCTCCCCCCGTGATCTGCCAATTCTACAAAGAGCTGGATGCGATACTTGGGATTAACCCCACCTCCACTCCGAGCACCACTATGGACACTTCAGAGCCGGGGTAGGAGGAGGAGGAAAACGGGAGTGACGGTGGTGGGGCGGATGGAGACACCCCTGAATCCCTGGAGTCATGCAGCTAGGAGCTCTTCTCGAGCCAGGAGGAAGGTAGCCAGTCGCAGTGGCCGGTACTTGGTGGAGGACAAACAGAAGAGTAGGTTCCCAGTAAGCGGTTTTCTTTTTCGGGAAGGAATTTTTTCGGTGCAGGCTCTTCGGGAGAGGAGGGTTATGCATGCATGCCTAGATGTGGAATAGTGTATTGATGTGGATTATCACATCGCGGTAATCGGCCTTGGTAATCTCTTTGAATGTCTCATCCAGAACGTGTGCAATGCGCTTGCGCAGGTTTATCGGGAGAGCCACCGTGGTCCTTGTCCCAGCCAGGCTAACGTGTCCATGTTACTGTACCGCGAGGGGCAGGGGGACCATTGCTGCACACAGGGAAGCTGCATATGGGCCAGGGCAGAAGCCGCATTGCCGTAGAAGACCCTCCCTTGCTTCCCAGGTCACCCTCAGCAGCGAGATATCATCCAGGACAAACGCCTGTGGAAAATGTTGGGACAGTGTTCAGTGTAGGTGCCCCCTGCAGCTGTTGGCTGTCCCCAAGGCACAGAAACCCAGAGGACAGTACAGCCCTGAAACAATCAGTCCCCCTTACTCACCATTTTGAGGCTCCCGTGGGTTATGTGCGCTCTGTTTGGGACGGGAAAATTATGCTATTGTGTAGACCCTGTGTGTGCCTTCCTTAAGTGCGGGGGAAATCATTAATCTGTCTGCTATAAACAATGCTGCCTCTGTTAAATGTTGCGTTTTGCCTATACAGCTGTAATAACCTTGAGACCTCAGCCGTCCCTCTTATCGCCTGCTCGGAGACTGCAAAGACTCAGGTAGAGACCGCAAAAAAGCAAAGAAGACATGCTGCAAGAAGTGATGCGGCAATCTATTAAAGAGAATGAAAAAGCACAGAACTGGAGGGAGAGAGAAAGCAGGATCCGCCAGGAAAATGCAGCGCACCGGCGGCAAAGCATGGAGTGCCGCCAGCAAAGCACGGATCGGCTCATAAGCATCTTGGAGCGCCAAGCAGACGCTATCCAGGAGCTTGTAGCCATGCAGAAGGAGCAGTACCGCAAACGCCCCCCCTCCTACAGCCCTTGTCCCAAAACTCTTTTCCTTGTGCCCCACTGTTACCTCCAACCCACTTTCCCCAGCTTCCAGGTTCTTCATGCCACCAGCTGTCTCCAACACCAGTATCTTCACCACCCAGCCCTGAAAACCATGACCCTTACCATCTGCACTCAACCCCCATCACCATGCAGTATAGCTATCCTGAAGTGCAGCACTCACTGCACAGCACACCAGACAGGACATACGCGAATCTGTGATTGTACCCTTCCCCACTCCACCCCCTTGCCTTTTCTGATTCCCAAGCAGTTGTGTTTCTTTTCAATAAATAAATTTTCTTTTCAATAAATGGATTTTTTGGTTTTGAAAACATTATTAATATATAAAGTAAAAGATTCCTTAGCCCAGGAAATAAACAGGCACTGCAAATCTGCTTAGCAAACACTGATTCCTAAAGATTGGAACTACTGCACTTCACTCCCATGCAGGGCACCAGATATCACTGCTGGTTTTCAGCCTCAAATTGCTCCCTCAAGGCATCCCTAATCCTTGCAGCCCTACGCTGGGCCCCTGTAATAGCCCTGCTCTCTGGCTGGGCAAATTCAGCCTCCAGGTGTTCAATCTCGGAGGTCCATGCCTGAGTGAAGCTTTCACCCTTCCCTTCACAAATATTATGAAGGGTACAGCATGCAGATATAACTGTAGGGATGCTGTGTTTGGCCAAGTCTAGCTTCCCATACAGAGATTGCCAGCGGCCCTTTAAATGGCCAAAGGCACACTCCACAGTCATTCAGCACCGGTTCAGCCTGTAGTTGAACCATTCCTTGCTCCTGTCAAGGCTCCCTGTGTAGGGTTTCATGAGCCACGGCATTAGCGGGTAAGCGGGGTCTCCAAGGATCACAATGGGCATTTCAACTTCCTCTACTGTGATCTTCCACTCTGGGGAAAAAAGTCCCGGCCTGCAGCTTCCTGAACAGCCAAGCGTTCCGAAAGATGTGTGCGTCATGCACCTTTCCTGGCCAGCCTGTGTTAATGTCAATGAAACACCCACGGTGATCCACAAGCGCCTGGAGAACCATAGAGAAATACCCCTTCCGATTAACAGAGTCGGATGCTAGGTGGAGTGGTGCCAGAATAGGAATGTGCGTCCCATCTATCGCCCCTCCACAGTTAGGGAACCCCATTTGTGCAAACGGTCGATTTTCCCACTCCAAACTGGTTTGCGACCGACTGGTAGCTGTCTGGAGTTGCCAGCTTCCAGATTGCAACAGCCACCCGCTTCTCCACTGGCAGGGCAGCTCTCTATCTCATGTGCTTGCGCCGCAGGGTGGGGGCAAGCTCCTCACACAGTCCCACGAAAGTGGCTTTTCTCATCCAAAAGTTCTGCAGCCACTGCTTGTCATCCCAGACTTCCATGACGATGTGATCCCACCATTCAGTGCTTGTTTCTCGAGCCCAAAAGTGGAGTTCCACAGTGCTGAGCATGTCCGTGAATGCCACAAGCAATTTCATATAGTACGCGTTACGCGGCTCGATAGCATCGTCGGACCCCTCACTCTCACTGTCACTTTGGATCTTAAGGAATAGTTCGACAGCCAAACGTGATGTGCTGGCGAGACTCGTCAGCATACGCCTCAGCAGTTCGGACTCCATTTCCCACAGACAGATCGTGCTGCACAGAAACCATTGAAAGATGGCGCCAAAGGTGGACGGAAACAAAGGGATTTCTGGGATGCGAAGCGATGCATCACGGGGCGTTGGGACAGGACCCAGAATCCCCTGCACCTATGCCCCCTTCCCACAACCCATGGCGCCAGAATGGGAAGAGCTGCTCTGTGGGATAGCTGCCCATAATGCACCGCTCCCAATGGCACTGCAATTGCCACAAATGTGGCCACAACAGTGCGCTGGCAGCTGTCAATGTGGACAGACTGCAGCACTTTCCCTACTCAGCTGTACGAAGACAGGTTTAACTCACAGCGCTGTACAGCTGCAAGTGTAGCCAAGGCCTCAGAATGCAAAGTTCCCACAAACTCCAATAACTGTAGTTACACACACACAGTTGTGCCCAAAGATACACACATTTAGAGAAGAAATTATCTCTCCTTAATGTTTTAGGGTCTGATCCTGTTTCCAGGGCAAGACATTGACAAAACTACCATTAATTTTCATGGTGCAGGATCAACTCTTTTTGGTGGAGCAATGTCTGGTTCATTTTCAGCAGCATAGTTAAAAGAGGCATGGTTTGTAGTGGAAAGACAGGTATCGTACCTAATTTGGTCACAAGTGGTACAACAGAGAGGATCTATACTGGACAAACTTACTTTATTTTCTCACCAACGACAGAATGACAAATAGTATGCCTTGTTATATGTAACTTGCATCTTCAATGTTAAATAGAACTGGGAGAAATTTTTCAGTCAAATTTTTTTTGACAAAATATACAGAATCAGGTACATTAAAACATCTCACAAATTTGTGTTGAGTTCATCAAATTGTGTTGATTCAATAAAAAATGAAAATATATCTTTGAGAAAAGCAAACATTTCATTTTGACATTTTTGAAACAAATTTGTTTGACATTTTTAAAATTTACTTCAATTTTATTTAAAATTTTTTTTAAAATCGTAAAACTAAGCATTTAATTTTTTTTCTCAGAGTACAGACAGTGAACGGAAAAATCATGTATTCATACCGCTCTAGTCCTGAACTGACTATATTATCACCTTCCTCACTCCACTCGCTATCCATCTGCGTCCTGATGAGATATGGATGCCTAGTCAGTGCTAATCTTTAAATCTCTGTTATTTAGTAACTAGTTTTATGTCACAGGAATCTAATGTCTTTAAGACATCTCAAGCAAAGGGTAAATGAAGTTTTGTATCCCATGTACTTTGAGCCTCTTTGCTGTACGTCACACACCATTGTGCACTGTTGGACATTCAACCACCTGGGACAAAAAGTCAGGTCTCATGACTTGCAAAAAATAATGGAAAATTACAAATGTGCTCTCACAAAAATGTTTTCCAATCATTAAAAAGTGTGCAAGTAATGAAAAGGGGAAAGAGATTATAGGGAAAGGCTGAAGGAATTAGTGGTAGATCATTTCATTGTATATTCACAGCAAATTGTTCCTTAATGTGTCTGACTTGGGGCCTAATTCTGCCCTCAGATATTTGTAGTTGGCTCACAGTGATTTCCACAGGAGTCCTGTGTATCAAAGGGCATAATTTGGCCCTTGGAGATGAAGTGATTATTATTGCAGTTTCCTCATACTGACTACTACAGTTATAGTTCTGTTAAAACTTTAATTACTATTGTTTTCACATGCATGTAACTTTATGAATAATTATCTAGACCTGAAGTTAATTTTATTTGAAAGTTTGAGGAAAATCTCTTCAGCTGTTACTGCATTATTGGAAAATTAAAGAAAAATACTTTTTTTTGTGTTTTAAGGGTTTTTTTCTCTCCACTAATTCAAAAATAACTTGACACTAAACTCCTGCAAGTTGTATGTTAGTAAACCATATTGAGAAACAAGCTCTTTGCTAAAGTGTAGTATACATTATCGAAACAAAACAAAAACCATTTCTGGCCAAGCATAGTTGGCATCTACTAAGATTTTAAAAGTTAAATGAAGCATACCTACATTTTTTTATATCACAATGCAAAATTTTCTTTCCTATCATCAGATTCCTAATGGCTGCCTGGAAATTATACACAAACTGTATTAAAATAATATTATGCACACAACAGGGCTGAATTAAGGTTGCACAGGAAACCTTAATTCTGACATTTCCTAAATTTTGAGTGCCTGACTTTGTAATCTTAAAAATGTTCTTTCAGCATAGTTTTGTGTGTGTGTAACATAATATAAAGGGAGTTGAGATTTGTAGTGGAAACTATTTCCCCATAGATTAAATTTCTCCAGCTGAATCTAGAAGGGGAAAGAGAGAGAAAAGTAGGCTAGGATACAGTTTGCCATGTTGGAATTTAGCCTGGATGCCCAGAATGTGGTATATAGTACTTCTCATTAGTACACATGAGCTCATGTGTACAATACTACATATAAGCTTGTTATGCTGGATATTTGGCAATCGTGAATAAGTTTCATGTTGCTAACTTTTATACACAAAATGATAATTTAAAAAAACCTACCCTGAAAAAACAACCAAAATTCCAAGGAAAAGTGACATTTTCCGGGGCTACAAAGTGTCCAGGATAGCAACATGGAAGATTCTATGATCACTGGAATATCAAAAAAGGCCGAGAGGGATAGATCACAATGCCAGAGGATGGAGCAGAGCAGACTATTTCACTGCAATATTAAAAACATTCATATACAGAGCAAATTGTTTTTCACTCAATAATGAGATAAGCCTCCTTATTCTTCTGAAAAGAGAGCTAAATATATGATAACACTTTACATCAAACATCTCTGGCCCCATCCGAATATGCTCTTCTTTCAATAAAGTGTGTAAGGCTCCCCAGGTGCATTGCACAGATAAGTTTGTTTCAAGTGGATGGAGTGAGGTTTCTACTGCAGCTATATTCAATGGGGGATGGCTATCATGTTCACGGGGGTGTTAATTATTTAAGCTATTGTAAATCTTTCATTAATACATACATCAGTGATCCCTTTACCGTTCCAAGTGGTGAAGATACTCATGAACTGTACACGAAAGAAATGAGAAGAAACTCGAGTGAAAGCTATTAATCACTTCAGGAGGTAGGCCTACATTTGAAGTATAATGCAGCTGTCTAGTGTGAAGCTTAGATGTATGTTTGATGTTTATACCAACATACATACTACATTAAGTGCATGTGCTGAGTGTGATGAAGCTATCTGTTCTGAATGATAATAATACAACTTTTATACAGCATGTACTATGTAAGAGTGGGATCGCTGCTTGTCTTCCAGGAATTTCATACACACCTCATACCTCATGAAGGCCCCAGTTCAAACTGCCTTAAGCATGTGTCTAACTTTATACAAGTTAGAATCTTCACTGACTGCAATGGCACTATGCACGTGCCGAGAGTTTGGCATGTGCTTAAAGTGCCTTGCTGATTCCTGGCCAGAATACCTGAGTATTAAGGCATGTGCAATCCCGTTTAATTCATAAAACAGGGGTCACTTCACCTGCAATAGCAAATGAGGAGTAATTAGAAATAGCGAGTGAAAAAAGACAGCAAACCCTTTGTTACTGTTTTGTCTTTACTACGCCACTTACTCTGTTCAGCTAGGTGTTTATACCATCTGTGTAAGATCTGAGCACCTAATTAAGATCTGAGCACCTAATCACTCGGTGACATTTTCCCCTTTTGCTCCCAGTATCTTGTAACATATTAAATCAGCTATTTGCATGGGGGACCCCTAAATCAGGAGATAATTTTTTCCCAAGTCACCAAAGAACCCTTCAGTTATTGCCAGCTTTCCATGCCTTTCTCCCCAACTCCCCTCAAAGCCCATTGTTACAGCCAGGTGTCGATCGGGCAGTTACCCTGATAGGGTGATCCCTTTAACTTAGAGAGCTGGTGCTGCTCCCACATCCACTTCAGAAAGGGTGCTTTGATCTGCTGGTAGCTCTCTGTTCTGTTCTGTTCCTAGCACAGAGCTTTACTCAATCAGCAGGAGCAGTGGAGTTCAGATCAAAGTTCTCTCTGGCTCTGCGTGCAGCTGTTCAGCCACTAAACTCAATCACGCCCCACACTGAGGGGAGGGGGAAAAGAATGATAACCCTTCCATCTTTTAATCTTGTCTGTAGGGAGATGCAGAAAGGGGAAACCTCTTCCCCTTTCTAGGGGCCGAAGCGAAGGTTGGAGGAGACTGAGGAGGAAGAAGATGCTCCTACCCACAGCTGGCTTTTTGCCCTATGTTTGCCATTCATTGTAAAGGGGAATTATAGAGTCGAGTCTGTAAGGACTCAGGGAATTATAGACAAGTAAGCCTAACTTTGATACCTGGAAAGATACTGGGACAAATTATTGATCAATCAATTTGTAAGCACCTAGAGGACAATGGGATAATAAGTAATAAGTGACATGGATTTTTCAAAACCACATCATGCCAAACCAACCTAATTTCCTTCTTGGTCATGATTACTGGCCTAGTAGATAGCATAGAATCATAGGACTGGAAAGGACCTCAAGAGATCATCTAGTCCAGTCCCCTGCACTCATGGCAGGACTAAGTATTATCTAGACCAGGGGTGGCCGACCTGAGCCTGAAAAGGATCCAGAATTTAGCAATGTACATTGCCAAAGAGCCACAGTAATACATCAGCAACCCCCCATCAGCTCCCTGCTCCCAGCACCTCCTGCCCACCAGCAGCCCCACCAATCAGTGCCTCCCCACACCTCCTGATCAGCTGTTTCGTGGCATGTAGGAGGCTCTGGGGGGCAGAGAGGAGTGAGGGCATGGTAGGCTCAGGGGAGGGGGGCGGGAAGGGGTGGAGTGGGGGCAGGTGTGTGGCAGAGCCAGGAGTTGAGCAGTGAGCACCCCCTGGCACATTAGAAAGTTGGTGCCTGTAGCTCCAGCCCCAGAGTTGGTGCCTATACAAGGAGCCGCATATTAACTTCTGAAGAGCCGCATGTGGGTCTGGAACCACAGGTTGGCCACCCCTGATCTAGACCATCCCTGACAGGTGTTTGTTTAACCTGCTCTTAAAAATTTCCAATGATTGAGATTCCACACCCTACCTAGGCAATTTATTCCAATGCTTACCCACCCTGACAGAAAGTTTTTCCTAATGTCCAACCTAAACCTCCCTTGCTGCAATTTAAGCCCATTGCTTCTTGTCCTATCCTCAGAGGTTAAGAAGAACAAATTTTCTCCCTCCTCCTTGTGATATGATACATCTTGATTTTTAGTAAGGCTTTTGACACAGTCCCACATGACATTCCCATAAGCAAACTAGGGAAACTAAAAGGTGGGTGCAAAACTGGTGTAAAGACCCTACTCAGAGAGTAGTAATAAGTGGTTGACTGTCAAATTGGGAGGCATATCTAATGGGGTACCACAGGAATCTCTCCTGGGTCCAGTACTAGTTAATATTTTAATTAATGGCTTGATTAATGGGGTGAAGAGCATGTTTAGAAAGATTGCAGATGACCCCAAGCTGGGAGGGGTTGCAAGCACTTTGGAAGACAGGATTAGAATTTAAAACCACCTTGACAAATTGGAGAACTGGCCTGAAATCAAGATGAAATTTAATAAAGGCAAAGTAATACAGTTAGGAAGGAAAAATCAAATGCACAACTATAAAATCGGGTATAGCTTTCTGGGTTATAGTGGATCACAAATTGAATATAAGTCAACAATGTTGTGCAAATGTGAAAAAAGCTAATATAATTCTGGGGTGTATTAACAGGAATTCCATCGGTAAGACACAGGAGCTAATTCTCCTATTCTACTCAGCACTAGTGAGCTCTCAGCTGGAGTATTATTTCCAGTTCTTGGTCCCACTGTTTATGAAAGAGGTGGACAAATTGGAGAAAGTCCAGCAGAGAGTCACAAAAATTATTAATGGTTTAGAAAACTTGGCCTATGAGGAAAGGTTAACAAAATGGGCATGTTTAGTCTTAAGACAAGAAGTCTGAGTGGAGATCTGATACGTCTTCACTATGTTAAGGGCTGCTAAGAGGACGGTGATCAATTGTTCTCCCTGACCACTGAAGGTAGGACAAGAACAGCCAGGGAGATTTATAATTAGAAAGTTTTTCCTAATATCTAACCCAGAGTAATTAAGCTCAGGAACAGGCTTCCAAGGGAGGTTGTGGCATCCCCCCTCATTGTGGGTTTTTAAGAACAAGTTAGACAAACACCTGTCAGAGATGGTCTATTGTTACTTGGTGCTTCCTAAGTGCTTGGGCTGGACTAGATGACCTCTCGAGGCCCCTTCCACTCTTATTTCTATGATTCTATGACATTCTTGAAAATGTATACCAACCTGCTCTCTCCAGAATGATTGGGTCAGTGGGGGGGGGGGGGGGGATCCACATAGTCACAGAGCCACTGGCCCTATTCCCAGCTCCACCTACCTTCACAACTCTGGTTCCTGCTGGCAGGCAGAGATCTTGAACCCTTTGCACAGACTCCTGCCATCCTACTTCTCTCCCCCTTCAGAGGCATTGTACTGGTTTCACGGTATTTTGGGCCTTCCACATGTGTGAGTGATGGGGTTTGACGCTTAGGCCCAAATCCTCAAAGGCATTTAAGCCCCTAATTTCTATTAATGGAGGTTAGGAGCCTAAATGCCTTTGTGGCTCTGGGCCTTAGTGCTCAGGTGGTTGGTCTCACTCCCACTCTCACACACTTGAGAGATGATGAGACATCTGCCTGTGCTGCCAGAATCTAATTTTACAATATATCTCTATTTTAACACCGACCACCCTTCACTTGCTTAATCCTTCCCTAAAAAGGATTAAATCGGGGCAAATCCTCTTCATGCATAGGCATTGCTTCTATTCAGGGCTGGATTAAGGCAATCTGGGGCCCTCGGCTCACTGTAACATGACCCCACTCCATGCCAAGTTCATCTTCCCTTCTTCAGACTGATATTTTAACATGGCAAGCACAAAGTGGTGCAATTTTCCACTGCAGTTATGACTGTATTTCATTAGTGGGTGATGGAACGATAGAAAGATGTAGAGCAAAATTCTGCTCTTCTATCTGTAAAGTGAATCTTTAACACACATCTGAGTGTAGATCTTCCACTGACAACAGTTTTATGATCCAAATTTGCAATGGATGTCCATGTTATACAGTTAAGAGTTCTGCAGTACTGGATAGAGAAAGAATTTTTGCCTCTACTCTGTAAAACAACTCAGGCATTAGGTTTTCTGGATGAAAGGACAGAGGTAGTAGATTATACATTGATAATGTTAGTGTGAGTTATGCACATGCACTGGGAGTGAAGCTGTATGAAACTCATGAAAATCTGCAGGGGAGGTTTATTCAATCCTTTATTTTACTTCATTTGGTTCTACACACACCTTACTCCGGAGTTCTGCTTTGAGAGCTGGAATTCAAATGAATCCCAAAAATCCAAACTAGGAACAGATATAGAAACACACCAAATACCACTATCATGTCAAAATGTGTCCGTTTGCCAGTTTAACTTCTGGCAAAGTAATCTATGGTTTCATATTGTGGTAGGTATGGGAAGCCCATCAAATTGAATCCACCCTCCTCTGTTTCACCCCTGTCCCCAAGAAGAACATGTTATGACATGACACCACCAGTTTTGGCATAGTTTCAGGTTGAAACAATGTGAAACCACACAAAAAAAATTTTAAATGGGTTACATATGAAACCATTAACAGGGCCAATGTTTGCTGAAGTCACTGGAAACTGTCATGCATGTTCAACAAAAAGTTTATAAACTCTGGCAAAAGAGATCTGAGTCTTCTATCTATTCATTCACTCACACACTTAAATGGCCCTGAGCATTGTAGCATCTAAGCATGTTTGTTGCTTACAGAATCCCAAACCAGTTCCAGACTTGTTTATGAAAATTTTGCATGATTTTTCGCTAAGAAGAGAACCTACTCCAGTGGATGTCATAGGATTATTAACAGAGACTCTTGTCTTGTTTTCAGGCTTTAGTATGTCTCCGGCTTAATTTGGAGAAGTCTTACTAAGATTTTTCTTTTTAAATAATAGACTACTCCATTTGATTAAAAATAAAATCATACCTCAAAAATTGCCTGGATTTTGTGGATCTTTGTGCATTAATACATGACATTAACATAACAGATAGAAATGTTTTCCGAAAGTAGTTTCTGAAAACCTGTCATTGCACCATCAGGAGCTCACCCAGCTGTCAGAATATGAGCATCTTTCCATTGCCATGGGAAAAGACAAATATTTTGACATCTGCAATGCACCAGCATCATTTTGCATCACAAAGAATAACAGCCTCATGGGAGGAAGTATCTCCAAGGAAGAATTCTCAGCTTTTTAGATTTTTCTATATGAATCCTTTACCTTTAGTCATCATATACCCTGGTAATATTCAGTGCTTCACTGTGACTGGGTAATGTTTATTCATCATTTCTGAGACTGTAAATATTACCCTGGGAAGTATAAAAAGAAAAGCTTTCTCAAGACATCAGAAAAGAAACCTAAACACACGAACCTGGGAATTTTCATGGGACATGCTAATCAGATCATATGGCTTTTTCAACTTTCCTCATAAGAATTGATTACTGCTCAGTCACTTTGTTCGCTACATTTTCTCAAAGTGCAAGAAGGAAAGGAGGGGCATAGAAAATAATAGCCTGCTACACATTTCCACATTTTGTAAATCACCCATCAACAGCTTTTATTGACAATTTTATGTTGCTTTAACTTTCTGAATATGATTGCTCACCCAGAAAAAGTACAGTTAATATGAGTAATGATTGATTTATAAATGATTAATGAAACCTGAGATCAGGGCTCTAGAAATATGCAGTCTCATAGTTTGGTGTATGGGTTTTTCAAATGAAAGGAATTTGAAGACTGGTTTAAATTAGAGAAAAATAACTAACAATGACATTGTAGGGATTCCACATTTAATCGTCCTCAATTATTTCTATATCAGATCTTCCCCATTTACAAGTCTAAAGAGGATTTTTCTAACTGTTGGTATTGCAATCTCTGGTATGAAAATCAACCTGAATTCTTGCCGCCTCTTGTATTTATCATCACCATCAAGAAAGATTCAGTAATCAGAATTTAGCTAAGAGGTTTGTTGAGCATTCATGAAGTAAAATCACCAATTCGGAGGTGTATTAGGTCTGCAGTGCCTAATGCAGCAAAGGCTTGTTTTATTAGTAATTAAGCAGATAAGCAACCTTACAGAAAGCTAGCATGAGCATGCATGAACTTAAATGAAAGCAGCAGTCAATTCTGCTACCCTCATTATCTTTGCAGTGATTCTCACATTTAAAAGGTTAAAACAAATTCTCAGCATTGGATGCCTGGCAATTCAATCTTAACTTTGACCTAAACTTTTTTCACTCCAAGGTCAAAACTCTCTCTCTCTCTCTCTGGACCAGTGGTTCTCAACTTGTTTACCATTGTGGGCTGCATATACAGCTCTCTATGTGTAATGTGGGCCGAATCCACACTATATATATACTACCTGTATGGCCCTGAGGATGTCAGATTGCTCGCAAGCTGTGTGCTGACTGAGAACCTCTGCTCTGGACTGTTTCCATGATCCTTTCTCACAGATTCCAGAGGGTCAATCTTTTTCTAAGTCATGTCCTCTCTGCTACCATGCCTATCTTTGCTCAGATAGACACTACTCTGTCACTGCTATTGTCATAACTATAAAGGGAAGGGTAATAGCTGTCCTGTGTACAGTACTATAAATCCCTCCTGGCCAGAGACTCCAAAATCCTTTTCCCTGTAAAGGGTTAAGAAGCTCAGGTAACCTGGCTGGCATCTGACCTAAAGGACCAATAAGGGGACAAGATACTTTCAAATCTTGGGGGGGGAAGGCTTTTGTTTGTGTTCTTTGTTTTGGGACGGTGTTCGTTCTCGGGGACTGAGAGGGACCAGACATCAATCCAGGTTCTCCACATCTTTCTAAACAAGTCTCTCCTATTTCAAACTTGTAAGTAAATAGCCAGGCAAGGCGTGTTAGTTTTCCTTTGTTTTCTCAACTTGTAAATGTACCTTTTACTAGAGTGTTTATCTTTGTTTGCTGTACTTTGAACCTAAAACTAGAGGGGAGTCCTCTGAGCTCTTTAAGTTTGATTACCCTGTATGGTTATTTCCATACTGATTTTACAGAGATGATTTTTACCTTTTTCTTTAATTAAAAACCTTCTTTTTAAGAACCTGATCGATTTTTTCCTTGTTTTAGATCCAAGGGGGTTGGATCTGTATTCACCAGGAGTTGGTGGGAGAAAGAAGGGGGGATGGTTAATTTCTCCTTGTTTTAAGATCCCAGGGGGGTCGGAACTGTATTCACCAGGAGTTGGTGGGAGGAAGGAGGGGAATGGTTAATTTCTCCTTGTTTTAAAATCCAAGGGGTTTGGATCTGTATTCACCAGGGAATTGGTGAAGGTTTTTCAAGGCTTCCCAGGGAAGGAATCCATTGAAATGGTGGCAGCGGAACCAGAGCTAAGCTGGTAGTTAAGCTTAGAAGTTTTCATGCAGGCCCCTACATTTGTACCCTAAAGTTCAAAGTGGGGATCTCAGTCCTGACAGCTATTCTCACAGGTAACGCCCTGGGTGTGTGTAGTCTACTGTGGTAGCAGCAGAACATTCCTCTGTCATCATAGTATGTGGGATAATAAAGGTAGCCATACTTTTGATGATACACGCTGTAAATGGTTTTATTTAATTAGAAGAATATGTTTTATTGCACTCTGAAAAAGTTTCCCCCGGGGAATAAAACCACAGTATTTTCTAAATGTGTTTAAAACAGTCAGAACACACATCAAACCTTATTTAAAAATGGTTATACAGGTCTCATTGGTTTCTCTTAAACTTGGCTGTCCCTGTATCATTGACAGGGAGCTACCACTCGCAAAGAATGGTGTAGCTGCCTAGTGCCCTTGCTCAACACTGAAGAGGCCCTAAAAAGAAGAAGGGTTTCTTCTGGCTATGTATACACTACTGCTTACATTGGTATAAGTTATATCAGTCGGGTGTGAATAAGCCACCCCCAGGAGTGACATAAGTCACACCGACCTAAGCACTGGTGTGGACAGCGCTATGTCAGTGGGAGATCTTCTCCTAGCGACATCGCTACCACCGCTCACAGGGACTGGAGTAATTAAGTCAATAGGCGAGCTCTCTCCTGTTGGCTTAGAGCGTCTGCACTAGCAGCACTACAGAGGTGCAGCTGCCTCGGTGCAGCCGTGCTGCTGTAAGCTTTGTAGCATAGCCATAGCCTTAGGGATCACATCTGAAATACCAACGTCTGTTTGCATGTCAGTGGAATGATGGTGGCTGTTCAGTTAAAGGGAGGTAGGGATGGTGACCAAAGGTATCATTTTTAGATTAGAAGAAGGGGATTCTTATAGAGTGCAAAATCCAGAGGCACTTTGAGAGGAGTATTAGCAGGATGCTTTGGTGTCTATATTTGAGAAAAAAATAGCTCAACACCACCAAGTGTCTCTGTGATTCCAGCTCAGCTAAATGTAAGGTGTGAAGGAGCTGTCTTGGTTGCTTATATAGTCCATGCTGTTGCACTTATGTATTGTAAAAAGGACTCCTGGGTTTGAGACTTCTTGTGCATATTTTAAAAATGATTGTTTCTTTCAGTACATGATGGATGGTATGCAACATAACATTATCCCATGCAATGTGATGCAACATTGCATAAAGCTATTACGTTTGCCCCTGAGCACCAGGGAGCATAAAAATTGGTTTTAAAGAGCTCTCTTCACACTCAAAATATTCCCAAGTACTTTTCAAACCAAAGTGCCAGGTTGGATGGAGGCAGTCACAGTGGTCATTACACACTCAGCAATAGTTTATGCACAGCTATGGACATCAAAACTTGGGCTTTCTTTGATATAGGAAGAGTCTGTTGGCCTTTCACTGTAATGTTAATCCACTGTGAATATTTGCTCTTATGGAAACGCCAATATCTTTGATGTTTTCTTGTTTAGGGGCATTATAAATAAATAGAGACATGTTATATTTGATAGGTGCGAGCCAATAATAGTATCTCATAACAATAGGAATTAAAACACTGGTGTTTCATGTGGTCATAGTTAATGTTCTACAGATGAAATCTCTACCCCCTAATTGAAACTGACATATCTGAAAGGATTAGGAATCTATATTGGAACCATCTTATCTCTTCCCTTCCTCATTTTATAGCACATTTAGTCATAAGCAACCTTAACCTTCAGTTTCTTTTGAAATACAATACAGGTGACGACAAGGCCATGTGTGCAGTTCAAGGGCCATATTCTTCCCTTAGCAACTATTACATGGAGGTCAGTCAGGGCAAACTCTAGCCCAGTCTTCATTTGCTGTGGGAAGCAGAAAGCTATATTTAAGACAGCATGCATACTGAAAATTTTGCCTGAGTATATACTGGTTAACATGAGGAACAACACTGAGTAAAACCATTGCACACAATTGAGATACCAGTACATTCAGATTTCTTGAATGAAGGATCACAAGGCTGGGCTGATATAATACAGTAAAGGACAACTATGATTTACAGGCATGCATCACACCTAGTTTTGTACCTATTATGATTCCTGGCCAGGTTTTTGGCTTAAGTATTACTGTTCCCAAGTGTAAGGCATTAACATTTATGACAATATGTTGCTCCGCTGTTTGTATGTTTCAGGGACCTCAGAGAAACAAAGACAGGATCCCTGCCTTGAAGCGTTTATAATCTCTATTCAACCATGACACGACAAATGAATCATAAACAAGAGTGGTAGAAGGGGAAAGGGAGAATGAGGGTTATAATGAGATCACACAGTTACTCAGTATGGCATTGAGATGGGGTGTACAGCCCCCTCACTGGGCAATGGGGGGTTAGGAAGCAGCTCTTGTCACAGGAGGCTCTGCCCATCCATGCCTGAAGAGTGTTCTCTCAATGATGGTGGAGCTTAAAAGGGTGCAGCAGGGGGCAAACCTGCACTGGTAGCTCCTGCCAGAATACAGTAGGAGCCCCACACTGCTCTGAACTGCACCTCAGCTCACAGCTGCAAGCCACCGCATACGGGACAGTAGAGCATCTGCTTGTGAGTGGGGGAGGGAACCTCCTGACCCTTTCCGGTAGGATGTACGGTGGGCCAATAGCCAGGTCTTTGCCATGCCCTTGGAGAGGCAGGGACACAGTATGAAGTAACCCAGAGAGTAGGCTAGTTGGTATTCTTGCCCACATTTCACACCTGAACTGCCCACCCCAGGGCCCTGGGCTGGAACCCGGTGGAGTGGGTGGAGCTGGGTTCCCCTGCCACCAATACCTGAGCTTGAGCCACTTGATTCTGTAGCTAGGTCTAAGGATGCATCTCCCCATCACGGGCATACACACCTCTTCACAGTTCCATTACATTTGGTGGTCTCCCTCCCCAGGTATTATGAGTAATAATGAAACCCATTTCAGGTGGACCTGGGATTTAGGATTTATATTTTTCTTTAAGAAATCCAGAGCACATTTTAAAATAGCATCCCATTTGTAAGGCAATTGGGGATGTTTAATATATACTTGTCTTTTTTAAAAAATATCCAAGTTAATTTAGTGCAGGTGCACAGGATGGAGCTGACCAGTGCATAAGCAGAGAAGGTACAGAATAGGCAACATTTGAATAAGCATCCTCACTCTGCTACAGTAATGTGCCTAACCCTGATTTAGAGGAGGAACAAAGAGAATGGTTCAGTCTCTATGACCCTTCAATCCACCGTCTCTCTGCAGAAACTGCCGACAAAGTTTGCCTACTGGCACCAATTCATAGGGATGCTGGGTTTTTTTATGTTAGTGTATGTCCAATATCACATGTTCTGAGACCACCAACTCCCTTCAGGTCTGGCAATCAAATGCAAAGTGGTTGTGGCACAAAGACACTGGGCCAGATCTTCATCTGATGTAAATCAATGTCACTCCATTGCATATATGCCAATTTACACCAGATCAGGCTCTGGTCCACAAAGTCTGCAAGTAAACAAGAACCGTGTACTAATGAGGCATACGTAGCAGACGTAACAATCAGGGCATGTCTACACTGGCAAAGTTATAGCGCCGGCAGTTACAGCACCACTCATAAAGCGCAGAAGAAAACCGCTGTTGTGTTCACACTGACAGTTGCCTGCGCAATAGTGTGTTCACACTTGTGGCACTATTTGGAGCAGTGCACTCTGGGCAGCTATCCCACAAAGCACCTTTTTCTCTTTTGCCGCTAAGACTTGTGGGGAGGTGAAAGGGGTCGTGGGGCATCCTGGGTCTTGTCCCAATGCCCCGTGATGCATTGCTTCGCATCCCAGGAATCCTTGTGCTTCCATCTGCATTTGGCGCCATCTTTCAATGCTTTGTGTACTGTGCACCCTGCCTCTTTCAGGATGCAGGAATGGATCCCGAACTGCTGACCAGTATGCTGCTTGCTCTGACCAACACGTCATGAGTGGCAGTGGAGTTATTCCTTAAACTACAAAGTCAAGAGGCGTACAATGTTGATCTCGCCACGCATAGTAGCTACGACATGAGATTGCTTGTGGCATTCACGGAGTGCTGACCACAGTGGAACACCGCTTTTGGGCTTGGGAAACAAGCACTAAGTGGTGGGATCACATGGTGATACACGTCTGGGATGACGAGCAGTGGCTGCAGAACTTTCGCATGAGGAAAGCCACATTCATGGGACTGTGTGATGAGCTCACCCCTGTGGCGCAAGGACACGAGAATGAGAGCTGCCCTGTCATTGGAGAAGCACGTGTTGATTGAACTGTGGAAGCTGGCTACTCCAGACTGCAACCGATCGATCACTAACCAGTTCAGAGTGGGAAAGTCGACCATTGGACTCGTGTTGATGGAAGTGTGCAGGGCTGTTAATCGCATCCTGCTCTGAAAGACCGTGATCCTGGGCAACGTGCGTGACATTGTGGGTGGCTTTGCACAAATGGGCTTCCCTAACTGCGGAGGAGCAATAGATAGCACACATATTCCAATTCTGGCATCAGATCACCTAGCCACCAAGTACATTAATCGCAAGGGGTATTTCTCAATGGTTCTCCAGGCGCTTGTGGAGCACTCTGGACGTTTCACGGACATTAACGCAGGCTGATCCGAAAAGGTGCATGATGCATGCATTTTTCGGAACACTGGCCTGTTCAAGAAGCTGCAAGCAGGGACTTTCTTCCTGGACCAGAAGATCACCGTAGGGGAAGTTGAAATGCCCATTGTGATCCTGGGAGACCCCACCTACCCCTTAATGCCATGGCTTATGAAGCCATAGACGAGGCAACTTGACAGCAGCAAGGAGCGGTTCAACAACAGACTGAGGAAGTGCAGAATGACTGTTGAGTATGTATTTGGCTGTTTAAAAGCCTGCTGGCGATGCCTGTATGGGAAGCTGGACATGGCTGATGACAATATTCCTATGCTTATAGCCGTGTGTTGTACGCGCCATAATATTTGTGAAGGAAAGGGTGAAAGCTTTCCTCAGGGCTGGAAGCACAGAGGCTCAGCGCCTGGAGGCTGAGTGTGAATAGCCAGAGACCAGGGCTATTAGAGGGGCACAACACAGGACCATAAGGATCAGGGATGCCTTGAGGCAGCAATTTGAGGCTGAAAGCCACTAATACTTGTTGCTGTGCTCGGGACTGCAGTGCTTGTAAGGCTAGGAGGTGATTAGTGCACGTGATGCAAGAAGGGGCCTTAACATAATTGTATTTTGCTTTGCAGTGCTCTTTTTGCTTTCATTTAATAGAATAAAGATTGCTTTCAAAGAAAGTGGAGCCAGGAGGTTGATAACAGTGTATTGGGTGTGTGTGTGTGGTGGGGTGCATGGGAAAGAGTTTTGTGACAGTGGCTGCAGGGGAGGGCAGGCACAGAGCTGCTCGGTTTGAAGAGCTAGTATTGCCTGGCACATGTCCACTTGGTGCTCCATAACGTTTAAGAACCGCTCCGTAGCTTCTTTCTGGTGTGCTGCATTCTCCTTTTGGTCCCTCTTCTTGCTGTCCTGCCACTTCTTCAATTCCTGTTTCTCAGCGGTGGAGTGCATCATAACCTCACGGAGAAAGTCCTCCTTAGTTCTTCTTGGCTGCTTTCTAATTCTGCGCAGCCGTTCTGCCGCTGATAAGGGAGGCTGGGCTCCCAAGGTCATTTCTGTCAAGTTTAAATGCAACATTTTACAGAAGCAGTATTGTTTGCAACACAGACAACACTGATTCAGTGCTTTAAAACACACACACCTGTCACTAACTGGCTGACCCCAGGCAAGCACACATGAGCCACAAGACCCCCAAAATGGTGAGTAGTCACAGGGGCAGGGTAAATAACTCTTCCCGGACCCTGCTGTACACTAGGCAGGTGGCTCTTGGGGAGAGCCAGCACTGTAGGGGGGGCTTGATAATCATTCCTGTCCCCACACTTTCTACAGGATGTGATCATTATGGAAGATATCTCGTTGCTGAGGGTGATCCTGGAATCAAGGGAGACTCTTCTCCAAGCCTGCGGCTTCCACCCTGGTCCCTATGCGGGTCGCCTGTGTGCAGCAATGGTGTTGTTCTCCGCCGCCGCTCCCCCAGGTGATGGCACAGTGGCGTGGGAAAGTTACCATTAATGGGGCAAGAAACAAAGAAGCTCTGCTGAGGAACCTGCGGCAGCGGATTGCCCAGTATCTCCACGAGAGTTTCCAGGAGATCTCTGAGGGAGGTTACCGTGAAGTGAGGGAATCTATCAACAGCCTGTTTCACCGCTCAGATTAGGCCTGCGGTGGGAGACAAGCCTGATTTCTGCAACCCTCCTGCCCCCAACAGCTCGCTTCAGCAATTCCCAAAATCAGATCCACTTACCAGGGGCCTCCTCTCCTGTTCGCGCTTTGCCAAGTTCCGACTGCTGTGACTGGCTAGGCTCCTCTGGGGTAGAAAAGAGCTCCTGAGTGCATGCATCTCTGGCCTCCGAGCCATCCTCTGCCTCTGGGTCCCCCTCCTGCTCTTCGTCCAAGATTTCCAACTCCTGGCTCAGTCCATTCTCGACTGGCATGTAAGCCAACGAAGTATCCACAAGGGCCTTCGCAGTGGAGATGGGCTCGCCACCAAGTATCACGTCTGCTCTTTGTAGAACCAGCAGCTTGTGGGCGCAGCATCAGAGTGGTGGTTTGCCTCCAGCACCTTGTGACAGGCGCTCGCAGCTCCTTCACTTTGACCCTGCACAGCAATGTGTCCTGGTCATGGCCCCTTTCTGTCATGCATCGTGAAATCTGTCCATAGGTATCATAATTTCTACAACTGGAGCACAGCTGGGACTGCACAGCTTCCTCTCCCCAAATGCCGATGAGGTCCAGCAGCTCGGCATTGCTCCAAACAGGGGATTGCCTGGTGCATGGAGCAGGCATGGCCACCTGGAAAGATGTGCTGAGACCACTGCACGCATCACCGAGCAAACAGGAAGGGGACTTTCAAATTTGCAAAGGAATGTATGGGGTGGGGATGACGGTTGGTCACCTGAGGGAAGGGCAGTAGAGTTCAAACCAATGACCAGGGAGGTTAGAAGAGGCATTGTGCGACACCTCCCGGAGGACAATTGCAGCGCTATAATTGCCATGGTATCTACACTGGCACCGCAACGGTGTAGCCCTAACGCAGAAAGCTCTACGCCTCTCATCGGGGTGTTTTTTTTAGAGTGCCACAACTGCACAGTTTCTGCGCACTAAGTGACTTGGTAGTGTGTACACCTCGGGAGTTATGGCGCAGAAAGCTGCTTTACTGCACACAAACTTGCCAGTGTAGATGGGACCTCAGTTGTGAAAGAGCCTCCAGGTCTACTCACTTGGGAGGAGAAAGCTGGATTTTGATGCACCACAGGGAAAAGGGTGAGTTCTGTGAAAGCAAGGAAAAGTTTTGACTTGTTTCATGCAGGTAGTTTTATACGTGACAATGTACCATACAAATCTGCCCTTGGTACAAATTCCAATGAAGAAAGCTTCCATCAGTTAGGATCTCAGCTCCTGAGGAGGTAAATAAATAAGCCAATAGTTAAACATTTGTAAACTAAATTTGCAAATAAAACCCACCTTTTATTTTAAACCATGTGGCCAATTTCTAGCCTGGTGTCCTACAGTCTGTGCAAAGTGGGGTGTGACAATATGTCAGTGTCCCACTTGGTACAGAGACAATTAAGGAAGCAATCAGGTAATTCTTAGAAATTCCCTGGGAAGCATGAAAGGGGAAACAGCGGTGTCCGGTCACCACCTTACCTTACCTGATCTAGACCTGATGAAATCTGCATCTGATTCTGTATGGTATGCCTAATTTTGTGACAACATCATTAACAAATTGGGCTGGCCGACATTTGTAAAATGGTTTTAACTCTGCATGTGCTCCATTATTTCACGTTTCACAACTTTTTGCATGCCTCCCTGCTAAGATTTTTTTTTAAAGGATCCAGTTAATTACTACTGAACTAGAGTGGGCTTCTACCATCATGATCAGTGTTATTGCAAAGGGATTTATAATGACAACTATTCTCTTAATGTTCTATGGGCTTCATCTTGTATTCCCAAGAAATGCATTTCCCGGCATTGGTAGATTTTAAATTAATTTATACATGGAAAGTGTGGTTTTTTCCCCTAAGTTAATTCCTGTCATGCCGACAGCAATCTTCTGATATAAAACACTGATCAGAATCTCAATCAGGAATCTATTTGATGTCTGGTTTCCACCACATCAAAAACATTGAAAAGGCAATGAAAGGGATATGTATAATTAAACAGAGAAATGATGTAACCCATATAATACATGCTGTAAAACACAGAAAGCAGAAATATTATAAACAAACATATACCCACTATGGTGAGTGCTGTTGTATCCACAATAGTTAAGGCTGAATTCTGACTTCCATTGTAATCCCCCTTTTTCAGTGACTTCTTTTTTGGCAAACAAATTCCTGTAACAAAGTTCTCTTGCTTGGCTCAGCCAGGAGAGGAATTTTTTAGAATGTTTGAGCAAAATTAACCCTGGTTTCCTGGTCAGGTAATGCCCAGTTATGCATAGATGCAGAGACAGACTGTATTTATCTCTTCAAAATTCCTGCTGTGATATCAGTTTCATATGGTATTCTTCACTACCTCTCTGCGAATCAGCTGCTCTGGTTTACCTTAAGGCAGCTATATTTCAGTGACGGGAAATGTGACCTTTATACATCCCTTATTAAGAAGGGTCTACTGTATTAGTATATTTTGACTGGACCATTACTATACAAATCAGAGAAAGGGAAGATCTGTCAGGTCATCTGCTCCATCCTTTCCATGTGCTTGTTCTCTACAAGCAATATAGTGTGTGTGTATGCATGTAAAACACTCAAATACCTCTCCTTTCCCCCAAGAAAAAGCATCAGTAAGGCAAACTGGCTAATACATAGTTGATTTACCGGTAGTTTCCTGGCTGGAGATTGCTAGAGCTGAACCTGCTTGCTACAAGAAATGAAGACTAGCAAACCTCTACTTAGTGCTATTATAGGCTGCTGCCTCACTAAAAAGACAGAGGATTCCTATCTGATTTTAATGCAATGTGCTATGGGCAGCAGTATATGAATCAGTGTTATAAAGAGATAGTGACGTATATTAATTACCCTCCCTGAATCCTGGATTTACAGGAGTGAGTCATATGATAATGTAATTTCATAACTATTACATCAGAAGTATCTTAATGTGTGGCCTTATAGCTTTCACTATTTTATCTGTTCTCATAGATGATTAGAGAAGATGATTCATAGTCACAAACAAACTCACATTATTAACTAGTAATAATTATTGTGATTTATATGGTGCCATAGGCATGCATGATAAGGGCATTGCACCAGGGGGGCTTGCAATTGGCTGCAAACAGATTTTACAGTCATTAAAGATATCATGAACTCACGGTGGGTGGGACTAGTGATGTGACATGCAGGTATAAAGGCTCTTGGAAGCATTTTATTTATCCATTTTTCAATGATTCCAGATCATACATTGCCCCACCCCGCTGCACCCTGGAGATCAGTCAGTGGACAGGCTGGGGTCAGGGGCACTTTGGAGGAGGAGTAAGCGGGTCAGAGAGAGGGGCTGTATTCACTTTCCTAAGCATCTCCATCTGCATTGGGAAGGAAGAGCGGGCAACTGCTGCAGTGCCTCAGGCCATGAGCAGGGGCAGAGCCATGGGAGAGTTGCAGAGAGGCGGGTGCCTTTTATGTGGATGGTCCTGTGTCCCTGAGATCTGTGCCACAGACTCACTGTGCCACTTTTGACAAGTTGTTTAATCTCTATGCCTCTCTTACCTCATCTGTCACAAAGTCTGCACAGCTGTGTCAATTGCTTTGAGATCTACAGATGAAAAATGTTATCTAAGTACTAAGTGTTATTGTTTCTATTATCTAGGTCTTATGTGATCCTCATTGTCAGAGTTTCTGAGCACATCACAACCACTAAAGGATTTTATCCTCCCAATGCTTCTGCAAGCAAAAGAAGTATTATTATCATGATCTCTATTTTGAAGATGGTTTCAGGGTAGCAGCCGTGTTAGTCTGTATCCTCAAAAAGAACAGGAGTACTTGTGGCACCTTAAATTTGTTAGTCTCTAAGGTGCCACAAGTACTCCTGTTCATTTTGAAGATGGGAAATGGAGGCACAGGGTAGGTTAAATTATTTGCTCCAAGTCAAACAGCTGTCTGACTAGGGAACGGACCTCAGATCTCCTGAGTCCCAGCCCAGTGCCTTAACCACAAGACCATCCTCACTCCTGTACTACAAGAATGCCCATGGACTGTACTCATCTCCATTATAATGTACATCTTTCTTTCTTTTCATCCTATTAAATGAGCATATGAACTTTGGATAGACAGCTCCTGAGGGATGATTAGTGGTGGAAGGTAGCTGAAAGAAGTATGTTTTGAGGAAGGATTTGAACGATGAGTGAGTCAATAGATAAGACTGTGGGGAAATTGTGGGCCACAATTTTGTTTTGGAAACCACAACTTTTAACACGCCCTAAAGCTTTTTATAATTGCTGCATATTTTCATGGCATTGTGACCCCATGTGACAGCTAGTAATGCCACTCACTCAGATTTGGCCTGGCCACCCTGCCGAATTTGAGTGAGTGGTTATGAGACCTGGCACCACACCAAAACCACTGGGGCCTCAGTCTCTGAACCAAAAAATCATGACTTTCATACAGCCTTATCAACAGGCACATTGGAGGCGGGGAGCTGCTCCATTTATAGGCTGAATATTCTTGCCAGGCTGTGTCAACTTTCTCTTTTTAAAGGTTAGCAAGATCTGGAGCTCAGAAAGAGAGTGGGGGTTTGAGTTAAGAATATAAAGGTGTCTATATAGAAAAAAATATATTATATTTCAAACTCTCTCTCTCTCTAATTACCAGCATTTATGAAACACCTGTTACCATGATACCTATGTGCTGTATAGGGTCATAGAAACCAATGGATCTAGCTGGAAAGAGCCTTCAGTTCTTCACCCTACTCTTTGGTTTAACTGTTGGCTTCTCCCTTTGAACGTGCTTCCAGCTTTTCTTCTGCTCTAGTTCTTTGAGGAATGGGTTGATGAAGAGGTGAGTCCTGTGTTAAGAGCATTTACTATATTAGTATTTGCGATATATTACCTACTACAATTAGAATTGTTCTCACTGCATGCTGTTTGGGGCATCGTGCTATGTATGTTTGTATATTTTTCTTGCCACTGCATGCATATTACTCACTGGAATGCTAATGGAAATTAGACACCAGTTCTGAGAAGAGAGTAAAATATAACTAACCCTAATTAATGTAAGTTCTACTCACATCTGGCGGATTTAGAAAGAAATTGCTCTGCCTGTGAAAGTGTTTTTTCTTCATGGATTTCTTTCAGGTGGCCGGGAGAACCAGGGCAGCCTGGGAGGAACAAGAAAGCCCAGAAAGTAAAGGCTGTGAGGTGTACAGTAAAGCCCAGAAGGTGGTGTTGATAAGCTGGCCTAGTCCTCAGAGACAACACAGGACAGCCATAGTTAATGCATTAATAGTAGTGAAACACTCCCAAGCTGGTTTGCCTGCTGATCTGGAAAATTATAGTTCATGTCACAGCAGACTTCACTGGTTGCTGCACATAACCATCCCCCACACAGACCCCTAAATCCTGTCTATGTGTTATGTTATATGTGGTATTTTTACAATCTAGCCATTTAAAAAAGAGCTACATGGGTGGTTACATTGGATGTATCGGAGTAAGCTACATAAGCATAGACCTTATTGCTGAGTTACTTGCCCTAGTTAGGGGCACTTTTGTGTGGCATAAGCCAGGAGTAGAGCGCTTTTATTCAATAGCATAAAGGCTGAGTGTACTCCTTGGTGAGCTTGGCATTTTGATGTGCAAAGTCTGGGGCGGGGAATGACTGTATCCAATATTTCCTTTGAATAGAGTCATTGTTAAATGAACAGTACACGAACACAATGCACACGTACCTTTTGCTGTACCAAACACGGAACTCTAACTTTTCAATGCAGGAAACATGACATACTTGGAAAGGAGGCACACACAATTAGCAAAAGCTAATGTAGCAGAAAACTAGGCATGATGTGAAAATAATATATCAGACAACAATTTCTGTGGCTTTTTTATGGTCTTCTGCAGAACCAGTCCTGGGGTTATGAAATCAAGTGTGCCCACATCTTGATTACTGCATGCACATTTGATCATTCCATCTCAATATATATATATTAAGAGAGAGAGAGAAATTGGAAAAGGTTCAGAAAAGGGCAACAAAAATTATTAGGGGTATGGAACAGCTTCCAAATGAGGAGAGATTAAAAAGACTGGGACTTCTCAGCTTGGAAAAGAGACAACTAAGCGGGGATATGATAGAGGTCAATAAAATCATGACTGGTTTGGAGAAAATAAATAAAGAAGTGTTATATTCTCTTTCTCATTACACAAGAACTAGGGGCCACCAAATGAAATTAATAGGCAGCAGGTTTAAAACAAAAAAAAGGAAGTATTTTTTCACACAATGCACAGAAAACTTGTGGAACTCCTTGCCATAAGATGTTATGAAGACCAAGACTATAACTGGGTTCAAAAAAGAACTAGGGGTTGGTCCTGCTTTGAGTAGGGAGTTGGACTAGATGACCTGCTGAGGTCTCTTCCAACCCAAATCTTCTATGATTCTATGATAGATAAATTCATGGAGGATAGGTCCATCAATGGCTATTAGCCAGGATGGGCAGGGATGGTGTCCCTAGCCTCTGTTTGCTAGAAGCTGGGAATGGGCGACATTGGATGGATCACTTGATGATTACCAGTTTTGTTCATTCCCTCTGAAGCACCTCACTCTAGCCACTGTTGAAAGACAGGATAGATGGACCTTTGGTATGACCCAGTATGGCCATTCTTATTTTCTTGTGTTTTGAACATGGTTTCCCTTACCCTTGGGACCCCAAAATGCTAGGGCTAGGTGCAGCAGCATTAGCAATGTCTTCTTATTTTAAACAGAAAGATGGAAGTGCTGAGAGCAGTGAGGGAAGTGCAGGTGTGAGAGGGTATCTTAAGAAACTGGTGCATCATCCATACCAGACAACTGTTGTATTACCCCTAAAACTCAGTTACACTGACACTGATCTTCTGTATGCTTCAGAAGCAATGGAAGTGAAAGTGTTCAAGTTAATGACAGAGAGTAAGTTTGATCCCAAATATGGTAAACATCGTGCCTGCAAACTGAAGCCTGAAGGTGACCTCTACTTATTTGAGGATGGATGAGCTTATCTCAGAACGCTCAGTCTGACCCAAAAGCTGAGCGCTTGGGTTTTCCTTTATTAAAGTATTGTCTAACATTTATATTACAGTGGTGCCTAGACACTGCAGTCAGATTTGGCATCTCATTGTGCTAGGTACTGTACAAATATATAAATAGGGCTTCCGATTTTCAGTTTTATCTGATAAACACCAATAAACCACCCCCAATTAAAAAAAAAGGAGGGAAGGAGAAATAAATTGGTGTTTATATAATAAACACCAGAAATGGTTACTTGTATCTAAGGGCTTGTCTACATGGAGCAGAATGCTGACTATGGGGGTGTGATGATTTCTAAAGTGCACTAATGTGTTCCACCTTAACTGGTCCATGTAGCCCCTGCTGATGTGCACCAAAATTTCCCTAGTGTGCTTTAATGTAGTGCTGTTTGAAACAATACTATGTTAAAGGACACTAGGGAACACTACAAAAAGAATCTTTGTATACACTGTACACGTTCTAGTCTGACCTCCTGTATAGCACAGGCTATGGGGGAGCTAGGCAGAAGCTGAAGGTCGGGAGGGTGGCTGGATTGGGACCGTGTGGGAGCTGGAGGGAAGTGCATTTTGCAATTGGAGAAAGGGGCCCTTTTCTTGCACCAGGGCTGTACTTCCAGAGAGAGAAAAAGAGAGCCAGTTTTAGTGCTGTTTTTAGCAAAGCAGTGCAGACCCAGAGAGGTTGGATAAGCTTCAGATGAGCATCCAACCTTATAGCTGTGTATGTGAACCAAACTGAACCGAACCTCTGAAATGCTTCAGTTTCTGCTGCATTTGAGGGGATCAAACAGTCTGGAATGTTAGCAAAACCATGACAGCCCCCACTGGATATCAAATGACACTGGACTCTGAACTGACTTTGGGGCTTCAAATTCCCATGATTCCCTTACACATGTTGTAGGCCACATCCAGGAGCCCTTATTTAGTTCTTATTGCAGCAAAACACTCACATTTAGACATTTTCAGAGTCTGGCAAACCAGTATGTCCCCTTTGGTGCTCTTTGACAGTGTCACTTCCTCAAAGCCGTGGATATTCCCTCCTCTTCTGCCCATCACGTTTGGTGCACATGCATTGCCCATGCACAAGTTTTATAATGTTTTTAACTGATTTCGGTTTCCCTAATAAACCACATTTGGCACTGAAGTTGTTCACTGGGTTATTATATAACAGGGCTGGGCCTTGGATGTGTACAGACAATGAAGGCATAGTCTTATGAGGACTTGAAGTACTAATTTTGCAGAATGTTCTCCTTGTCTCATGACTGCTCTCAAAGCAGCCAGGTGGACAAAAGAAAAGAAACTCTACAAAACAATGAGGATTACATCAGAATGAAGATCAAACATCCAAAGAGAACACAGCAATATAAAATTGTGACTCATTCCAGTAAAATCCAAAATGCCTGGGTTCACTCACTAAGCCAGTCTGCTGTACAATTATATAAGCTACAGAGACTGGTAGGCAGCCCTTTGTCAATTGCTCCTGCCAAGCTGTGGATTCTTTGCTTGATGATAATTAGTTAACCCCTTCCATGCAGGCTCAGGGGTCAGAATTTTTTTTATAGAGGAGATGTTAATAGTTTATCTGATGAATTTAGCTCCCTGTCCCCTTTTCAGATTAGCTAGGAACAGACGGCAGGTTGGATTTGAAGTCAGTAGAGTTATTCTGATATTAAAAAGGTGTGAAAGGAGAATTGGGCCCTTTCATTTTTACACCTGACCCTGAATTGTTTTTCAGTGAGCAGTTGTGACCAATTTCAATCAAATTCAGAGATGGTTCACTTAGTCTCTTCAAGTATCTTGCATCTGAAGAAGTGAGGTTCTTACCCACGAAAGCTTATGCTCCCAATACTTCTGTTAGTCTTAAAGGTGCCACAGGACCCTCTGTTGCTTAGTCTCTTCACTATTCCTTATTGCTTAATAACGATGTGTGATTGATCAACTCAGTCACACAGGATTTTTTTTCCAGCTCCCTCACAGTGAACATCTATGTGAACAGAAATTCATTCATGCAAATGAGCTGCAGCCTCATTTTCACTTAAGACCATATCCAAGATCTGAACACAAAGCCCCAGAGGTGAAAAGAAAGCTCGTTGAACTGAAAGGAAAACAGAGTAAACAGCAGACACGTACAAAAGGGGACTTATGCTAAAGGCAAGTTATACATTTAAGGGCTAAATGCATACCTTCAACATAGGCATTTGGAAAAGTGGGCGCTCACTTTTGCCTGTGTATATTGGAAACTTTTATCCTTAAAGTGAGGTTATGGTGAGAAAAGTGACTTTGTAAAAATTATACCTTCTTATACAGCAGCTCTGCTTTCTTAGTACCCTGAGATGAATCTACTTCCTCTAGTGATACAAATAAGTTTTGTATTACTTTTAATAACAGCACATCAATGAGAATGTGAGCTGGAATCTATTCTGTTCTGGCTCATGATTCATCAACAGAACGATTAACAAAGTTCCAGCTGCAGGACCAAATTTGCCCTTAGCCACACCTCGGCAACTGCTATCACTGAAGATAGCTGAGGGCATAATATGAGGACAATAGGGTTGCCTATAGAAGGTGACCAAGAGCAGGATTTTGCCCTTCAAGCTTCATTATTGGTGGTGATGCATGAGCCTAAGTTTCCCTTTCAGGCCCCAGGTTGATGTTGCAGGACTGGCAGTTAGAAAAACCATCCTTGTACCTGCAAACTGAGAAGTCTGATCTAGGAACCACTGAGAGGCAATAAACATGGAATGCCACAATGCCAATTTGACAGCTGCTTTTCAGAACAGTACCACACTGTTAGGTCTTGTAGTGCCAAAATCTGACTGACCACAAAGACATGTCCAGCTGTTTCTTGACTTGTTGTATAAGAATGCTGTGCTCATATCAGTGCAGAGCGGTCAATCCACTGAACAGATGGTTTTCAGTGAGATACAAATGTTTAGATTTGAATCCATATATGCACCAAGACTCCTATTGACTTCAATGGGCTTTGGATCAGGACCCACAAGGTATGCCAAGAATAGACTGACTTCACCCAGCAGTCTTCCAACAACTAATCCAGACTGGTATATGAAGCAGGCAGTGTAGTTGCTTTTACTTGTGTTACAACAAAAGAGGTTATTTAACAATTTCAAATCCTGCTTTTGAGCCAGACTAGCAAGCAGTTAATTATGAGAGTTATTGCTCATGACATTTCAAAATAATTAAAAAAAATCAAATCCCAAATGTGACTAATCCTGAAATCCATGGAATGAATGGACTATCCCAGGGTAAAAGTAAATCATGGGCGATTATCTCCTTCATGTGAGAGGCAAGTTCTAACAGTTACCAAGCAAATCCCTCTGACTCACTGGGGTTGCTTGTACTACTTCTGATCCTCCTAGCAAGGAAAAGGCTGGGTGGTGGAGTAGCTACAAGTTTATTTTTCTATGGAATATGAGTGTGTGAGCACTCAGCAAAGTGGGTGCCATGAGCTGTACCTACAGTACCCTGAATGGGAAACATAACTTGTAACACAGAGAATGGCAAGTACCTTACAATGTGTGGAATGCTGCCGGAATATTTTTTCTCAGTTTTACATTTTATTTTTTTTTAATTCTCAAGAAAGGTATTGGCTGGACAGCCCTGGAAGCAGGCCCTCCCCTTATCCTAGGGATGACAGTATTTGCTCCTTACTTAACTCTTGTATGTACACCTACCCATTTGCAGTTATTTGTACTCCAGCACATATTAAAATGGACACTGAATATTTGTAGCTACTACCACATGTCTGCCCCATTTATGCCAGACTCTGGGGCTTCCTTGGTACTTATAGCCCAGTATGTAAGGCTTTTCTGAACCTCCATTTCCAAAAGTGTGGTTCACCGAGCAGTTGCCTCAGAGTTTGAATGCAGCTGCAGTGGGATCCAGTACAGGGGTTATTGTATCCCATCTCCTCTGCTCCCAATCCTGGTGCAGAAGACCCCTCCACCATTACTCACTCCCACTGGCCTTCCCAGCTCCAGAATGATCCTTGTTCCTTTTCACTGCTAGATATTTCCCTCCTGACCTCACCCCTTCAATGCATCCCTCTTGTCCCTTCTCATTGTTGGCTCCCCATTTCACTCTATTCCAGATCCAGATCTCCCTCCTGTTCCCTCTTTCTGGTGGCTCCTACCTATCGAGCTTCCAGCTGAGGTTTCAGAACTTCCATCCCACCTGGTTCCCTTTCTGGAGTGGCAATTAGTGTGTATTGCGATGGTAGTTTTATAATATGGGTGCTTTTTTAGTAGGGATTGGACAGTGTCCAGTTTTAATTTCATATAGGCCATGGAACATCCACCTGATGATAACTCTATGTCACTACTAAAGTGGAATGAAATATTTTGGCCAAAAGGTTTTTCAGAGAAAAAGGCAGATTTGACGACACCTAAACCTTTTATGAATTTGTGTCAGTTCTGTTGAATTATTCATGTAACCCCCCCCCCCCCAAAAAAAAAAAAAACTCCCAAAAAATCCCAACAACTCCAAAAAACTTTTGGACATTTAACCCCCCCCCTCCACTAGATATGCTCAAAATAGGACAAAATATTTTGTTTAACCATGGATGAATTTTTTTCAACTTTTTGATTTGCCAATTTTTTTTTTTCAAATTTGTTTTCTGGTCAACCTGAAATGTTTTTTTTAATTTATTTTTTTGTAATGACTAGTGAACTGAAAAGTCAGTTATTCACATGGCTCTAGTTGCTACCATATTTGAATCAGTGACCTAGAGATTAATGGTTCTGTATTCCATTACCATTTCCTTGAGCCACTTAGCTTTCCTGATAGGGTGATCTAACAGTGTATGGGTGTGCTATACAAATACCAGAATGCTGCTTAATAGTTTCAAGAAAGTCATGTCTACATGTTTTATCTAGAAGTATTTAATTTTGCCTCGAGAACTGGGAGAATTTACCTCAAAGGGACATATTGCTACACGTTTATCCGCTTGAGAAAACTTGGGAGAAACTTCTCCCATCTGAATGTTGTTCATACTATTACGCACTTGTTCATGTTATGGTTCTTTACTTGTGTTGAGTCTAATTTAATTCTGTAAGTGTTCTCATGGTGTCATCAGTTTACTGCTGGCTGTCAGGTGATAAATTGTTCCTTTTGTTGAATACACTGCTAATTCATAAAAATTAATTATTAAGTATCATGTCAAAGCATGCCTAATATTAGAGCTACATGGGCATGTCTGAGGTACTCTGCTTACAACATTTACTGCAAATACAGCTGTCTTGGCACTATCCTGATTCTGTTATTGTGAACAACTGTGTATAGTAAAAGTCATTCTCCCTGAGATAGCATGAACTAGGAAGATTTAAAGAACAGAAACATTGGTCCAAAATCATCCCTGGTGTAACGCCACTGACTTCATTGGAGTTACACCAGAGAAGAATTTGTCCCAAATATGCATTGCATTGTAACACCTTGGCACTAACCAAGAGATTCTAACACACCATATGTAATCAGAAATAATTTTCTGACTTGCCATAAAGTTTGTCTCAGGCTTATTTAGCAGACAGCTCTACAGTGTACGTGGGAATTGTTACTGAATGTATTACTTTGCCTAATGAATCCCACATAGCTGCATGGGGGTTAGCTACAGATCATTTGTCTGAGAGAGTTCTGAATACCTTATAAGCTATTGAATAGCATTAATAGTAAATAAAGTTTCCATAGACTGTCCCTAGGAAGAAACATGCTTTTCTTGCCAATCGCGTGTTAGGTTGAAACATTCGGGAAGAGGGACAAGTGCTTTTTCGGGTCCCTTCCCTATTTCCCCTCCAGTAGGAATCCTTGGCTAGAATCTGGAATCACTGCAGCTTATCAGTCTATTCTGACAGCAACTGGAAATCACAGTGCAACCTCTTCTGGCATAGGCTACATTTTAAAAAATGCATTTGAATGGCTTGTCAACTACCCAAGAATTTAGATACATCCAGTCAAATCAGCAACTGTGCTTCTGAAATTCCATGTACATTCTAATATCCCACTGATTCCAATGGACTGGTACAATTACAAGGAGTAATTGGATAGCATTCAGAATGACAGGAACAATGGTTCAGTGGTTAGGACGCTTGTCTGGACTTGGGAGACCTAGATTTAATTCCCTGACTCAAGCAAAGACTTCCTCCGTGATCTTGGGAAGTCACTTAGGGTATGTCTACACTTCGAGCTGGCAGTGTGATTCCTAGCTTGAGGAAACATGTTTGCATTAGCTATCATTAAGCTAGCATGCTGGAAATGGAAGTGTAACTACGGTAGCATGGGCTAGCTGCCCACATACATACCTGTGGGATCCAGATGGGTTAGTACTCAGGGCAGCTAGTCCCTCCTGCTACCATGGCCACAATACTGTTTTTAGCAAGCTTGTGCAAGTGTGTCTCCTTGAGCTGGAGATCGCAGCTCCAAGTACAGACATACCCGTAGTCTCTCTGTGACATCCTTAAAATGGGGATAACCGCATTTCCTTACCTTACAAGGCTAAATATCTGAAGAGATTGTAAGCTGCTCGGGTACTGGGGCAATATTAGTACTTCAAAACAGATAGAGTGGGAAGATTTTAGGCTGAATGTCAGGACGGTAGATTCTTCAGGAAATTGGTCTTAGGGAAAAGAAAAAGCATTGCACAAATCAAAACCCTGACCTTTCTATACTGAGTCACATGGGGAGGGGGGAGAGGGGATTTGGGAGCAGGGGAGGAGCAAGTACTGAAACAGGGAAGAAATGTGAAGGATTCCTGCTGATGTGGGGCAAGCTAGCTCAGAGGATAGTTTGAGGAGAACCTGCTCTGTAGTGCTCCTTTAACAGTAGATTTTGTCAGGCCCCAGCATGGGTAGTTGGGTGGGGAAGCATTCTTTCCATCTGCATTCACCTTGCACATAGACAGGCCATTCATCTGATTTTAAGCTGGATCGTCCTGTTTTTCTATGGTTTGTCCCTGTCTGGTACTGATATAAAACTAGATGTGGTTTTGTCTGGTCTCGTCATGGGTGCACAGAGGATGCCATTTAGCTGAGCACACTACTCTGGCTCCACCAGCATGACCTCGCTTGCACTGTATGTGCGAGGTGATGCTGGCAGGGGCTGTGTGGTGTGCTCTGCAAAAGGATGTCCTTTATGTGGCATGACCTCGCACGCACCATGTGTGTTAGGCAGTCCTGAATACTGGGGACGTATCAGTGGCCACCTGACTTTCACAAGGACCAAATCCATAGCAATCTGTCCCTTATAGTATCCCTGGGAGTGCAAGGCACCATAGTCATGTTGCATCTGCTTCTGTATCATGAAGTATGCCTCTGTACCATGTACTATGAAGGTGCACTGGAGGAAGCGGGCTGCACCAACCAAAGGGCTGGCACAAAGTGCATATTCCCTCTGCATGATATGGGAGGATGAAGAAGCAATGGGATAATGTGGTTCCACACCGCCCTGAACACATATTTCTGCCTATTTGGCCTGATCTGACCTGAAGCAGGGTGGGCTCTACCCCAGTATTTGATGATGATGACAGTGTGGCCAAAAAATGCCCAGTAATTCTGAGTAGCTCCATTTTGGGGTGCGGGCTAGGCTAACTTGACACCTAGGGCCTGATGCTTCTGTACAATATAATGCAGGATTTTATCCACAGGGTCTTTAAATGCACCCACTACATTTAGAAGTACTATTAGACATTTAATTACATTGTAAATACACAGGGTGGATTAAATAGATGACCACAACACTTCCATCTAAACCATATTCTTCTGTCATTTCCATGCTAACAATTTGGGGGACAGTAGTCAATTTGCTTTGAAGTTCCTTCTCACAGAGCATGCCAGTGCCCATTTACAATTGCTGGTCTAGCATGTGCCAGACCGGCATGCAAAAATATTTTTAAAATTTGTAGCCATAAGCCGATTTGATTTTTCTAAATCACTATTATTTTGGCCAAAAGTTTTGGTTCAGATCTCCCAAATAAAGGTCAGCTATTTTCCTCAGCCATTTTTATTATATAAAGTTTACAGTTTGAAAATCTGAGACACTTGCAACAATCCACATTCATTCAGCAGCACACTCTTTGTAGCTGTTAATCTTCAAGGCCTGACATCTTTGTGTTAGCAGCAGGGCCGGCTCTGGCTTTTTTGCCGCCCCAAGCAAAAAAAAAAAAAAATATCGGGGCGGCTAGAATGGCAAAGCAAAAAAAAAAAACAAAAAAACTTGCGGCGCGGCCGGAGCAACAAAGCAGGAAAAAAAACAAACCACCTGTGGGGCGTCTGAAGCCAGGGTGCAGGGGGACTCCCTGCATTGCAGACGTGCCCCGGCTAGCGGGGGGATGGGGGTGGGAGTGGCCAGGGCTTCAGTGGGGCGCTCGCCATGCAGCCCCAACTGTCGCACCGCCAGCCGGGAGGTCTCCGCGCCGCTCCGGTTGGCGGGGAGGAAAGGACGTGGGCTGCCCTGCCAGGCTTGCTCAGACCTGGCACCGGCTGGGGCAGACGGAGCGCACAGCCCGTTCCCAGCAGAGCGCTCCCCTCCTCCGCCCCCTACAGGGCATCCGGATCGGCGAACAAAACAAACAAACAAACAAACAAAGCGTCTGTGCTGCCCTAGGATTGGACGGAATGCCGCCCTGTAGAATCTGCCGCCCCAAGCATGAGCTTGCTCGGCTGGTGCCTGGAGCCAGCCCTGGTTAGCAGCTACTGATAATTGATCACTGTCCTAATTTCTAGCCAAGGATGTTGTGTTTAGCATGTGTTACATCAATACTCTGTCATGTTCAGCCAACAAATATTTACCAAACTGGTGAGAAATACGGTGGGATATGGAAATATTGTTTTGATGTTGTGCAAAGCTTTGGCTAGAATGTCTGACATGAAAAGAAAGGAAAAAACCCCAAACAAACAGGGTCAGGTGAAGTACACATTGTATTCCTGAGCACAGAGCACCTTGAATTAATACAATAATGCTTAGTATGAAAGACCAAGAACTAATAGCTTTTCTCAATTCATCTATCCTGGCTGGATTTCTGCATGGCTGTAGTGCTGATTACACACACAGTTCAGTAGTGTCTTTTAACAATAAGCGTTGGGGTTTGTGTAAACACTGGGCTGGATTCCTCAGGCTGGTCAGGAGTATGGGAAGAGATCTTGATGATGATATAGGCAGCTCTTTCAGAGACTCGCCTCAATGTGACCCTTTGACATGGCTCTTGTTTATAGTCAAATTCTTATTAACCTTCATTCAACCTAAGAACCCTAGGTTGTCACAGACTGATGAGGTGTACTGAAATCTCTGCTTTCCACATTCTCTGTCCCTTTAGGAATACACAGGTGCAATGCTCTGGGATGTCAAAAGAGGATTTGCAAAGTCAAGTGTTTGGGAGTTAAATTATGTAATCAGCCAGGATATTTTCAGCGTATCAATCTTATCAGTTAGATGTAAAGAGTGTAATCATGTGTGGGGAATTAGGTAGAGGATGTGCATGCTAATTGATCTTTTAGTGAGTGTTCCCAAACCCATGTTTTTGTTTAAAAGGAACATTGTGTTTTAGTGGGTAGAACACCAAACTAGGAACTGGAATGTCTGGATTCTATTCCTGACTCTTCCACTGACTGCCTGTGTGACCTTAGGAATCTCTTAACCACTTTGTGCCTCAGTTTCCCCCATCTCTCAATAGAGATCATGATACTCACCCATCTTTGTAAAGAGCTTTGAAATCTACAAAGGAAAAGTGTTGTGTAAGTGCTGCATATTTGTTATGATTATAAAGTTGATTTAAAAGTGGACCTGAGTTTCTCCAAGGTTTGAGGTTGTTGAGATCCAGTTTATTTATTTGACAGGTTTCAGAGTAGCAGCCGTGTTAGTCTGTATCCGCAAAAAGAACAGGAGTACTTGTGGCACCTTAGAGACTAACAAATTTATTAGAGCATAAGCTTTCGGATGCATCCGAAGAAGTGGGCTGTAGTCCACGAAAGCTTATGCTCTAATAAATTTGTTAGTCTCTAAGGTGCCACAAGCATTCCTGTTCTTTTATTTATTTGATCCATTATGGAGTAGCCATAAAATTCATATTTGGATCCTGACTCAAAGGTCCAGAAGTTTTGATGGTATTCGTATCTGGAGGTTTGATTCAGGTCCCAACTCTTAATTAATAAACAAATTCCAAATGACATTAAGTCTTCAATTTCAGACAAGAACCAAAGCATGGTAGGACAAGACACTTGGGTAGTTTCAGTTACAGTATTTTCATTTAGTAATATATAGCCTTATACATCTTCAGATCTCAAAGCACTTTACAAAGGAGGTCAATGTCATCATCCCCATTTTACAAAAGGGGAAAGCTAGGCACTAGGAGGGAAGTGGCTTGGCCAAGTTCACCCAGTAGGTTAAGGGGAAAAGCTAGGATTTGAACCCAGGGCTCCTGAAATCCTAGTCCCATGTGCAGTCCACTAGGCTATGCTGCCTCCTGCAAATCAGCCTGTTTCCTTTAACAGTGAGTCATTGAACCAAATTCGACATTAACTTGCATCCCAGGCTGCATTCATGGAAAGTAGGTTAGGGAAGAATTTAGCCTTTAGTTCATTAAGCTATAGGCTTCAAATAAGATAATATAAAACACCGTTAACACTAATTAACAGTGTAAATCAGGAATAACTCCACTGAAGTCAATAGAGTTACACAATGTTGTAAAACCGGTGAAAATTGGATACAATCAGGCCCTTTGGCTCCAATAGAGCTGCAGAAACTCAAACACTTCTTTCATTTTAAGAAGCTATCTGGTTCAACAGCACTTGGGTTTATCCACTTGATTTCACCAATCCTTCTGTCTTAAGTGCTCCCCTTCTTCCAATTCCAGATTCTTCACACCTCCACACAACTCTCCCTTCTGCATCTGGTTCCAAAAGACACTCAGGAAAGACCCGCCAGTTATTGTGATTGTGGACTAAGTGGCTGTAACCTTTCCATAGTCATACTCCAGTCATAGCAACGTATGCTACATATTCTTTGTGTATATCCCCTGTTATCCCACAGGACAAGAGTTCAGTGCGTATTGTGCTGACTTTAGTCATTGTTGTGAGAGTTGGCATGAAAAAGGCAAGTATTAGCTCCTTAGTATTTTGTGGAACAGAGCCACATTTCTCATCTTTAAGAGTTTGCCTACTAGACTTAAAGGTTTATCAGACTGAACAAAAAATGCCTTTGTAATCTCAGGGAAAAATCATATACTCGTAATTCCCTGTTGTTGTCACAAGCAATTTAGGCTTTCGGTTATTTCATTTTTACTAGTTCTTTGTCTGTGAGGGTTGAGAAAAATGCCTCATTTCTGAGAGTGTTTGTTGCAACAGTAAAGGCCACCAAAACACAAGGAATTTCCCATCTCTTCTAACACCCACAAAGATATACCCGCAATTGTTCTCCAATGCATATGCCTCAAAAATTTGGCAAATATTTCCTAGATCTTCTGCTGTTAGCAATATGCTCACCAGTTCTGGGACCTCAAGCTTTCACTTTAACTAACCATTTTCCCTTTGTCTGGTGGTTCACACTGCAACCCAACTCCCTGTATCAGTACCAAGCCACTTACGTGTGCTATCTCAGTTGAACCTGAAATGGAGCTTCATATCTCACAGTGCTCCTGATCTTGCAAGACTGGGACTTTGAGCACATCACTGAATAGCAAACAGGCAATGTTATTGCTCTGGGGCTCAGTACAAAATTCATCATTCAAGGAAGGCGGGGAGGATTGTCTCTGGTTACAGACAACAGGAGAAGATATTGCTGGGTGTACATGGGAGAAATGAGGGGAAGATTATTGCCAGATATGGCAAGGATTATAGTCTGGAAAACTGGCATAGTTGCCTCACAGGATTAGGAATCACTGCTCTAGGTACAAAGTGTAATTAGGCATAGATATATAATTTATATATCGTAGTTAGCGATGGGAACGGACAAGATCATTGAGTGTATCTTGGAGCAGGATAGTTGCCCTCTAAAATACCTTGTAGATATTAAAAAATTTATTAAAGCTAATGTTAAAAATAATTTTATAGTACACAGGTGAAGAAAAGAGTCTGTCCACACTTGATCTTAGTGAAAAGGCCAGGGAGAAGGGGTTTCCATTAACTAATTCCTATGGTGACCCTCAGATCCAGAATCATATTTCTTCAGTTGCCTCAGAATTACATTCTGTGTCCACAGTTGTAGTTAATGGAGGGATGAAAAGTAGGCAGATAATCTACTGATTGATTTAACATCAGAAAGAAAAATGTACTGGGGTAAACATGAAGCACATCTTTTATTATACGAAAATGGAATTGCCTCAATCAGTTATAGCACAAGGATGCTATAGAGCCTCTAACTCATAACTACATGGTTATTTTCAGTAATTCTACAGTATGAAAATCTCTGCATTCTGATTTGTTACTGCTTTAGAACTCACAATCTGGCTATAATAAACATAGGCATTTGAATTTTTTCTTTCATTTAGCTGTTTGTTTTGAATCCAACTATATCTCATAAATATTCAGTCATTTGACATACTAGTATAGCAATTCTGAAATAAATGTATCCTGGGCTAATGAATAGCCTAAACTACAATTACACATTAATTGATAAACAGGAAACACTATCAAAATGTCATCCATAAAGATGTTTTGATGTTTAATCAGCATTAAAAGAGGAAAGGAACAGACTTCCAGTGTCCTACTTTAGGCATCAAACTCTTGGTCACCATAAGTAGCAGTCTCAAATTCCAGTGTTAAACAAACTTTATTTTCAAACACATTTCTAAGTGAATTCCTGGTGTAAAGTTTTTCTCACCATATGAACTTTCAAATTTATTGGGTATGGACAAAGTTATAATTTACAAAGATGGCTTCTTTTAAATGCTTTGTTGTGAGTGGTTAGCTTATAAAGATTAAGGGATGACTATTAAGTCTCAAGACTTGTTTTATTTTAAGACATTGTAAAATAATAATGATTAAACTTTTTTTTTTAACTGCCTTCAATTAGTGCAGGAGAACATAGGGGTTGCAACACAGACTCAGACCAGTGGTCCTTCTATCTTTGACAGTATTCAGTACCAAATGCCTCAGAGGAGAGTACAAGAAACTCCACTTATGGAATATTCTAACAGCATTTTGGACTGTATAAGTAGGAGCATTGCCAGTAGCTTTAGGGACGTGATCATTCCCCTCTATTTGGCATTGGTGAGGCCTCATCTGGAGTAGTGTGTCCAGTTTTGGGCCCCACACTATAAGAAAGATGTTGAAAAATGTTGAAAAATTGGAAAGAGTCCAGCGGAGTGCAACAAAAATGATTAGGGGGCTGGAGCACATGACTTATGAGGAGAGGCTGAGGGTACTGGGATTGTTTAGTCTGCAGAAGAGAAGAATGAGGTGGGATTTGATAGCTGCTTTCAACTACCTGAAAAGGGGTTCCAAAGAGGATGGAGCTAGGCTGTTTTCAGTGGTACCAGATGACAGAACAAGGAGTAATGGTCTCAAGTTGCAGTGCGGGAGGTTTAGGTTGGATATTAGGAAAAAGTTTTTCACTAGGAGGGTGGTGAAGCACTGGAATGAGTTACCTAAGGAGGTGATGGAATCTCCTTCCTTAGAGGTTTTTAAGGTCAGGCTTGACAAAGCCCTGACTGGGATGATTTAGTTGGGAATTGATCCTGCTTTGAGAAGGGGGTTGGACTAGATGGCCTCCTGAGGTCCCTTCCAACCCTGATATTCTATATATTCTATGACTTTATTCAAAGAGGAAATTTCTTCTTCACCTTGTCAGCTAGTGGTTGGTTTATGTTCTGAAGAATTTATTTTTAAATCTAATGCAATGTAACAATGGATGGTATTATCCAGACAAAGGTATTAAGCCTGTCAGCACTATTTAGAAGTGTTATCATCAATCATCATCACTATTTTATTGAAATAGAGGCATAGGGAAGTTAAGCAACTTGTCCTGTATTGTACAACCAGTCTGTGCCAGAGTTTGAGATAGCACCACCATCTTCTGCTTCTTAGCCTGTGTCATGAACTGGGATGTGAGTGGCCAGTCCTAGTAGTTGGAGCCAGGAGCTGGAGTCAGGGATCAGAGCCAGAATCAAGAAGCCAGTACCCAGAGCCAAGTCAGAAAACCAGTGCTGGAACAGACTGGGCAGGACAGGAGCAAAGCTGGGAACAAGGCAGGATCAGGGCTGGAACAAGGTTCAGAGCAGTTGTGGGTATGTGTGCAGAGCAGCCGGAGATCATTTGTTGCTCTTGGGCTTAAGAGCAAGTTTGCTGACTTTCGTGGTGGCTCAGCTGTGCTCATAGGCTCCTGGGGACGAGGCAGATGCAGCTTCAAGTCCTCATTCCTGACAACCTGGTTCTATATACACAAGATCACAACTCCCCCTTTTCTTTAGGCACAGAGCAAACAAAAATCTTATTCCTATCTTTAAGAAAAACTTTTCATTTCCCTTCCAGAGGTTTGAAGTCATTTTCAACTTTCGTGTGTGTGTGTGTGTGTGTGAAAGATAGAGAGTGAGAGAAAAACACTCATGCTTTTGTTACTCCAGTGACAAAACTTCAGAATTCTTGTCCCAGTAATAGCAGATATAAGAGATGGGCAAACAGTCTCCTCCCCAATCCATGCTGGAGATTTCCTATACAATGATTGTGCCCCATAATATGTAACAGAATGCAACGATGGCAGCCAAACACTAGGTGCCAGGAGGCATTCTCGGGTGGTTGCACTGAAGCCTGTATGAAGCAGCAGCAACAGCATCGGTTACACCAATTCCAAAGGGTTCGGCTAGGAGCTGCATGTCTTAAGTATATAACAATGAAAAGTGAGAATCATTGTCTGAGGTCATTGTGGTTTCAATATGAGCTCTACATTAAAAAGCAATCCAAGATAAGACACTGGGAGATGATTTAGTACAGTATGGTGGCCTTGGACAAAGCCAGGAGGGGTGTTATTAATGACTCCCTCTGAGACAGTGGCATTGATGTGACCTGTGGGAAAGCAAAGTATCAGAATAAAATACAGCAAGGTTAGACTGTGTTTTCTGTGCAAACATATATGTTTTCCCATCTGATGTTTCATGGTTCTGCTTACCATACTTCTCCTCTCCTGTCCTCTTATCCTATTTTAATGGAGTTTGATCACGATGGCACTTTTAGCTCCAGAATTTTTAAAGTATTATGAAAAATCAGCTGATCTCAGGAGATGCCATTTTGTGCTGAAAGCTAACATGAATGACCCATGAAATTTTGATGCTGTCAGGTCCACTCTGTCTCTGGTTTGGCCTCACACCCAAAATCTGAAATGTAGCCTCAATGTAATCCACCCCCAAACACCACCTGGCTGAGATGGGGTTGGGATGCAGAGGTTGATTTTAAACACAATTATGCTTTCCTAATCCTGGGGCTGTCCTAGTGCACAAATCAGAGCAGCATTGATGCTGATCTAATTTGCATAGGATGCTACTAGCCCAAAGGAGGCTATTACAGCAGCAAGCATATAGGGGTACTAAGGTCATGCTCTCTGTACCTTGGCCATGCCTCCTGTGCTGTGCTAACTAGGGAAACTTCCCTGACCAGCCTTACCGGTTTTAGGGCATCTTTGCATCATGGAAGTGGAGCAAAGCTGCCCCATTGCAGTGAGGGATCGGGGTGGCTCACTCGATGTGTGTAGCCTCTTCCTGATTTACCTCTTCGGTCACAGTTTGGAGGTGGGCAAGATTGGGCTTTATCAGGCTGTCACGTTTGCAGTACTCGTAACCTATTCAGGATTTAGCCAGTCAGCAGGCCGTGCTGGCAGGAGCACTCTGAGAGGATGGTGGTATTGCTATCATCCTACTTTCAAACTGCCACGCTGCCAATTTAGATTTTGTAATAGAAAAGTCAGATATTGGTAGGCACAATAGAAACCAATAGCTGGCTGGAGATCGCCTGTAAACATCATTTTTCTTTTAAAATGATTATGACCATTGTGCTTTTGTTTTCATTCTGTGCTGACATTAGTCCCGAATGATATTGAAGCAGTAATCTCTAGAAGCTTACTGTAGTATAACAGGACACCATCCATGTATGCACCTCAGCGCTCTCCTGCTGAGCAAGCTGCTTTGTTTCAGTTGAACAGCCCATCTCTGTCATCCTGAACAGCTTTTCCCTTGCTGATTTATTGAGTTTGTAAATGTTTTTCTTATTGCTTTATGGTCTGAAATGTAAGTTGTTGTGGTACCAGTGCCTGAGAGAGCAGAGGGAGGTGTTTGTTTCTTCCAGCCAACTTGACTGATTGGCAATCAATCTCCCGCTACAGTTGTACCTATGACCTGTAGCACTTGTACAGCAACAAGACCGGGACACCGCTGGAGTAAAATTAATATGTCATAAGCTGTTGATACAGAAAGTTTCTCAGGCTTTTCCAAAGAACTCCAGCCCCTGCCCTGGCACTTTTCCTTTAGGAAAGGGAGGAGGTTTTGGATAGCAGCCGGTGTCTCCAGTAAATCGTGGCTCAGTTTCTCACTGTATGTCTTGTATTATTTCAATAAAAGCGATTGAACCCACAGCCACATATAAATAATTACCAGGTGTCAGGAAGCAGATGGCCCTGATACAAGCTGCATCCACCCCCTGAACCTGATAGGCAGTTCATCAAGGCACTTGTACCACTTCCACCCTCTTCTAAAGGGATCAGCTTCAAATTTCAACCATAGGTCCATAGTAGCTCTACTGGTGGAGGCTGCCTGGGTAAGGCACTGAATCGGAGTTGAATCCCAGTCAGTATATGTCCCCACATTCTTCTGGAACATTCCTATTCACTTTCAGGGCCTCTCCAGCTGACACCAAGTCCAGCAGTTGAGTGGAGGTTGTGTGTGGTTTGCAGCAGCATTGGGCTCCTGCTCCGGGTGGTCTTTTTGCTGTTGGGACCCTGGAGCCTCTTTTCAGCCAGCAATGGCCCAGGCGGTGTCCAGTGCCATTCTCCAAAGGCAGTTCCAATTTCACATTACAGCTCCTGCCTTTTGTCTGTAGAGCATTACTAGCTCCAAAGAGAGTGAATTGAATAAGCCACCCACAGGGTTGCAGTGAAGCATCTCCTGATGCGGGTTAGTGGGCAGACCAGAGGGTTAGCTGTAGTGCTTGCACGGAAGGATGAAAGCTTCTGAAACTTGTCTAGTTTTGTGGCCCCAGAATTGTCTCTGTCAAACAGCTTGGTAAACGACACCGATGCTTTTTAGCGTTGGCCGAGAAGAAACATACAAAGATAATAAGTGTGCTGCTGCTCTGTGACTTGGGGTGGATGCTACGCAACATGGAAGGGAACTGTCTAGGGACTGATGACTGCTGGAGCTTGTTGGCCCAGGGTTACTGTGGAGCTCTCCTTGCAAGCTGCAAAAACAATCACAAGCCTATTATTACTGTTCTTATTGGACTGGTTAACAAAATGGGACGTATCCATGAAAAGCATGAATGGTCTCTGTAGTTTACCTTGCTGCTCCTGCTGACCTGCCTAGTTTTCAGAGGAATCTGTATGATTATCAGATTTTTGAAAATATCACAAATTGTTTTCCAGAGAGTTTTCCTTCTCAAAATTAGTGGGCTAAAGGTTGTTGGAATTACATTCCTGTCAGTTTAGTAAACCGCCAACTATTAGCAGGTATTGTGGTACCAAGTGACACTTTACATGGAGGTTTCATTTATATTTATGCAGCGCTTTATAGCATTGGTTCATAATGACCTGAAACTGTATATTAAACAGGCACATATATTGTTTTAATTATCTCCGGGACATAGTTGGCTTTGTAATAGCTTGTTATAGCTTCATCTGCTCAGAACCATGTACAATTCTCACTGTGAATAGGAGGTTATTTAAATATACATCTGCATCGGTAGTAGTCACTGCTTACATTTTCTTAAAGTGAAATATAATGCTCATGAAAGGGGTCAGATTGTCAGCCCTGGAAAATGAAGACCTTTATTTACCTACAACGCAGGTGCAGCACAGGCTATAGCAGTGCAAGCTACCCCCATACCTCTGTGTTCATGTACCTCAACCAGAGATGACCTCTGCTGGTGACAGGGTAAGTCAGTCTTCATGCCTAATGTAGTCACTGAACCCTCCATAGGGCAGTGATATTGTGACAGGGCTTATTGTACTTTGGATGTCTGTCTCATAAAACCCGGACTGAGACTCCCAGATTGCTATCAGGTGGTATAATGTCTTGTTCACTGCTACCAAATCTGAGCATATTCATGCTGGCAATTACAACTATAATTCAGAGCAGCAGCCGTGTTAGTCTGTATCAGCAAAAAGAACGAGGAATCCTTGTAGCACCTTAGAGACTAACAAATTTATTTGGGCATAAGCTTTTGTGGGCTAAAATCCACCAAAGCTTATGCTCAAATAAATTTGTTAGTCTCTAGGGTGCCACAAGGACTCCTCATGCTTTTAAATATAATTCAGTTTTATACTAGATGGAAAGTGCTTCTAATGTTCTGCAAACCAAAATGTCAGTACAATACTTATTTTTTGTTTGTTTTGTGTATCTCATAGTGACAGGTTTCAGAGAAGAGCCACAAGAATGATTAAGGGATTGAAAAAGATACTTTATGTTGAGAGACTGAAGGGGATCAATATATTTAGCTTAATACAGAGAAGGTTAAAGGATGACTTGATTACAGTTTATAATGGGCTCTGGCCGCCGGGGAGAGTGGAGCCCCGGCCAGGCTCACCAACCTCCCCCCGGCACTGTGGCCGCCAGGGAGAGCGGAGCCCCGGCCGGGCTCTCTGGCCACTGGGGAGAGCAGAGCCCCGTCTGGGCTCTCCGCCCTCCTCCTGGTGCTCTGGCCGCCGGGAAGAGCGGAGCCCCAGCTGGGCTCTCTGCCCTCCTCCCGGCACTCTGCCCGCCGGGGAGAGCGGAGCCCCTGCCGGGCTCTCTGGCCACCAGGGAGAGCAGAGCCCTGGCCGGGCTCTCCGCCCTCCTCCCGGCACTCTGGCCACCAGCGGAGCCACGATGAGCTCACCGCCCTCCCCCAGGCACTCCGGCTGGTCGGGGAGAGCGGGCCCACAGTCGGGCTTGGCGCCCTCCCCTGCTGTGCTCCCCGTGGGGGGGGGACAGGGGCGGCGGGAGGCTTTTTTGCCTGGGGCAGCAAAAAAGCCAGAGCCGGCCCTGTCCAGGGCGGCGGGGCTGCGCATTCCGGTGGATCAAAGCAAGTTCGATATAACGCGGTTTCACCTATAACGTGGTACAATTTTTTGGCTCCCAAGGACAGCATTATATCGAGGTAGAGGTGTACTTTGGAATATTAATCAATATATCACTTGGTTATTGTTACATTTACCTCCCTGCTGCATGCCTCATATCAATTTCTCTTCTCTTTCTATCCACCTGTCCCCTGGTTTTTGTCCTACCTTTATTAATTTCGCCTTACACTCCCATATTATGACAGTTCACAAAAGGTACATCATAAACATTTTATTTGCTTTTCTGACATAACTTTGTTATTATGCACCTTTCCAATGTACTGTACATTTCTGATTGCACAGCAGTACAGAATGATCAAAATACCTGTGTATGTATTTGTAGATCTGGGTATGAGCAAGAGATAATATGTAACTAGGTGAAAGTTCTTCCAATACTTGCTAGTGCACTAGACTATTTAAGTAATTATACCACCTTTTTTTTAATTGCTCACTTGTTATATTTATTTTTAATTTTAAATACATAATTGTGAAAAATGCTGTAATATTGCTTCCTGGCTGAATTCCAATTTGGATGATTACATTCTATCTGAAATACCCCCTGAAGTTTCAATTGGCTATAATAGTCTTCGCTTCCTGACTTACACGGTTGGATAGTGTTGCTTTGTTCTATTTAACAACTAATACATTTTACTCTAAGGGTGGCTGCGTTTCAGAGATGAATGAAAAGATACATGTGTATATTTATATATTATATTAAGTATATTTTAGGATCCTTCAGATGCAAGGTTTATAAGAAAATATATTATATTACAGATCTCTCATAAAGGAACACTTGTAAAGGAATAGACCTATAATATATTTTTTGCAACTGTCTTTTATCTGGTACTGATGTTACATATAAATTCAAACACATTTATGTGCATTAATATTTGTTTTACATTTTTCAGACTAATCTATTTTTATTTTTAGCAAAAATGCCAATTTGCATTACATTTAGACCCCATTACTGTCCCCTGCACCGTTTTAAAAAGAAGCGATTATTTTTTTTATAAAAGTGCCTAATTCACTGCTGCATTACTCCAGTATAATGCCAGGGTAGCTCAACTAATGTTTAACAGGTCTCCACTTTCACAGACCATAAGAACAAAGGAGCCATGGGTTAAAGTAAGCTATCTTCTAATTTAGTTAAACGATACACTCTACATAGGATAGTTTGATCCTGAAGCCCTTTTTTATTTACCTATCTTTAAAACAACTAGCATACAAGAAGTGCGACAGTGAATATTATTGCATAAGTTATTACCAAGGTCAGATCATAGTGTTCTCTAAAGTAATAAAAATAATTCAGTCAACCAAATGTTGTCACCCTATAAATCTATCTGCCACCAGCACAAAGTAATTAAAATGAATTTTCTATCTTCTCTGTTTATCTTTTCATTTTTCACATATAAGGACCAGGCTTTCATCTCACGCTGGTATAAACAAGGAATAATTTCACTGAAGTCAATGGAGATACACAGTGTTGTAAGTATCAAAGGGGTAGCCGTGTTAGTCTGGATCTGTAAAAGCAGCAAAGAGTCCTGTGGCACCTTATAGACTAACAGACGTATTGGAGCATGAGCTTTCGTGGGTGAATACCCACTTCTTCGGATGCAGTGTTGTAAGGGATCTTTTCCCTCACATATGTTTTGCTGGGTGTTGCACTCAGCCCAGTGGTCAGAGGGATGGCCCAGTTCAAAGGGTTTCAATCTAGTGTTCCAGGCAGGGTTTTGAGGAGGGAGAGGGATGGCTATTTTTAAGGAATCAGTGGGATGCAGAAGCTGTTTCTCCTGGCAGGTCCGTTCACTTATGTGCATGAACCCTGGCACATTGTCAAGCAGTTATTTTGTAACTAACCCACTTAGTTCATTGCCAGCCTCCAGAACCCCTATCTCTTCCATATATCCTGGCTGGAGGATAGAAACTTAGACAATGTTTGACCTGGAGGTACAAGAAGGCAAAAATACAGACTATTAAAGGCATTTTTTATAACCATGGGTTACCACGAATCTTTATTTTGGCATTAAAGTAAGACAAATAAAAGCCATATAACTTCTGAGCCTAGACCTCTATTACAGTTAGCACATTTTCTAATGTAGAGGTAGGAAGGTTTACTAGTGAATAATAACTAGATCTCATGGGATTGAAATGTGCTATTGCTGTGATGCACAAGGCAAGTGGAAAAGGAAACAGGCCAATTGCCTACAGCTGCCATACTTCAAAGGGCACCTCTAGAGCAGTGATTATTTTTTTCTTTTAAGAAAATGAACTGACAGTAATTTTCTAAGTTGTTCGTGATGCTGCAGAAATAATCTGATTGAAACACGTGTCAATCTAAAGCAGTGGTTCTTAACCTGGGGTGCACCCCTCCCCCCCCCCGGGGGTGTGAGATGCCCTTTCTAGGGGTGCGAGACATGCCAGATTTTTTAGAAGGTAAATCATCGAAAACACAAATTAAGCACAGGCACGTAAGAACAACTACTTTGTTTCATCAAACCTATGTATTTATTAACATTATACATTTTTAACGATTACTGTAATATACAAACAAAAAATTATTTTCAAGTTTTTAAGCTAATTGTAGTGAAATTATCTCGCTACAAAATACACATCAAAACAAAGGCCAGAAACTGCCTAAATGCGAGTGATGACATTCGTGTGGCTATTTCAAAAAAAGTTCCTCGTTTCTCGAACATCATTGAACAAAAACAACAACAGAAGAGTCACTGAGCTGGTAAATTTGAAAAAAGCGTGTGATTTTTCATGTATTCTTAATTTTACTGCGAAATTAAAATAAATATATAATTCTATCTCTTTCATTCTATAGTTATGATATATCTAGGTTTAAAGAACTGACTTACTTCAATGATTTTTGATAAGGGGTGTGAGAACATATTTTGAGAACCAAAGGGTTGCAGGCTGCAGTAAAGGTTAAGAACCACTGGTCTAAAGCAATTATCTTATCCCCTCCTTAGGCATTGTGCCCTAAGTTGGCCAGTTTACATCACATAACAAATTTAGAATGACCACATGCCCTAATCTGTTACCAAGCCTATTAGGCAGCAGAGGAGAATCAAGTTATGGGGACACTGTTTCCTTGGAGGAGGTCATTTCCTATCTGTGTCTCATTAGTTTGAGCTATTTATAATCACTTAATCAGTCAGGCACTAAAGAAGGTAAAGCCTTCTTGGAGGGATCTATTTTTGAGGGGGTTACCTCCACATCAGACAGGGGCTTACGTAGCTTGGCAAACATCACATACAGCACCATAGAATCGCCTCGTGTGTATGGTGATCCCTAAAGGAATGATGTAACAAATATGTCAAGCCAGGCCAGCCCCGCCTCCACCAAAGTGGGCTGATAAAGCCAACTGTTTGAGGGTTATCCATGAGCACTGAAGCAGACTGGATAACTTCTCTAAACTGCCTCTGTGTCTCATTCTTTTTTGCTGGTGTCTGAGTGTAAGGATGTATGGTATTGGTCCCAGTGCTGATACTCAGTTTGTGCAGCTTTGAAGCCTCTGAATGACCAAGGACCAGAGTGTCCTCTCTTTGGCACCAGTGTAAAAACTGAAATATCTCCACTGAATTCAAAGAGAGCAGTATTTGGCTCCAAATATAGAGTGAGGTAAAATCCCACTGCAACAGACTGCACTGAAACAATCCAATTCCTGACTTGGAAAATGTTGGGCTGGTGGGTAGGATGGCCAAATACATCCTCTCAGCATCTGTTGTTGTGGCAATTGACAAAAAAAGGGTGTGTATGAGGCCACGTGTGTGTAATTGTGATTCTCCTCATGTCAATCCAGGGCTTAGTTATGGAAGATAGTTTCCTCTTAGTCTTTCCCTGCTACTAGGCAGTTGTAACTTAAGAAAAGTTCATTCATGCCCTTGGCTGTCCCTTCTTCCAGCAAAGTAGGAGAGGCTGTTTGAGTCTTTGACATCATAGAATTGCCTGTTCCCTCGTTGATAGCCTGTTGGAGCTAAATGAAGAAGGTATTGGACTTTATTGAGATTTATTTCTAAGTATGGTATTTTCCCCCTTAGTTTCATTGGGCTATTGTAACTCCTATTGAAACAAAAACTGATGTGATGTCAGCAGGATGATGGGATTCAAGGACCCAATTTCATAGGGAGAGGGAACCACCACTAACGTACAGATAGATATTCACAGTGCTTTCGGCTGTGTGAAACTACTGACAAGGTTTTTACACACGCAGACACACACACACACAAGGGAAGGGATGAGGAACTCACCTGCACTGGAATAGCCGTCACTCTCCCCACACTAGTGACTGTAGCACTGATAATGAACAGTGTTTCAGACTACATGTTGGACTGTGGCACTGTGCAGTTTGTTCTGAACCAGTACACGGTAGCTTTCATTTGCAACTGCAGGTTTTGTGAAGTGAAATTCCCTGCACAAGAGACACTGTGTGGATGGAAGGAAAACTGAGTTAATTTACAGTGCAGTGTTTCCTGCAGAAAGAATCTAGGGAACTTTCCCAGAATGAAAAGTGTGAAGAGAGCTCATCAAAGGCTCAGTTCTTTAAATGTTAATAGTGGTGGTAAACATGATTCACCACACATGTGTTGATGGGTGTGGTATAAATGCCTAACTAGACAGGCAGAGAGGAAAATGTTCCCTATGCCATCTACCCTTTCATCATCCTTTACCTTTAAACTGTGGAAATATTTAAAAATCTAACTCTCTTTACCCTAAAAAAATAAATAATGCATCATTCCAGTGCTCTTTGGGATGACTGTGTTAGAGACACAAGACTAATTCCAAATCACAACCACATGCAGCGCTAGTGCTACAAGAAGATAGAAAAAATGACTGTGAAGCTGGATACATCTGAATGCCTTGTCCCAGTGTACAGATTTCCTGGATGATGGTGAGCCCTGTGATGTAAGTTTCTGGCCCTGAATAGCTTAGCTAAAATAATCAAATACATTTTATTTATAGCCTGATTAGATTAGGAATAGCTGTAGAGCTGAATGCTAATCAGGTCAGGTATGGTGTATAGTCATCTGCTATGATACCAAATGATTGCAGTGTGAGCCTTTGAATCCAGACCCTGCTTTCTCAGTTGTGCTTGACAAAAATTAATAGATACTTAGTTGTGTGAGTATGGAGGATGAAGTGTAATCACTTTCATCTTGCTGGAAAGCACAGAATAAATTATGTCTTTTCCCTACTGTGGAAAAGTGCGTCTCTGATTGCACTGATACAATTAACTACTTAGGAGTAATGTTATCACACAGAAAGAGCTCCTGGTAAATGTATAGGTCTAATAACATCTTCATTTGAGAGTTATTATTGGGACATGAGGAGCAGCGTATTACGAAGACAGCATATGTGTTGGTTAAAGCAGGGGACTACGAGTCTCCACTCCTGGGCCATGTTCCTGGCTTTATGTTACCATGTGCAAGTCACTTAAACTTTTCATGCCTCAGTTTCTCCACTTTAAAATGGAGCTAATAATCGTCTTTACTTCACAGGAGTGTTGTGAGGCTTAATTAATTAATGTTTGTAATGTTTTTGATATCCTCACATGAAGCAATAGCTCTTTGAGGCAAACCCTGTGTGAGTCAGAGTTTGATTTGGGTGCATTATGTTACTCCTCGCAACACTAATGGGAGCTACAAGTGTGTATCGGTCTGGGTGAAAGGGAAATTGGACCTTTTTATCTAATGGACAATGGAGTGCCTAATGACAGTGCTTCCACATAGCTGATGAAGCACTTGAATATCCTCATTTGGCAAGGTGTTTTTCTTTGAGTTAGAGGCACAAATGAGGCCTGAAGCTGGTAAATCTGGTGCCTATTTCAGACTGGGCAGCAATCCTGGTCCAGTGGGCAATAAGAAGTTCATTTCTCAGACAAGCAGGAAGAAAGTGTGTCAGCATTTCTGACAGATGAAGCAAGAGGACCTGTAACTAACCTGGTAAGGGAGCTACCCTGAGGATCACATATAAGGAGGATGGACTGTTTGACATTGCTTGAGCCTGAAATTCTTCATCAAAAAAGCTGAGATGAAACACCATAGCAGAGTCCAATTTTGCAAGTCCTACATTTTAGATGGTTTTATTATTACCACATCTCTGCAAGATTTTGATCATCATTGCTTTGCCTGGCTATTGTGAAACAATTACAGCATTTACAGTTCTTTGGCATTCTCTCCCTGCTGTTGCCACTTAAATGGCCAAATACAGGGAAGAAAACAGCACACTCCCTGTCTGTGTTCACTTGTGTGAGAAAACCAACATGTGGGCTCCTCACTAATTCAGACCAGTCATACTTGAAGGAGAAGAGAGGGGACATTTTCAATAATTCTGTGAATCAGGATTAGGTAGGATAGGGACCCTGAGGCCATATAAACATTTCACAGATCTCGCCTTTTAGTCTCCATTCTGAAATGTAACAGTTTTCTCTCACTTTCACTGGGGTAAATTCAGAGTAGCTTCATAGTGGTCAACAGGGTCACTCTGTATTTGCTCCAGTGTTACTGAGAGCATAACGCTGGGGCTCTTTTTTTCTAGTTTCCTCATTGGAGAGGTCGGAGACTAATGGGAAGCTGCCCTGGTCTAAATATAGACTAACTCTGCTAATTACTCTGCAGCTTCTCTGAATTTACCCAACAAATTTTGGTCCACAAAATTGAGTTCATTCTGAAGTAGGGAACTTGCTTAAAGAGTGGAGCTCTCAGTATGAAGTTAGGAGTTTGTTGCTGAAATACATACCTGCACAAAGTTTATAGAGCATGAGCTGAGATTTTTGGAATCCATTTGAAACAGACCAACAAAAAGCATTGGCTGACCTGTTTGTTCATTCTGAAGAAAGGTGTTCCCTTGTGACTTCCCACAGGGCATTATTAATATTACATGACTTTAGCACTTTGATCTGGCAGTACGGGGCCTTGGAGCTGACAACAGCTGTCTCTAATCTTCGGTCAGTGCTCCTTCAGATTTGGTTGCCAAGACCTTCCTGTTTGAAGCTGAAAAGCAAAATAAAAGCAACAGCAAAAAAGTGACTAATGTAATGCAGCCTCCAAGTCATTGCTAGGCATTGGTGGATTAATTAGTTGGCAACCAAAGTTGGAACAAACACACTGGTTGCCTCACCTGTCCTTTTGGTTAATCTTGTTGTCTAAACTAGTGAGTTTGCTGTTTCCCCAGAGAGGAGACTGGATGGTCTTGGCACACAGACAGGTGTCTAAGGCGTGATTCAGAGGATAGGACAATTTATCAGGAAGCTAATTATTTCCTTCTGAAAAAAAAAAAAGGCCACAGGAGATTGACAGGATTTACTAGAGAACTGTACTATTGCTAGTTTCACTTCAGCTCTTTTGAATGGATTATTGTTGTGTTCTTACTCCTTTGGATTCCATTCCTCAGTCTACTCCCTTCCCTGCAAGAGACAATTGGGGGCTTGACTCTGATCTCACTTACTAACACCACTGTACATTATAGACTATACTTTGCTTGTGGGAGATCTGAATCAGGCCCCAGCTTTTCAGGTCCAGCCTGTGGTGGTGTGGTGCAGCCATAACGATTCTCCAGAGATCAGCTAGCAGCGGGTGTGCTGAAGCACCTGTCCACTCCCTATGCCATTGCCTTTTGTAAAAAACAGACACAGCACCATCTACCTCTTTAAGCCTGAACATAAGAACATAAGAAAGGCCGTACCGGGTCAGACCAAAGGTCCATCTAGCCCAGTATCCTGTCTACCAACAGTGGCCAATGCCAGGTGCCCCAGAGGGAGTGAACCTAACAGGCAATGATCAAGTGATCTCTCTCCTGCCATCCATCTCCACCCTCTGACAGACAGAGGCTAGGGACACCATTCCTTACCCATCCTGGCTATAGCCATTAATGGACTTAACCAGCATGAATTTACCCAGTTCTCTTTTAAACTCTGTTATAGTCCTAGCCTTCACAACCTCCTCAGGTGAGGAGTTCCACAAGTTGACTGTGCGAATGATGGACCTAATGATCCAGACCCTGTTCCCTCGGGGCCAGACTTGGATACCCTCACTCACCTGGAGGAGTGTCTGGTTCTATGAGTAGTGCCATTAATTACAGCTGTCCTCAGTGGAGAGAGGCTATCCCTTTCTTTTAAGAGAGAATGGTTTCTTTGCTCTCATTTTTCTTCCAGGCATTGATTCTTTTCTACTCTTTTTGTTTCTGTCCCTATGTGGAGAATGTAAACTACCTATAGAAAATTCACCTGAGGATTTCAAGGCAAACATGAATGAAATAAACCTTACAGCACCTATATAAGACAGGGATTTATCAGTATAGCCATAGGTCAGATGGAGGAACTGTGGCACTGGGAGATTAACTGACTTCCCTAAGGTCACATGATGAGCTTGTGGAGTTGCTGGGAAAAGAACCCAGTGTTTCAACTCCCACTGTTCCCTGCCCTGACCTCTAGTTGGCTCTGGTTCTAAACAAGTCAGGATTTCCCACTCGCCTGTCAAGTTTTCCAGCTTGAGGTGTGATGCTGAGGGTTGGGTTCCAGGGATGGGAGACTATAAGATATTCTTACTGTTGTGGACCAGAGATGTCATCAGCCTGATTTGAGGCTACCATGGGTCAGTTTAGACAGCAGTGTTGCATATTATCTTCTGTGTTACTGGGAGGGATCACAAGTACATTCCCATGGGTTGCTGTGAGTTATCACTTCTGCTTGTTATTTTTCCTTGTGTAAACATGGAATTCTGACTACACAGAGCTGCTGCAATACACGTAAATTACAGCACATGACATTGGCAGCAGTGGGGATGGGGTGGGGTGGGGTGAGGTTTTCCTAGTGCTGCTTTGTTATGTTACAACTATCAAGGAATCATAGAAACAGATCCATTTTCATTTCATGTCCTGCACTCCCCTCCTCCTGTTTCCCCTATCCGTTCTAGAAATGGATGGCAACCCAGGTGAGTCAAATTTTAATTCCGGGCAAAGTATTGCAAAATATTCCTAATACCCAATTCATTCCTGGAGGAACTGACTCCAGTGGAATTCCACCAGGGATGAATGTGGCCTGTTATAATTGCAGAGAAAGGGACTTGCATTTGTGAACCACAGATCTCTGCCAAACCAACTTGACTGGCTTTTTCAGCAACAGATGGGCAGATAAGGGAAATGCAGTGGACACAGTTTATCTGGATTTTAGCAAGGCCTTTGACACAGCAACACACAGGAAGCTTATAGAGAGTTTGGATGAATAATATCTTGATAACAATACAAAAAACGGTGGATAAAACTTGTTGGAAACAAGATGTGATTACCAGTGGTGTTACATCAGAATAGAAGTGGGGCTACGCAGAGATCAGTATGTGTGTATATATATCTCCTCAATATATGTTCCATTCTATATGCATCCGAAGAAGTGGGCTGTAGTCCACGAAAGCTTATGCTCTAATAAATTTGTTAGTCTCTAAGGTGCCACAAGTACTCCTGTTCTTTTTGCGGATACAGACTAACACGGCTGCTACTCTGAAACAGAGATCAGTGTTCACTACTGGGATCAGCATTATTCTGCATAGCCCATTAACAAGCTAAGGGAATATAATTTGACTATGATAAATTTGAAGTTGCTGTAAGGCAGAAAGAGACGCACAGCAAGTCCGGCTAAGTGACTTGCCTGTGGTCACACAGAAAGTTTGAAGCAGAGCAGGGAATTGAATCCAGGTCTCCTGAATCCCAGAACAGCACCGCTGGAACATCTTTTCTCTTCCTCCTGCCTCTTTATCATTTATTTATTTATTTATCTAGATGAAGTCATTGGACAGTTTTAAAAATTGAGTAAAAGTTTTTAGGGAGAGAGTAAAAGTACTTTATGGGGCAGATATTTCGAGGACAGGTGAAGATTTGCATGCAAACAGGCATGAGCAATTAGCTCTTGTATTTGGGCGCACAATTACTACATACCAAAGCTCCTTTCTGGAAAACTGTTGCATGTAAGCAGACCACTATACCTTGCATGAAGCCCCATTGAATAGGACTCCACGCAGGTTCAGGGATTCTCCTGAATGGAATTAGTTGTGGGATCGAGAACTAATTAAATTGCACATACAAATACAGAAGTTATTTAGGTGCCTAACTAGCTTGTTGTGTGTTCAGTCATACAAGATTTCCACACTGTTACTTGACTGTGACCAAAGTTCTGCACCCATACCTCAGCCTTCTCTTATAAAAATATGGCACTGTAATTCCAGAAAGAAACAGGCCAAGGGAGTCCTTGGAAATGTATAATTAGTTTTGAAATTCATAAGAATGGGATTAAATTTATACATATGAACAGGCAAGAAGCAAAATATGCATGTAGACGTAGCTGGAGATAGAGAACAATATCGGCCTTGCAGCCAAAGCTGTAATGGAATGTCTCAACTTGTTTGTTTCTCCTATTAGTGCCCTTTCTTTTGCTGCCACAGAACTCGCACACAGAAGACATTTTGTGCCCTTTCCCCATTTCCCCCTCCATTAACTGCCTTGGATATTTTGTAAGGGTTTGTCTTCCTTGTGGAAAGATGTTGAAGACAGTTGTAGATGTTTAAGAGTATTTGTTTAACAGCTACTGACTTTGGCTGATAGTCTTTGCAGTAATTGCAATATGAAGTTTCCGTAATGTGGAGTTATGTGTGTGTGTATGGGGGGGTGGGGGGCAGATTTTCAAGCTCGATTCTTATTCAGGCAGTTAACTAAAGGGCAGGGTGAAACCCAGGCCCGAGTGAGGTCAATAGCAAAACTCCCATTGACTTAAATGGGTTAGACCACATTTTCAAAAGTGCTCAACAACTAACGACTACCATGAAATGCTCATGGCTCGGTTTTTCAAAGATATCCGCTCCCATTGTGATCTAAGAGGTGCACTGAAAACTCTTTTGAAAACCTGTTCCTTGTTGCCTTGGCAACAAAGAAATACTTACGTGGTTGGTGCATCCCTTGTTGAGATGCATTCCCTTGCTTTATAATAAGGAACAATCTGCTACTGCATTCTGATTGGCTGAGAGCTTCCACATTTATAATGAATTATCAAACATAATTATAATCTGATTCTTTTCATGGTGTTATAATATATGAAGATTATTATTGTTTATATATATATAGTGACATAAATGCCTGGAACTTTACAGACATAGTTCTGGCCCAGAGGTGATTACAATCTGGACTAGAGAAGACAGGATATCTGAGGATTCAAGTTAAAAGTCTGTGACCTTAACCACCTGGAATAGTGTTGAAGATTTCATCTTCTTGATTTTTATCAGTTCATATTAAGTCAACTGGATAGATAAAAAGCGGCTAATAATATGTTCTAGTAATATAACTGCTACTGTACAAACAACAAAGGAAACGAACCAACCAACCAAAACTCCCCAAACCTGCTGATGATCCTGGCATAAAAGTCACATCATTCACAGGCTTGCTGTGTATGCAATGGATGGAAAGGAATGGCCTTATTCAATAATCAGATTGTGTGAAACTGTTCAATGACAACATTCATAATGCAGTAGTTAGGAATGAACAAACAAGTCTAGACAAATACAAATTTCCACCGAACTCCCACAATCCTCTCTCCCACACCAAACTTGAGCAAGCCTTTTTTTCTTATTTATCTATAGATGTATACACTGGGCCAGATCCTCAACTGGTGTAAAGTATCAGTTTATTTGACAAGTACCTTTTTTCTGAAACGTTTAACTGTATTTTAAAATTCTTTTTCATTGTACTTGTTTCTTTTCTTCACCCTTCAGCTTTTGGGTTGGGGTGAGCAGAAAGGAACAAGGATAACACATTTGCTCAGCTATGGTGAAACAGTTTGGTTAGGGCTTCTGCACAATTGGAAGAGGGACAGCCAGGAGACTGTTTGTTTGTATTTTTAGATTGTAGCTAACAAGACCTGCACATTGAACAGTCTGTTTATGGTCTGGCTATCTTTGTTTGCCCGTCTTGTCTGTAAACTCTTCAGGGTAGGGACCATCTTTTGTTGTGTATGCAGCACAATGAAGCCCCAGTCCTGATTCAGGCTTCTAAGCACTACTGGAATAATAACAATAATAATGAATAATCATCTATGGACATCTGAGATCTCAAACTTAGAATATTTGAAGTCTGTCCATAGGTGATTATTCATTATTATTGTTGTTATTGATAAGTTGCATGGTATTATTTTTGTTCCCTGATTGGATAAGCATGTAAACCCTTCTAGCACAAATACTGAAATTCATTTCCCGCAAAATTTGTGCCCACTAACTGAAAGTGAACACAAAAGAAATGAACACAAAACAGGCACAAACAGGTCCAGAACAAATTAATTACAATTTGAATAATAATTGAGGACTACATTTTGCTTTATTGCCCACGCTCTGTTTAAAAGCTAGTTAAATTGAGTGAAAAGATGGAGGAGGAAGAGCAGGTATGGGCAAGAAGCGAAGGGAAATCAAACAAAGACTCTCCTCTGGACAGAAAGCTCCTTTCACCTAATGAATAGAAATGAAGAGCCTGATCCTCCATTATCTTGCACCCTGTGAATTCATTTACACTGGAGCAAAGTCAGTGTAAAGAGAGGATAAATCCCCTCCGTTCTCATCTGGTAGCATTTTACGCCCATTTTGCACTGGGTTAAGTGCAGATGCAAGGTGCAGAGCAATGGAGAATCAGTCCTGAAATGTTTTGACCACTTTCTGAAGAAGTGACACTGGGGACATTGGTATTGTGGTGTCCATGATGGGGCCCTTCTTAATGCCCTTTAAAGCTGCATGCACACTAAAAATCAGCATCAAAGAGTATTTGACAAATGAAAATAATCAAATCCGGATCATTTAGAAATTACAATGCAGAAAAGCAAAAGGCTGCAATGTATTTGGATTGGGGGCCTTTGATATCCCCTGAGAATTACTAGGTTTCTTTATCGTGTTCAATAATAATCTAGGTATTTTTACTCTATGTTTAGGGTCACCCTTCTTCCCCCGCCCCCCTGCAAATGTTTCAACCCATGGTATTATGTTGGTACATAAAATGAACATTCTGTTCATGGTACGGTTGTATTCTTGCATTAAAAAGATGTCATTGCAAATGCTTTGATACAGTATCTTTTTCTTCTGCCAACAACCACTCCATCTGCTTAACCTTCCTAAGGCCTGTGGGCAGCTGCATTTATAGGGCTGAAAATTATAGATAGTTTGGAGTATGAGCAATCAGCAGTTTCATAGTGTATTTTTCTCATGCAGCTGAAGAGGGCCTGGGAAAGCTATCCTGGGGTGAAATTACATATGTGTCACAGAAATTACAGAGCACAGGAAATATTGCCTTGTAACTGTTTAGCAGGGTCCCAGCTGACTTCAGTGACGTTCGCACCAATTGAAATGTGTACATCCAGAGGAATGTTCTCAAAGGCAGCACTGTTTTGCCCAGCAGCGTGTTTCTTTTCACCATACAGACGTTCTGTAAAGAGATTAGTTACTCTGCAGAGGTCACTCAGAAACTTTTATATGCTGTGGGAAAATGCAATCGTTTTTAAGTTTTACAGGGATTCCCTTACCGCTGTATTTCCATATCTTTGTACTGGGGGATTTGTCTATACCAGTGGTCTCAACCTATTTACCATTGTGGGCCGCATATGCAGCTCCCTTTGTGTTATGTGGGCCGCATCCACAGAACTTTTATATATACTAACTTTGTGCCCTGTGGATGTCACATGGGCTGCAGCTGTGTGCTGATTGGGCCGCAAGTGACCTGCGGGCCGCAGGTTGAGAACCACTGGTCTATACAAGTGACTTTTCTTTTGTCTTTGTAAAAGAAAAATGTTAATTAATTATATCTTCTTCCAGTTAAAAGATAATTAGGTAATTTTTATTGTATTCAGGTCAAAGAGTTACAAATGACTGGTTGAAAATGGTAACCTCAATAACAGGAAGGAGCCACATTAAGGTATAAATAGTAGTACAAAACTCAAAACAACAATAAATAATACATAATTATACTACTTGTGAATTATGCTAGTGGTTATATTGCTTCAGAAGAAAACACTTAGTAGTAGGATGGGCAATACTTGATGCTTTAGGAAGCCACGTTTAAAATGCTACTTTTTCTTTTTGCAGATAAAGCCATCAAAATAACTTTATCAAATCTACTAGCAGTGGCAATGATGCATAGGTCTCACTAGAAAAGTGTATATTCTCTGACATCACAGATCCCAGAAGTCTCACAAGTTGAGGAAGAAATTAAATTTTAAAATAGTAAATGAAAACTGATTTCTGTGCTGAATTCTCCCATCAGCTTTGCTAGTGGGGTCATCAGCTCAGAAATCAGCATCTTACACAGTTTCCATAATAGCTCTGCAGTTCAACTAGAAAACAAAAAACACCTGAGAACATGTAGGTTACCCTAATAAAGCATGACTTTGATATTTTTAAACTTTAACTAAATAAAATATAGCTCTATTTTTTATTCTTCTCTACACCTTAAGAGATGAAGCCAGCTTATTATTACATGATGTTACCTGTTTATTATTAATGGTATAGTAGAATCCAATGCCCCTTTTCGTTAGCCACTGTACAAACACACAGGATGGTACAGTCTCGGCCCCAGGGAGTTTACAGTCTACATAGATAATATAAGGCAAATGACATAAACAAAACTAACAGATACGTTTTACGAGTTAATATTACTTTTTTTGGTGGGAGTCTCAGAACATATGTACTTGTGCAGCCAACAAACTGCCATATTGTCATATGAAATGGTTATATGGGATGAAGATGGGATGCCCGGTTCTCAATTTCCTGGCTTCTGCAGGGTTTTCTGAGAATCATAACATTGCTTTGACTATTTTATGTGAGAATCTCCTCCTTATTCCAGCGTCTTTCAGCGAAGGAGGGAAAGTGAAAGAAAGCTTCCAGATCTCCGTTATAGCATTAAATGTAATCTTTGATTTCAATTGCTCCTTTCTGTGCAGAATAGGGTTATAAAACTTGACTTAACAATTGTGTAAGTGTTTCTGAGGGTGAACTACTCATTCTTGAGAACAGCCTCCCATTGCTCAGAACTCCATTTCACATTCACTATATCTCCACATGCCTCATCTTACACATGGGAAAGATGACAGGAGGGCAGAATCGGCCCTGACAAGCTTCATGGCTGAAAGAATAGCAAAGTACTTAACAAGCCACTTTTTACATTCATGTGAAGCTATCACAGTGAATAAGTAGCAGAGTCTAAAATGTATGGCAGAGAATGGTCTTGTATTTAAGACATGGACCTAGGAAATACGTTTTCTCTTCTTGGGTCTGACGATGATTTCCTGTCTGAACTTGGGCGGCACATAATTTCTCCGTGCCTCCATTTTCCTATCTATAACAATTGTATAATAATACTTACTTACTTACTTTGCAGGCATGGTATGAGGTTTAATTCCTTAATCATTGTAAAATTCTTTGAAATAATAAAATGCGCACGCACACCCCCCCCCCCAAATACTTACTCCCAGCTACCTAAGTATGCACCAGAGTAGATACAGTACCCAATATTTACTGATACACTTGCACAACTGGTGACACTTAATGAAGAAGGTGGAATGGTGGTTTTCAGTATGGTTATTTAAACAGGGTGTTTTACACTATAACTTTTTCTAAGGACAATGTATTCCGCACAAGTATACAAAGGCCAGGATTTATGCAACCTCTATGGCCAAGAATTTTAAAAAGTGGGTACCTAAAGTTAGGACCTCTAAGTTAATTTTTGGGCACCTAAATAAGTGCTCTGATTTGCACATGTGCTGAGCTCCAAGTAAGGATTGATTGTAGCCAATTTCATGAAGGTCTTTATGTGGGAAATAAATATATGGGCTCAGTAAAAGCACATTGTGGTCATTCTGGGGTAGTTGACTAGCCTTTTCTCCCACTGATGCATATGCATAACTTGAGGGCTGACAAGAGGGGAACAAACGGGGGACAATTGTACTGGGGGAGAGAGGGGGCGGAGAACATCTGTAATGTTTATGTAAATAAAATGAAATGGGAAGGGTTGGGGCCCCAGCAACCATGAGGTACCAGGGACTCAGATTTCTCTCAATGCGCCTGCATAGCTCTCACTAATATTAACAGGAGTAATTTTCCTGCACCAATGGGTTAACAGCTCCCAGTGCTAGGCAGCACTTCTGAAATGCCAGGGAAAAGGGAAAGCCTGTCTATTTTACTCCTTTTCTCCTTTCAAGAGGAATCTCACAGCCGTTCATTGTGGCTGAGTCCCCTGGGCTCACAGCTCATGACATCAGAGAACAAAGCGTCTTTGCTGTTCTAATGTAGGCAGCACCCACCGATGTGTCATAGGCTACCACGCACATATTACTGCACCATAAGAGTTTATTGCTGCTTGGTGACAGGGAGCAACCCAATACTTTGGTACTATTTAAACACTAATTCTATTCACAGCCTTCCCTCTTTCCCTGTGTAATGGCTTTCACATGCACAGCAGCAACATAGAAAAATAGTTCAGCTGATGAATCAGTCATTTTTTTATTGTTCTGTTTCATTAGTTTTCTTTATTTTTTAAATGATGGTAAAATAAGCTTCTTTGCTCTGGAAGAGAAACACAAGTCCAGAAACAAAAGCAAGATTAGATTTTAAGTGCCACACAGGAACTCATCATGCCATGGAGTTTCTAAAAAGCAGGAGGTGGGAAATAGTGTCCAAAATCTTACTTTTTGCTGTAATTAGCTTATGAGTGTTTCATAATTCTTTTTATCACTGTCAGATTGATGGAGCAGAGGCTCTGGAGTCCTGGCTGGAAACACAGGAATTGCCATACTTGATTAAATGAGGCCTGGCCTACACTAGGAAATTAGGTTGGTATAACTATATCACTTGGGTGTGTGAAAAATCCCACCTCTGTTCTATGTAGTTACCGCCCAAACCCCCGCTGACCTAGCTATGGCCTCTCAGGTAAGTAGAGTACCTATGCCGATGGCAGAACCCCTCCTGTCAATGTAGATAGTGTCTTCACTGACGTGCTATTGTAACACTGATAGACCATGGTTGTCGGTGGGTGGAATCAAACCTGGGACCTCTTGAGCTAAAAGCATGAGCTAAAAGTCACATGCCTATTAGCTAAGGCTGTGGCATAGATGGAAGGAAGTCGCCCTAAGTCGAACTGTTAATGTGTCTATACTACTGGGTCCTTTACACTGACCTAAGTCGCCTCTAATGTCGACTTCTGTAATCCACTTCTGCGAGAAGCATAGCATTTAGTTCGATATTCATGGGTTGACTGCAAGGTAGTGCAGATGCAGCGCTGTGTAATTCGACTTAATTGGCCTGCAGGTGGTGTCCCACAATGCTCATCTGTGACCGCTCTGGAGATCATTCTCAACTCTGCTGCACTGCAGCCAGGTACAGCCCCTCCGCTGCTAAAACCCCATGAATTTTTGATTTCCCATTTCCTGTTTGATCAGCATTGGGAGCATGACAGCTTGAGCACAGCTGATCATGGAGACTACACTCCCTAAACGTGCTCCAGCCTGGTCTGCACAGGAGGTGGAGGATCTCATCACTGTGGGGGAGAAGAGTCTGTGCAGGCAGAGCTCTGATCCAGCAGAAGAAACGCTGACATCTACGCAAAGATCGCTCATGGAATGGGGGAGAAGGGCTACATGAGGGACACACCTCAGTGCTGTGTGAAAATAAAAGAACTTCACCAAGTGTACCAGAAGGCAAGGGAGGCGAACAGTCATTATGGTGCTGAACCCCACACATGTCGGTTCTACAATGAGCTTCATGTGATTCTCGGGGGGTGACCCTACCAGCACCCCCACAAACAACGTGGACATCTCATAGTTGTGTGAGTCTAGGGACAACAAGGAGGATGATATGGTGAAGGAGGAGAATGGGAGATAGCGAGGGTTGGATCCATTCTCCCCAAGAGTCAGGAAATATTTTTAACTCTAGAGCCCTGTGGGTCACAGGACATCACGGTGGCCGACCGTTTTAAGCATAGAGAAGCCCTTATTGGTGCATGTAGTCCGGTATCCTGTTTCCAACAGAGGCCAATAACAGCTGCCAAAATAAAGGTTCAAGAAACTGTGCAGTAAGCTTCTTAATTCTTATTAAAGTGACAGCACCAAAGACCTCCAGTCATGGACTGGGACCCTGTTGTGCTAGGTGTGGTACAATCACAGAACTAAAAGATATCCTCTTCTCCAAAGAGCTTACAATCAGGCATGGGATAATCTGATCCAGGAAAAGTTTCATCCCAAGCAACCCCCAATAGTTAAAGTTTGGTTTATACTCTTCCAGAACTCTTATTACCTTAAAATTGCCTATTAGAACTCAGGATAAGGTTGTTAACACTATAAATCACCACTGTTATTTGAGGATTCTAAATGTTATGATGTCATGGTCCTTGTTTCATGGGACATTACTCCCATAGCAACTTTTGAGGTAAAAGTAATCAAGGGAATGGGGAAGATTATCAGTAAACTAGTTATTAAATTTCATCTGGAAGAAGAAATAACCTTTGTGACAAATAACACTGAAATACAGGAAGAGAAGACAAAGAAACAAAAAACTGCTTAGGATGTTATTTCTAGCTGAGAAATACCTCAGAATAAATGTATGGAAATCACCGTGACTGACTGCTTTCTCACAAAACTTGGTTACAACATGTAATAAAAATGTGTGTTGCGGGTGGGTATGGGGGAACTCACCTATCATGAAAAACACAAAATAAAACAACCTCTTCCTCCCCCCCCAAAAAAAAAAATTCTGGTCATTTTGGTCCCCCTCCCTTCATCACTTTATTTGTCCTAATGAACACCACCGAACCAATGAATAATTGAAAATTGTAGGGCTTCTTAGCCTTAAGTAATGTGGTATCCTGAAGCAAAAGAAGGAGTAATAGGAAAAGGAAACCATACATAACCCATTTGGGGAAAAAATTTGCCAGTGATATTGGCTCTATCACTTGGAAAATTAAATAGAAGGTGCTGTTAGAACTGGATATTGTTTTGGTCAAATCCCTGTTTTTTTTTGTTTTTTGTTTTTTTTTGGGTAATGCTTATGCAGTTTTCTCCCAGGGAGAAAGGAGGGAAGAACCACATATGACAGATGCTAATCAAATTGCCTTTCACACTACAAGAAGGTACCCAAATATCATGGAGCTGTGTGGGGTGCACAAACTTAATTAGAAGAAGATGTGATGGAACAGAAGTAATATCTTATTTTGTTTTATTTAAAAGAAAAGAGAAATGTGGACACCAACAGTATTTATTATTCTTATTATATTTATATTATAATTATTTAATGCCTTTTACTATTGCAAAAGATTATTCTATTGTTCTTTTTTGCTGGTGTATTTGTAGATGCACTTGAAGGTTCTTCATTACAAATCAAATCAAAACACATGATGTTGCAGTACTCTGATCTAAAACACTGTGGCTGCATTATCGTAAACTATAGTGTTTTGGGCCATTATTGTAGAAATGTATCGTATGCTTTTTAAGTGTACTATATTAAATCTTCTTATGGACAACCAGGCCCCCTATGAGTTGTGGGAAGTCACAACATGTTCCCTGTAGTGATGCAAATGCTTAACAATGGAAATCAACTAGACACCATAGTTTGCAATGGGAAATGAAAAATAATATGATATCCACCAGAAAATGCTTGTGCCTTCTTCTGGGGGAACACCCTTCAGCGAGGGCAGCAGGAACTGCCCTCACATCAGCACTGAAAAGGGAGTCTATGCAGTGGGAAATAATCTACAGAGTTAATGTCCCGGTCCAGTCACAGGAAAGGGGATCTTTACATTAAAGTTCTGTGTATGAGAACAAAGTGACAATATTTCAATATAATGACGACAGTACTGTTGGCACTTACAAGAATATTGCAGTGACTGTCATCTGTGAAAGGGTAGTATATATATTACATTAAAATTTAAGGTTCCTGGCTCAATTAGTATTTGCTGCATTAAAACAGAGCTTACATGACAGAGAGCTGGCTTACAGTCAAAACAACATTTTATTTTTTGTCAAGAAAAAATCCCAAAGTCATAAAAATGAAATATATCCATAGAGGCTAGTGGAACATATAGTTTACCTTCTGAGGCCATATACAGTATTTTTCTTCACTCCATACAGTAACTCACTCAGGAGTTTATGAGTGACACAGTGCTCCAGAGAGACTGTGGTTATCTCTTCTTTCAAGGCTACAGTGTTAGCCCCTGTGGTAACTTTAAATCGCCTCAAAGAAACTTCCACAATGCAATAATGGGCGGGAAGGGAAAGAACTGGAAAGCCTATAGGTCATGGGCGGAAAAGCTCTAAACAAAGTATTTTATTGCAAAATATTCCTGGCAGAGTTGGGGAAGTCTGTTTAGCTGTTTCTTTACAAAAAGAATCTGAGAAGCATGGATGTTTATGTACTCCTCTAGCAGCAACACTGTAGATTCCTGTACTTGTAGGAGAACTTGAGATGCATCGAACAAAACAGTCACCCAGAGAGAAATTAAATGGTAAGCTATTTTAGATGCTATCCGCGGTTATTTGAATGTGTATCCACAATAAGTTCGTATATCCAATATACAACATTTAATAAAGCTGTCTTATATATCAGTGGTGTCCAACCTTTTCAGATTAATGGCTGAATGGATTCTTTCAAAAAAGGCCAGAGAGCCACAATCAACACTAGGAAGCAGAATCTCTGCCCTTTCCATTCCATTTGCATTAATCAGGCAGCACAAAAGGAAAGGAATCTATCCACAAGTCTCCTATTTGGATTGTCCTGGCATGAGGGATTCCAACAGGAGAATAGCCAGCACAACTAGTTCCTAGGCCTCTCCACTCCCATGCCCTGATTCGTCTCCTGTGCCAGGGGTTGCTGGTAAAGTGTGCTGCATGCTGGCTGTCCTCAGCTGGTGGATACTCCCTTGGAGAATCATCACTAACTGGTGCAAGTAACCTACACTGGGGGCAAGACAAGACTGTAACTGGTTGTTGGCTTCTTTTTCTACTTTCCCTTGAGTGAGATCTCCAGACCTGGGAGGTTCAGAAAGTCTGGACGAGCGTCACACAAGCAGTTGAACTGCTGGATGCTTTTCAAAAAGCAACCTGATCTCGGGTGCTTTCAAGATTTTCCCATCAATTCTCTCTCCACAAGACATGATAGTTTGGGAGGGTTTATATATTTACTTGCATAGGTCTTCTAGATGAGATTGTTTTGTAAGCAGTGGTTTTTGTTTTGTTTTGTAAATGATAAATATTTTATGAGGAAAAAAACAGTTAGGAACTGACATGGTATCATTTCTTACTCTGAGTGGGAGCTGTTATGATAATTCCTAGAAAAGCAAGTAGAGGGGGAAAATATCAGTTTTGAATTTCATTTACATACTACTCATAACACAGTACAGATTAATATTTGTAAAGCCAAATTCTTATGAATTGTTGAGACAGAGTACTCTTCAGGAACTGATGTTCTCCAAAGAAAGGCAAGCCTTGAATAACCAAATTCAGACCTGGACCAATTGCCGAACGCCTTGGCAACCACAAGAGGCAGTCAAGCAAAGGGATTTTTCACTGAGAAAATTCAGTATATAGATAAAAAAGCCCAGGAATTTTCCATGCGGTGGAAACAACAATAGAAAAGCCATGACCTTGGGATGGCGCCAGGCAGCTGAACAGCTTGTCTATTGTGTGGGAACAGCTGACTTTTGCACAGGAAGCAATCCCTGTTGATTAGAGATTGCAAAACCCCTGCCTCAAATTTCATCCTTATCTGCTACATTAATGTTTGCACCAACAGCCCTTCTATAAATCAGTAGGCACCTCCATGGGCACCTCTGCTCATCTACAGCATCTGTAGCTATGCAGTATATCCAAGGAATGTAATTTTAGGAGAATGTTCTCATTCTGCCCTTTTTAGTCCAGTACTCTTTCGCCTGCCACTGTCATCTGATATGCTTTATATGTCCTCCCTTGTGCCCTGTCCCCATGCCACTCTCTCCCCACTGATGCATGCTTGAAGCATTGCCACATACCTATACTTGGTCAGAAACGTTGTGGGACGGATCCTCTGCTGTAGTACTAGATAGAGCTACACCAGTTTACACCAGTTGAAGATCTGGCTTTCTGTTTTTACTGACTTGAGTTAATCCCAGAATGTCACAGTCAAAAGAGGAATTTTGTTTTTAACATTTACTTTCCCTCCTACCAGACCTCCCAATCTTTTATGTTACTAGCAAGACTGTCATGGTGTATTGATTAGTTAGAAGTTAAATTAATGCTAGGCAGGCCCTTGTGTCAGCTTCAGGTTTAGCTCCTCAATAATAACTCACAATGGTGAAAAGCTTCTGCCTCTGACATGCAGGGAAAATAGCGAGTCACAGAACCAAATGTAACTGCTTTCACATGGGATATATAAAAAAAATCACAGGCTTACTCACAGGCCATTAGTTTTGTTCAATCGATAGCTCCAAATCAAATGTAGATAATAGACATATACGAACAAGAGAGAGGACAGAAGCAGGAAAAGGAAAGGAAAGTGTGCATGCGCCTTTCACATTTAGGCCATGTCTATACTTACAAGCTTAGAGTGACACAGCTGTACCAATACAGTTGTGCCGCTGTAAGAGCGCTTGTGTAGCCACGTTATGCCGACAAGAGAACTCTCCCGTTGACATAATAAAACCAGCTCAATGAGAGGCGACATAGCACTGTGCACACGAGTGCTTAGGCCGGCAAAACATATGTCGCTCGGGGGATGGGTTTTTTCCACACCCCTGAGTGACAAAAGTTGTGTTGACATAAGTGCTAGTGTAGCTATGGCCTTATGATTAGATTCACAAGGGGGACTTAGGTGTCCAAATGTCCTGTCAGGTGCCTGAGGGCTGGTCTACACTGAAAAGTTACATCAGCATAGCTATGTCTCTCAGGAGTGTGGCTTTTTCACAACCCTGAGATGTAGTTAAGCCAACTTAACCGCCAGTGTAGACAGGGTTAGGTCAACAGAAGAATTCTTCCATTGACCTAGCTACCACCTCTCAGGGAGGTGGATTAACTACATTGATGGGAGCGCCCCTACCGTTGCTGTAGCAAGCGTCTACACTGAAGCCCTACAGTGCTTTTCAGTGTCGGCCTTGCCTAAATCCAACATTTATGCACCATTGGTATTCACAAAACCACCACTCAGCTGCCACCTAACTCTGTAGGTGCCTGCATTCCCTAGGCAGCCAGGTTTTTCACCAGTAAAGTCCCCTAGGTGCTTAAGTTTCCACCAGTGAGCATGTACAGACAGCCACCTAAGTGATGAGCACTGCCAAGCAGCTCAGCACCTAACTCACACCTAAGTCTCAGTGGGATTCACAAGCTAGGCATTCCCTCACCTAGCTCACCTGCAGAGCTTGATTCCGTAGATGTGATTTGAGCACACCTAACCCACACAAAAGGCAACTGACGAGGTGGTGGTGCCCCCTTATAGCCAATAGCCCTGTGGTTAGAGCACTCAGGGATGTTGGATACCTGAGTTCAAAGATGCACTCTGTCTGATTTGGTGCTGCTTTGAGTTGGTGTGTCCTGGCCTGTGGGGAGCTTGATTCTGATGATGAGCTTGGAGACGTTTGGGGTAGAGGGTTGTTTGAAGGCCAGAAGAGGGGGTTTAGGAAAGATTTCTTTCGGGATGTTGTCCCCATCAAGTATGAGTTGTAATTGTTTAATGAGACCCTGTATGGGTTCCAATATGGGGTGGTAGGTGATATCTGGGGGAATGTGGTCAGAGCGAGGGGTTTTCTGTATTGAAGAAGGTTCTGTCAGGGGTATTTAGGTGGCCCATTCCATGGTGCCATCCTTCTCTGGTGGATTGTCCAATTATGTTAAGGTGTATATCTGGAGGTGTTTTAGTGCAGTGTAGTCATACCTATGGAGTACCTTTCCCAGACCTGAGGAAGAGCTCTGTGTCGCTCAAAGCTTGTCTCTCTCACCAACAGAAATTGGTCCAATAATTACCTCACCCACTTTGCCTCTCTCTAATGTCCTGGGACCAACATGGTTACTGCAACATTGCACATTGCCTATTCTAAGTTCATTACGGTTCTAATTGCTACTTTCAATTTGATTTGGTTTTATTTCTTGTAGTCCTGGTGAAAGAAACTGACTGACAGCTCTAGAGAATAATGCTCCTTATTTATTGGTTAGGCACCAATAGCCTGGGCAGCAGCAGCAATACAAATGTCTTCACACCACCCTGGCAGTGTGCTACAACCTTGGGCTGAGTGTAACCAATCTAGAAGTCAAAGGGTAGGTCAGCTTTCACTCATTCTTTGGCCTCTCTGCAGAGAATGCTAATCTACATATGACGGTTGGTTCATGATGTGGAGCTAGAAAGAGATCCCCAACTCATGCAGACAATCAAATAACTATCGGATGCTAATGACTTATGGTCACAGCCTAACTGGAATAGAGCCTGTCCTGTGACTGAGCAGCCAAAGGCTGAATAACCCCTTTACCACTCTGAATTTAAAAGAAAACAACCCAAAAATTATTGTAACAAGTCTACCTTAAACAATTATAATGTAGGGCAGAATTGGCTGACTTTCAAACAATCTATACATTTTATAAATTGTCATGTGTAAATGCAAGATTTCTTGCCACTCGGATGTATCAAGATATCATTGATCCGGCAGCTAAATGTGTTGATTTAATACTTGCATATCCATTAGGTTAGGTTGTCCATCTTGTGTGGTGAAGGATTGTCCCATACAATGTGGTCCCATACAGTGTGGGTTTGGGTAGCCTATTTTAAATGACTGTGCTGAAGCTTCAAAAGTTCCCTAGGGATAGATTATTCCACAGTGTAAAAGACCTTTGGGCAGGGACTATGTGGTTGTAGATCACACAGCATGAGGCACCATCAGACAATTTTTCCTAATATTCAACCTAAAATTTCCTTTGGTCATAAAACATAAGAATGGCCATACTGGATCAGACCAAAGGTCCATCCCGCCCAGTATCCTGTCTACTGACAGTGGCCAATGACAGGTGCCCCAGAGGGAGTGAACCTAACAGGTAATGATCAAGTGATCTCTCTCCTGCCATCCATCTCCACCCTTTGACAAATAGAGGCTAGGGACATCATTCCTTACCCATCCTGGCTAATAGCCATTAATGGACTTAACCTCCATGAATTTATCTAGTTCTCTTTTAAACCCTGTTATTGTCCTAGCATTCACAACCTCCTCAGGCAACGAGTTCCACAGGTTGACTGTGCACTGTGAGAAGAAGATCTTCCTTTTATTTGTTTTAAACCTGCTGCCCATTAATTTCATTTGGTGGCCCCTAGTTCTTATATTATGGGAACAAGTAAATAACTTTTCCTTATTCACTTTCTCCACACCACTCATGGTTTTATATACCTCTATCATATCCCCCCTTAGTCTCCTCTTTTCCAAGCTGAAAAGTCCTAGCCTCTTTAATCTCTCCTCATATGGGACCCATTCCAAACCCCTAATAATTTTAGTTGCCCTTCTCTGAACCTTTTCTAATGTCAGTATATCTTTTTTGAGATGAGGAGACCACATCTGTATGCACTATTCAAGATGTGGGCATACCATGGATTTATATAAGGGCAATAAGATATTCTCCATCTTATTCTCTATCCCTTTTTTAAGGATTCCTAACATCCTGTTTGCTTTTTTGACTGCCACTGCAGACTGCGTGGACTTCTTCAGAGAACTATCCACTATGACTCCAAGATCTCTTTCCTGATTAGTTGTAGCTAAATTAGCTCCCATCATATTGTATGTATAGTTGGGGTTATTTTTTCCAATGTGCATTACTTTACATTTATCCACTTTAAATTTCATTTGCCATTTTCTTGCTCAATCACTTCGTTTTGTGATATCTTTTTGAAGTTCTTCACAGTCTGCTTTGGTCTTAACTTGAGCAGTTTAGTATCATCTGCAAACTTTGCCACCTCACTGTTTACCCCTCTCTCCAGATCATTTATGAATAAGTTAAATAGAATTGGTCCTAGGACTGACTCTTAGGGAACACCACTAGTTACCCCTCTCCATTCTGAAAATTTACCATTTATTCCTACCCTTTGTTCCCTGTCTTTTAACCAGTTCTCAATCCATGAAAGGATCTTCCCTCTTATCCCATGACAACTTAATTTTACGTAAGAGCCTTTGGTGTGGGACCTTGTCAAAGGCTTTCTGGAAATCTAAGTACACTATGTCCACTGGATCTCCCTTGTCCACATGTTTGTTGACCCCTTCAAAGAACTCTAATAGATTAGTAAGACATGATTTCCCTTTACCGAAACCATGTTGACTTTTGCCCAACAATTTATGTTCATCTATCTGTCTGACAATTTTATTCTTCACTATTGTTTCAACTAATTTGCCCAGTACTGACATTTGACTTACCGGTCTGTAATTGCCGGGATCACCTCTAGAGCCCTTTTTAAATATTGGCGTTACATTAGCTATCTTCCAGTCATTGGGTACAGAGGCTGATTTAAAGGATAGGTTACAAGCCGTAGTTAATAGTTCCGCAATTTCACATTTGAGTTCTTTCAGCACACTAGAGTGAATGCCATCTGGTCTCGGTGACTTGTTACTGTTAAGTTTATCAATTAATTCCAAAACCTCCTCTAGTGACACTTCAATCTGTGACAATTCCTCAGATTTGTCACTTACAAAAGACGGCTCAGGTTTGGGAATCTCCCTAACATCCTCAGCCATGAAGACTGAAACAAAGAATTCATTTAATTTCTCTACAATGACTTTATCGTCTTTAAGTGCTCCTTTTGTATCTCGATCGTCCAGGGTCCCCACTGGTTGTTTAGCAAGCTTCCTGCTTCTGATGTACTTAAAAAACATTTTGCTATTACCTTTTGAGTTTTTGGCTAGCTGTTCTTCAAACTCCTTTTTGGCTTTTCTTTCTAAATTTTTACACTTAATTTGGCAGTGTTTATGCTCCTTTCTATTTACCTCACTAGGATTTGAATTCCACTTTTAAAAATATACCTTTTTATCTCTCACTGCTTCTTTTACATGGTTGTTAGGGCATGGTGGCTCTTTTTTAGTTCTTTTACTGTGTTTCTTAATTTGGGGTATACATTTAAGTTGGGCCTCTATTATGGTGTCTTTGAAAAGTGTCCATGTAGCTTGCAGGGATTTCACTCTAGTCACTGTACCTTTTAATTTCTGTTTAACTAACCTCCTCATTTTTGCATAGTTCCCCTTTCTGAAATTAAATGCCACAGTGTTGGGCTGTTGAGGTGTTCTTCTCACCATAGGAATGTTAAATGTTGTTATATTATGGTCACTATTTCCGAGCGGTAACTGTTATAGTTACCTCTTGGACCAGATCCTGCGCTCCACTCAGGACTAAATCGAGAATTGCCTCTCCCCTTGTGGGTTCCTGTACCAGCTGCTCCAAGAAGCAGTCATTTAAAGTATCGAGAAATTTTGTCTCTGCATTTCGTCCTGAGGTGACATGTACCCAGTCAATATGGGGATAATTGAAATCCCCCATTATTATTGAGTTCTTTATTTTGATAACCTCTCTAATCTCCCTTTAGCATTTCATCGTCACTATCACTGTCCTGGTCAGGTGGTCTTTAATAGATCCCTACTGTTATATTCTTATAAGAGCATGGAATTACTATCCATAGAGATTCTATGGAACATGTGGATTCATTTAAGATTTTTACTTCATTTGATTCTACATTTTCTTTCACATATAGTGCCACTCCCCCTGCACGGCTGTACTGTCCTTCCGATATATTTTGTACCCTGGAATGACTGTGTCCCATTGATTGTCCTCAGTCCACCAGATTTCTGTGATGCCTATTATATCAATATCCTCCTTTAACATGAGGCATTCAAGTTCACCCAACGTATTATTTAGACTTCTAGCATTTGTGTACAAGCACTTTAAAAACTTGTCTCTGTTTATTTGTCTGCCCTTTTCTGATGTATCAGATTCTTTTTTATGTGAATGTTTCTCATCTGATCTGGCCCATACTTTATCCTCTTCCATCCTCTCCTCCTGACTAAAACCTAGAGAGTCTCTATCAATAGACTCTCCTCTAAGAGAAGTCTCTGTCTGATCTATGTGCTCCTTTTAGCAATTGGCTTTCCCCCATCTCTTAGTTTAAAAACTGCCCTGCAACCTTTTCAATGTTAAGTGCCAGCAGTCTGAATCCACTTTGGTTTAGGTGGAGCCCATCTCTCCTGTATAGGCTCCCCCCATCCCAAAAGTTTCCCCAGTTCCTAATAAATCTAAACTCCTCCTCTCTACACCATTGTTTCATCCACACTTTGAGACTCTGAAGCTCTGCCTGCCTACCTGGCCCCGCACGTGGAACTGAAGCATTTCTGAGAATGCCACCATAGAGGTCCTGGATTTCAGTCTTTTTCCTAGCAGCCTAAATTTGGCCTCCAGGACGTCTCTCCTACCCTTCCCTATGTCATTGGTACCTACATGTACCACAACCACCGGCTTCTCCCCAGCACTACACATAAGTTTATCTAGATGCCTCAAGAGATCCGCAACTTTCATACCAGGCAGGCAAGTCACCATACAGTTCTCCCAGACATCACAAACCCAGCTACCTATGTTTCTAATGATCAAATCTCCCGTTACTAACACCTGCCTTTTCCTAATGACTGGAGTTCCCTCCCCCGGACAGAGAACCTCAGTGTGAGAGGATACCCCAACATCCTCTAGAAGGAGGGTCTCTACTATGGGAAGGTTTCCCTCTGCTCCCATTGACTGCTCTCTTTTCCTGAGCCTTTCATCCTCCTTAACAGTGCAGGGGCTGGCTAACCAGAGGTGGGACAAATCTACAGTGTCCCAGAAAGCCTCATCAACATACCTCTCTGCCTCACTTAGCTCCTCCAGTTCCGCCACGCTGGCCTCCAAAGCCCGTACGCGGTCTCTGAGGGCCAGGAGCTCCTTGCACCGAATGCACACATACGCCACCTGCCCACAGGGCAGATAATCATACATGCTACACTGAGCACAATAAACAGGATAGCCCCCATTCTGCTGCTGGGCTTCTGCCTGCATTCTCTCCTACAGCTACCGAGGTTAATGATAGGCTTTTTGTTTAAATCAAGAAGTTTTGATTATAGTTTAGTTTAAAGGTTTTAAAGAATGGCAAGTGTACCTCGCCCACTCCCCTTCCCAAGTCCCTTTCGAAACTCCCTGTTAGCAGCCCCGTGGAAGCTTGCGCCGTGCTTCATAAAACCCTGGCCTTCCTGATAGCTCTGCCCCCCTGACTAAGCCTCAGCCAATGAACAGAGGCGTCTAGATTTCAAACCTTGTTTAGAAGCTCACAGCTTCCAACTGCCAGCCACAGCACACAGTCCAAACAAACAAACAAACACAAGCTCAGCACAAAGCAAGTAACCCCCAAACTGGACTGAATTGTGTTACATTCTATAGTAAATGACTGTTGATAACTTAACAGGCCAGTTCTTTATTTGTGCCTTCTGATCTATCCAGCTCATTTGGTATTGTCCTTCGTTTCACACAATCATAGCTATCGAAGTGAAGAAAGCAACACTTTAAAGTTACAAATCTTTTAAAAAACATTTAATTTCTCCCTTTTCCCATCAATTCTGTCATGTATTCTTCTGATCTCTGATTTTCTGTTTCTCTTCACTCTCAGTTCTGATTTCCTAGTGGCTCTTTGTTTGGGACTCCTGTCATGCATTCCGTTCTCCCCCTGAGATTCTATACTTGCACACAAAGTCCTCTGACATCTGGTGTTTGAAAGGAAGATGCTCAAGAGCAACATAAGATATTGCTCCAAGCCAAATAATGCTTATCCACTAGAGTAGTGGTTCTCAACCATGTACCCCTGGGGGTATGCAGAGGCCTTCCACTTCCCCTCCCACATACAATCCCCTTTCCCTACTGACTGATAAAGTCAGAGGCACCAGCTCCATGGGTGCTACAGGGCTGGAGCACTCCTGGAAAAATATTAGTGGGTGCTTAGCACCCACTGACAGCCAAGTTCCCCTCCCTCCCCCCGCAGTGCCTCCCGCATGCAGGAGGTGCTGGGAGGGATGGGGAGGAATGGGCGACGGGGCATGCTCAGGGGAGGGGTCAGAACTGGGTGGTAGGAGACAGGGTGGGGGTCATGGGATTTGGAGAAGGGGTGAAGTGGGGGTGGGACCTGGGGCTGAGAACCCCCAGGGAAATTTGGAAGCCGCCACCTGTGGATAAACTGTCAGTATGATAGTTAGTGGTGATAGTCCCAAATGTAAAAAAATATGTCTCCAGATCTGGATTGCAAGCCCCTTTAAAATGTAAGGGTGTTCAGATCTATGGTTTGGGCTCTGGCCTAGATCTAATAAGTAGTTCATTGCAGCAGAGTCCCTTCACCAATGTCATCCTGCTGTAGTTTGAAGCTTCATGATACATTTTGGGGCAAAGGATGCCAAAAGAAGAAGTACATTTGTTTCACTCCTTATATGTTGCCCTGTAACAGAGAAGGTAATGGATTCCCCAGAATTCAGAGAGAACAATTGCTTCTTAGAAACTGTTACTATTTGCCCTTATACTGTCAGGTTCAATTATGTAGCTCCAGGTGTTGCATGCAGACAATAACACATAAATTACTCTTATGTACATGAAAATAACCTTTACTTTAATCTTTTCTAAACACCTACAAGTGCATTTAATTATAAAACTTTGCCAAAAACAACAAGAACAAAGCCAACAAAAAACCCCAAAAAGCTGAAATAGAACTTTAACTTGCAGCTTGTAACTTAACAGTGACAAGAAAAGCACAGATTTTTTTCATGGCTAAAGTGACTTTTTCTTAATGACACTGTTTTTTTAATACTGCATTCCTTTAATAACCAAATTTGTAATGTACAGAACATACTGTATGTAAATCACAGTAGTCTCCTAGCAGCTATAGTTTACCCATATTTCAAGCGTTGCCCTCAAAAGAGTGTACCATTTAAATCTTACTACATCATGGGTGTAAATGACCTTTTCTTGAAGTGAAAACCTCATACCAGCTAAGCATGATTCTCATAGGATCATTGGTGATAGATTTGTATGCTTTTAGACAGTTTTATAACAAGTGTGATGGGGAGCTAATAAAAATACAATCTACTTCCACTATTGTGCTCACTGGGGAACCTTGATTACCTAGCACTACTCTTTTCCAAAGTAAAGAATAATGCTCTTTACCTAATTATATTGTATGTCTGCTTAAAGGTGCTGCCTTCCCTCTGAAGCAAACAAAGGAAATGCATCAGGAGCTCATAGCTACAGATGGAATGCACATCACCAAGTGGGAATCATACCATAAGATTCCTCAGATGAAAGCCAATTTCAATGAACATTGTGTTTCAAAGCCCACTTCCTTTTGCTCCGCAAAGCTTAAGAAGGAACATCCCACTTCTGTCTGCCGACACAAAGGAATGCTGTGGCTTGAGAGATGTTATCAGGCCTTCCTGTGCCACTGCAACAGTGCTCCAGTTGTGTCTCGCAAGAATTACTCATTGTTTCAGGGGAGGACTGACTCCTTTGGGTGGGATCCCAATGGCATCTAATTCAGTGGAAGTAGGTGGTGTTGGGAGGTCAGCCAGGCGCATGACACAGATCTCCGGCTACAGAGGAGCCAAATATGGAAGCCAAGTCAACAGAGCCCTTAGTAATCATAGATTGATTCATAAAATGCAGCCTTTTATGTTCTTTAAATATAGTTGGGAATAAAAAAGTAATTGGATAATGTTAAAAGCGGCTTTCTGAAACTGAGACAGCCTTGTTCGGCCTGTTTTCTCTTCATTTTCAAAGGCAATATTAATTCCTACAGTTTGGCCTAATTTGCAGCCTGTGGCCCAAAGCTCTGACCATATGTGCAATGGGAGAACAGGGATTGTGGTTTTTAAAATAACTTGATTTGAGGACAGAAGCTTTCAAGTAGTACTAGGCAAACCTCTAAAGACTCTGCCTTCAGTTCAGTTCCTAACAGCCTCTCCAAATGTGGATGCATATTCAAATTATCTAAACCACTTCAGTTACCAAAATTAGACTGGGAAGTATCATAAGAGGCTCCCTTGTGAGATTTCTAGCACTTGTGCTTCCACTTCTGGCTGGAGATATTGTGTGAACAGCAGCTTTTCTCGCAGTATTTTGGCACTTGTGCTCCAGATAGAACCTGGAAGTGCATAGATACAAAATGGAAAAGAAAGAAAGATCTGGATATTTCAGGACCTCAGTAAAAAATTGTTTTCAGTTGGATTCTCCAATGTGCAGGTTGGTGTTTATATTGAGGTATTTTAATTTTTTTAATACCAGCCATCCTATTCCTACCTTTAACGCACACTATGTTTAAGGAGGCCAGCGAACATTAAATTGTGAAATAAAAATGAAAGCATCATCTGACAAAGGAGACTTTTTACATAAAAAGATAAAGATTAAAAACACATTTTTACATGGGGTGGAAGGAGGGAAACAAATACAGGCTTTCCAAAAAGAAAACATTTAGCCTATCTTCAAAGGATAGCAATTTCCAAGTTTAGACATTGTGCTATAGGCAAATGTACAACACTGTTGGCTAACTACATGGAAAAAAATCCTCTTGTAATTCTATCACTCTTGTGAGAGGAATGAGACAAAGCCACTAAAGCACATTCGGGGACAGTGGTAATTTTCTGCTAAGGCCTAGAATGTGTGCATTCAGTTAGTATCAGTATTGAATACTTGTTCTTGTGCCAAAGAAATATCTTGTTATCATCCAGTAAAATATGAACTTGCAAGTTGCCATCAATGGGAATGCTGTAAGCCCGAGCTGCCATCCCCAACAAACAGCATCCTTAATGACTAAGTGAGCCCTGTGAACTAGTTACATGAGTTAATTGCATAGTTAGACTAAAATAACACGGCTATTTTGTGAAAACTATGCAATAACTCCATGGCAACCCCACTGAAGAAGATGGTGACTAAATTGTGACAACGCTGCCACGTTATCGCCTGATAATGCTCATGTCCCTATTACTGTACGTGTTGCCAGCCTAGTCAGACCCCCTATGGCATGTTGCCATCAGCTAACCAGGGAGAGAGAGAGCGAGAGAGAGAGAGAGAAGGGACATACACGCATTTGCTTCTGCGAGAATTGTGGGCATATATGATCAAATGTAACCCTGTTGTAATTTTTTGCTTCAGCACTTACGTCAGGGATGAATGGGACTCATGGATATGTTCAAGCCACTCTAATAATGTTTATGCAAACTCAGTGGAGGAGTGGGTCAAAACCTGTGACACTTGGGCACAATTAAATTGAAATTGTGAGTAAAGCTACCTTCCACGGAGTAAGGAAGGTACCACTAACAACCGACACGGTGGCAACTGGATATTACATGAAAAATAAGGAAATAAATTAGAAAATGTGGCAGGAGAGCACAAGAAACTCCAAAATGAAATCTGTGGTCCAGATCCAGGGCTGCAACTGATGAATGGCTCAATGGGAGGGGAAGGCACAAAACCACATTCATGTCCCCCCGCACCCCAAATCTTGAACTGCTCTGTGTTAGCCTGGTGCTTGGGGCAAACCACAGTTGGCTGTTGAAGGATCCCAATGATAGCAGCTGCCATTAGCCTCAAGGGGCCAGTCCAGTAGCCAGGGAAAAGTGGTGCATAAGAGAGTTCTGGCCATACCTGCTTTCCCCTGGCTACACCCTGTGGCAGCAGACAGGGTCTATAGGCCCTGAGAAATCCGCTATGTGTCGAGGTAACCTGGCAATCTGCACCTGTCATTTGAGAGCAGTTCTGCCCTACATCCATGTAGTCCCTGGGGTCAGTGGGGGTGAGTGTAGGTAGTCAAGGGCAAAATTTGATCAACTGAGTCTAAAACATATGAGTGGGGGGAAAATCGGAAATCCTTCGCTAGCAATGCAGGGCCAGATTTTCAAAGGTATTTAGGCACCTTCAGATGCAGATAGGTGCCTAGTGGGATTTTCAAAAGCAACTAGTCACCTAATTCATTGCTTTAGATATTAGCTACCTAGTTACTTTTGAAAAATCCCACTGGGTGCCTATCGACATTTGAAGGTGCCTAAATGCTTTCAAAAATCTGGCCCACAGTGTCTAGCTCTTGGAATTAGAGCAAAGGCTGATACTCAAGGTGAAGAGGAACAAAGTGGAAACTATATTTGAAAGCAGCTTTTATTAGCTGGTCTCCCTACTTCATCTCAAAGGCAAACCAATCTGTTCCACCTGGAAGAACTCATTCCAAGGTATTGAGGCTTCATAACCTCACTACTGAGCAGTATTATCTGCTTGCCTTGGGCATACTGACAACGAGGGAGCAGCAGCTTTACTGAAAGTTAGCTGAAGTCTCTGAGAACTACACAAGCCTTTAGTGAGAGAGTGGTCCAAAACCTGTCAGCATTTATCAATCTAAAGAGCTGCTGAAAAATTCACTTCCTATAGTTTTATTCTGAGAAACATGAATACTTTTGTCACTGCTCCTGATCTTCACATCCCAGGATGCCAGCTCAAAGTGACTTCAAGGCAATTTCAAACTAGTGAGATTCATAGGACTGACAATGGAAGGAGACAGGCCGGGCACTGATTTTTAACAGTGTTGCATAAAATCCTGGAAAGTGCCCCTAAAATGAGCATTCTACCTAAATATGTCTTTGGTTAAAAATGTACCTTTGCCCCGCCCACCCCCAAGACCTAATGATGACACAAACCATTTTTTACTGCTTTCAACATTCAGTGCCTTGTATGATGAATTGAAGGAAACACACACTTTTGCCTGAATTTTCATGTGTATTTTGTCTGGTCCAGAAATCTTGCACTCTCTCAGGTGAGACAGGTGATATCTCAGCAGCTGTGATGCTGACTGAGGCCACGTCTACACTACCCGCCGATCGGCGGGTAGTAATCAATCTATCGGGGATCGATTTATCGCGTCTCATCTAGATGCGATAAATTGATCCTCGAATCGATGCCCATACTCCACCTTGGCAGGAGGAGTAAGCGGAGTCGACGGGGGAGCTGCAGCGGTCGACTTGCTGCCATGAGGACAGCCAGGTAAATCGAACTAAGATACTTTGACTTCAGCTACGTGAATAGCGTAGCTGAAGTTGCGTATCTTAGATCGATCCCCTCCCCCCTCCCCAGTGTAGACCAGCCCTGAGTCTTCCATTTTCAGTTAGGAGAGGGGGAAATGGTCAGCTGGCCTCTTCTACAAGTCAGTTACACCACTTTAGCACAAAACACATGTGTGGCCTTAAAGCAATGCACTATAGATCCCAGGAACAAACTGACTATTTTTCCTCCCAGTAAATACTACCAAGTGTTATTCTAGGTAACAAACTACAGAGTGGAGTGGCAATGCAAAGCCCTTAGGGCCATCTATATATCTCAAAGTCAAAGCTAGCATTTGAGGCAAGATTTTCTGCTGTGTCTGAAATCCATCCAGTGCAACGAACAAAGGGGACTGTCAGGGAGCCATTTTTGGTTCCTTGTTTCTCTGCTTGCCTCCACACTAGCCCCAGCATATGTTAGAGCAACCACTCAGGCTGCTCTTACCTACAACACTTGACAAGATCCTCCAGAAGCCATACACCAGCTGAGGATAACTAGCGTGATCCAGTTATGCCCCCTGTACTGGGGTTGGGCACCCATCTTGCATTTTGAAAATCTCCCCCTGACTAAAAATTCCCACCTCCCTGCCCAATTCTACTCCCAATTGTCATCACTATTGCTGCTGTGTCCTCCTGTACAGTAGCATTCTAGGGGCACCTCAGGGTCTGTATTTTTGAGACCATTGTCCTGATTTGCACTGCACCTGAAACAGCCTGGAATATTTGGTTGCATGGAAGGGAATGCCACACCTTGTTCCAAGAGTATCCCAAGGACTTTGGCTTTCTAAATGGCTTCAAAGCAGGGTCAAGGCCACCTATAGTATTTTTACATTATTTACCACTGTTAGCAGCTATGGAAAAACCCTGTGTCCCAGCCCCAAGGTTAACATATGTAAGACCCTAATGCCAGATTTTATCAGTAACATTTATAGCTTTGCAAGGTGATCAGGATAATCCAGCCTCATACTTCATGGCATAAAGTTGTCTCTGGTGAGAGGCCTTAAAACATTTTTCACTTCATATACAGCACTGTACAATTAGTTAGCTACAGCATGTTTTGTTTCAACTTCCTTTGGAGCATTGGGTACTATTTGGTACTTCCACAGGCAAAATACCGGACTGGATTGGCTAGTGGTGTCAGCCTGTCTTGCAAATCAGTGTTGCAGAATAACAATAATTATTTTTAATAAAAGAAACCAGTGATGGCTCCCCCTTCTCCCACCATGTCAAATTCAAGCTTCTTGGCCCAGATCCTCAAAAGCATTTAGGTGCCTAACTCCCTTTGTCTTTACCTCAAAGGCTATTCTCCGTATGCCACTCCCTACTTACCTACTCTTCTCTATTATCATTTTGCTTCCTGCATGCTCCCTCCGTTTTTACCAGAGATGGCTACTTTGATCATCCGTTTGTCCACTCCTACAAATGTCTTTGTGCATCTACCACATTCTAATGCACATAAATCTCTCCCTGGACTGATCCATATGTGAGGATTCCCCCCATAAGGCTTTATGGAATATACTTATTAATGTATGTGACATAACTGGAATATGTTTTAGGGGACATATGCCATGTGTGACAAAGTTCCTCCTCTATCTTGGTGGGTCCTGCACTTATTGGTGGATTTTCTTGCCTCAGAGATTCACCATGTGGGTTGGGGAACAGCCCAGAGACCTTCTCCTCTGGAAGAACCCTCAGTCCAGATCAATTGGGAGGTTTGGGGGGAACCCAGGCCCACTCTACTCCAGGTTCCAGCCCAGGGCCCTGTGGACCTCAGCTGTCTATAGTACCTCCTGTAACAGCTGCATGACAGCTACAACTCCCTGGGCTACTTCCCCATGGCCTCCTCCAAACACCTTCCTTATTCTCACCACAGGACCTTCCTCCTGATGTCTGATAACGCTTGTGCTCCTCAGTCCTCCAACAGCACACCCACCCTCTCTCTCTCTCAGCTCCTTGCACCTCTTGGTCCCAGCTCCTCACACTCACACCACAAACTGAAGTGAGCTCCTTTTTAAAACCCAGGTGTCCTGATTAGCCTGCCTTAATTGATTCTAGCAGCTTCTTCTTAATTGGCTCCAGGTGTCCTAATTAGCCTGCCTGCCTGCCTGCCTGCCTGGCTTAGCTGGTTCTAGCAGGTTCTAGCAGGTTCCTGATTAGTGCAGCCCCTGCTCTGGTCACTCAGGGAACAGAAAACTATTAATCCAGTGACCAGTATATTTGCCCTCTACCAGACTCCTGTACCCCACTGGTCTGGGTCTGTCACAGATGTAACATATCTATGTAAAGGTTATGATCTACTGAATGTATTCATCCTATTTGTATGCATGTATCATTTTTGTATTTGAAATTATGAATATTGGCTGTGTACTGGCTTGATTTTAACTAGCCTAGTAGAGCATTTGGTCAGCTGCTTGACAAAAGTGCAAATTAAGTGCCCAATCAAAAACCACTTAATCCAACAATGAACTTGAAGACGCCAATCCACATCTGAGCTTTCACAGGAATGTGGCTTGGCTGGTAAAAACTGAGTCATGCGTGGACATGTGGCTTGCCCATGTGACTCCAAACTCCATCTTGGAGCTGGATTTTACATAGGAGAGAGGAGGGGGTCTCCACCCACAAGACAAAGTCTATTTAACCCCCTGGGAGACCCCTCCATTTTGTCTTCAGCTGGCTAAAGAGAGCCTCTCCACCCCCAAAATACCTGAAAGAAACTGGAACAAAGGACAGTAACTACACAGGGTGTGAGTGATTGCTGGACCCAGACTAGCAGGAGACTAGTCTGTAAAAGGAAGCTTACTGGAACTGGTGAGGTTATATCTGTATTCAGTTTTCTTAGACATAGACTTGCGTGTTCTATTTTATTTTATTTAGTAATTCACTTTGTTCTCTCCATTACTACTTGGAACCACTTAAATCCTACTTTCTGTATTTAATAAAATCACTTTTTACTTATTAATTAACCCAGAGTACGTATTAATACCTGACGAGGCAAACAGCTGTGCATCTCTCTCTATCAGTGTTATAGAGGGCGAACAATTTATGAGTTTACCCTGTATAAGCTTTATACAGGATAAAATGGATTTATTTGGGGTTTAGATCCCACTGGGAGTTGGGCATCCGCGTGTTAAAGACAGGAACACTTTTATAAGCTGCTTTCAGTTTAAGCCTACAGCTGTTAGGGGATGTGGCCCAGACCTGGGTCTTGGTTTGCAGCAGGCTAGCAGGCCTGGCTCAAACCAGGCAGGGTGCTGGAGTCTGAAGCTGCTAGGGCAGGAAAGCAGGGGCAGAAGTAGTCTTGGCACATCAGTTGGCAGTTCCCAAGGGGGTTTCTGTGATACAACCCATCACGCCATAAGGCTGCTTAACCTCTTTGCCTTCAAATCCCTCCGCAGAACCCATTCCTTCCATGACATTTTCAAGAAATCAACCAGTGTATGATGCCAAGGTGGCAGGCAGTTGGGGAAATGTAATTTTATGGACTTGTAGAAACTTAAGCAATTGCAAAACTTTCTTTTTTTAAAAAAAAGTTATAACAGATCTAGAACTCATCTGAACTGAATCTCTCCCTTTCTTTAATCTCTTGATGCATTTGTCTTTTTAGACAAAGTCTCTGGCACAGCAGGAGCCCAATCCTGCTCAGGAACTCTGGGCACTACCCGAATGTAACATTCAGTAATAATGAGCTAATCTGGTTTTTCTGATTGTCACTTCATTTCAGGCTATGTGATGGCACCATCTTGGTTTGAATGGAGGTCTGCTAGAGCTAATAAATATATATATATTTATTTATGCTAAACCCAGGGTTGTGAGTTCAATCCTTGAGGGGGCCATTTAGGGATCTGGGGCAAAAATATGTCTGGAGACTGGTCCTGCTTTGAGCAGGAGGTTGGACTAGAAGATGACCTCCTGAGGTCCCTTCCAGCCCTGATATTCTATGACACACACCCTACTTCAGGGTAGGTTGTGGGTATATTAAGACAGAAGCATAGGGCTTAGTTGCAATGAATATGCACCTGTAGGGAGTTCCCCAGTATTTTCTGCTGGGCATTTGTGGCTGGATTAGGGCCCTTTTGCCCAATAACCCAGTCTGAGAATCTGGCCCCTTGTTTTTTCCTGGATCTTTACAGGTGCAGGCACCAGATGCTAATTAAGACCCAAACACAGGGATCAAAGCCACAGTTTTCAGCCCTGTAAGGAAATACAGTAGGTGTCAGGGTTGCTACTATAATAATTAATAGAGCTGGTAGAAATTTTTCTACCAAAGTCTTTTTTTGTTGAAATGGAAATTTACGCAAGAAATGTCCTTTTTAAATTAAATTTTGGGGGCATTGTTGAAAAAAAGAATTCCTCCTCCCAAATTTAGTATTTGGGTTTCCAATAAAAAATCCCCCCAAAATTAAAGAAAAAATTGACAGTATCAAACAAATGTTCATTTCATCATATTTTTTCACAGAAAAATAAAGTTCTGACCAGCTCTAATTATTATTAATAATGGTTAATGATTTAGTTAAGTAATGTATCAACTAAGGCTGAATTCAGGCCCTGAGAATCTGATTTTGACTTTATAACTTGATAAAGTGTAGAAAAATGTCTCAAGCAATTCCGATGTCCTCTTAAATCCAGGTCATCACAGTATATGGAGCATAGATGTCATTACACAATAAGGTAAAATTTGCATGTCACTGAAAGTTCTGTGCAAGAAAATGATTTCCTCACACTGTTGCAATATCTGAATATGTATTGAAGATTAAATGAAAGCTCATTCTTGGTTGAGATCCAAACTGACATTACTCAAAAGAGTTTAAAATATTCATATTCAGAAAACCTCTCTAAATGTGTTTTCATTAAAACAACTAGAAAGTAATCTACTGTGGAATGAAACATCACTCAGTTTAGCTACCAATTTAGGCCTCTTTGTAGGTGTGGGGAGAAGGATTATGACTGTACTGTTTGATATCTCCCTTTCTGACTTTTTTCTAGACCGGATAATTGATAAATTGAATGGATCAAGTTTAAGTGGATTTATTGAAAGGTATGATGAGAGATGGAGCAAGGGGTTTGTACTCAGATCATCATTAAGTTAAAGCTAAGGTTTGGTTTGAATTAATGGTGCCAAATTCTAATGAGACGTTCACATGCAGTTTTAGAAGGCGAAATAGCAGATATCAAGTAAGATTACCAATTTTTACAAGAATGTTCCACCTTTTTGAACAGTAGCTGAACGAGACCTGGAAAGGGAATCCTAGATTCTGATTCTAGAAGTAGAATTTGGTTGAAGACCCAACCTGGGTCCAAACTCATAGTGGCAGGTTTAGATCCAGCGATCAGGGCATAATTCCCTACTCCAGAAATTCAGGGTTGACAGGGTTGGAATTGATATTCTGATTTGTGTCCAAATCCATTTTGGATATCCACACTACCCCTTTTGCCCTCCTTTCCCCTACCAAGCCTACTCGGTGAATCCTCTCTGTGCATTCATCCCAGCAGGGCTGACAGATTTAGAATGCTTTTGTAGAATATAAATGCAAAACAAAGGAAAACTAGCACTCTCTTTTGTTGCTGTTTTGTTTTACTCTAGGAAGTGAGGAGACACTAGCCCAGACAGCAGAAATGACAGGTCATGGAGTGAGCACTTCCTATGAAGCAGGAATCCGCCTCACCCTGCTGGCTGCTGACTTCCTCTTGGTCCTTTGTACTTTTATTGCTGTGTTGTGTGCAGTGGATGCTCAGAGGGACTGTTACAATTGGAAAGGCAAGACACTGCAAAGGAAGCTGTCCATACGGCTTTGCATTCAGTGTCAAGTGCTGTGAACAAACAAAAGGCTCTGGCTGAGTTATGAAGAGCTGGGTGATGCAAATGCAAGTACTCTGAATACCAGAAATGTAACCAGTGAGCAGCACTGACATAATATGCAGCTAAAGAAATGCTCATCAGGAATGGTGTTCCTATAGTAAGCATAGATGGGAAACTCCCAAACTGCTTAAAAGGCATCTTTGTTTTCTCTCATACCTTAATATACTCCCTAGCTCTTTTGGCCACAGCTTCACACTGGCATCTCATGTGTAGTTGATTATCCACCATGACCTAAGTTCCCTGTAAGCTGCACGGCCACGCAGCTGCACAGCAGCCTATTTAGCGCCACACAGGTGCTTAGGGAACCCGACTGGGGACCTGCCGTGGTGGAGGGAGGGGCACCTCTCCCCCACCCCAACTCACCCTGTGGCGCAGACCTGCCACGGCTGGAGCAGCCCGGACCCAGCCACAGCAGGATCAGGCCCAGGCGCCGTCCCAGGTGCAGCAGGGGAGGCGTGGCTGGAGTGGCACGGACCTAGCTGCGGCCGGATCAGGCCCAGGCATGGCCTGGGCCCAGGCATGGCCTGGGCGGCCCTCTCCTGGCCTGGTCCTGGTAATGATGGGGGGGTGCCTATCCTGCAGACTCAGCCCTAGAGCTTCCGTGACAGTGACAGGCGCCTCTCCCCCCAGCCCAGGTGCTGCTGTGGGGAGAGCACACTGGGGAGAGTCCTCTCTCCCCACAGTAGCCCCAGAGCACCCTCCTGCACCCCAAATCCCTCATCCCTAGCCCCACCCCTGAGCACACACCCCAGCCGGAGCCCTCACTCCCTGCACCCAACACTCTGCCCCAGCCCTGAACCCATCCCACAAGAATCCCTCAGTCCCACCCCTACCACATGATTCATTCCACACAAGGGTGGGAAAAATTAGAGGGAACACTGACCATGACCCCCAAATCTTTTTCAGAGTTACTGCTTCCCAGGATAGAATCCCCCATCCTGAAAGTATGGTCTAACTCTTTGTTCCTAAATGTATACTTTTACATTTAGCCAGATAAAAACACATATTGTTTGGTTGTGACCAGTTTACCAATTAATCCAGATCTCACTGAATCAGTGACCTGTCCTCTTCATTATTTATCACTTCCTCAACTTCTGTGTCATCTGCAAACTTTATCAGTGTTGATTTTATGTTTTCTTCAGGTCATTCATAAAAATGTTAAATAATTTTGGCCTAAGAACCAATCCCTGTCTGACACCACTAGAAATATACCTGCTCTATGATGATTCCCTGTTTACAGTTACATTTTGAGATCTATCAGTTAGCCAGATTTTAATCCATTTAATGTGTGCCATGTTAATCTTATATCTTTCTAGTTTTCTAATCAAAATGTTGTGCAGTACCAACTCAAATGTCTTACAAAACTCTAAATATATTATATCAACTCTATTGCCTTTAGCAGCCAAACTTGTAATCTCATCAATAAAGGTATCATGTTAGTTTGATAGGATCTATTTTCCATAAAGCTATGTTGATTTGCATTAATTGCATTACCCTCCTTTAATTCTTTATTAATCTAGTTCTGTAACAACCACTCCATTATCTTGCCCCGGATTAATGTCAGGCTGACAGACCTATAATTATCCAGGTCATAATGTTTACCTTTTTAAAAAATTGACATATTAGCTTTCTTCCAGTCTTCTGGAACTTCCTCAGTGTTTTAAGACTTATTGAAAATCAGCATTAACATTCCAGTGAGCTTCTCAGGCAGCTCTTTTAAAACTTGTGGATGCAAATCAGAGACGACCCATGCCTGCTGATAATGGGGGTGTGTGGGCAAAGTGAGGGCAGCCATTTTCAGCAGTGTTACTGAGCATGCTACAGTCCATGTGAGCATGCTCAGGGCAAGCCAAGTTGCAAATCTGGGGAGGCACATGACCCCACATGCCCCCTCTCCCTCATGTTGTCTCTGATGCAAGTTATCTGGACCTGTTGATTTGAAAATGTCTAACTCTAATAGCTGCTGTTTAACATCCTCCAGAGATACTTGTAGAATGGAAAGAGTGTCACCATACAATGAAACTATATTATTTGTTTTTCTCCAAATACAGGATAGAAATATTTATTGAACAATTCTGCCTTTTCTGCATTGTTATTGATAATTTCACCATTACCACCTAATAACACACCAATACCATTTTCAGGATTCTTTTTGTTCCTAATATATTTTTAAAACTCCTTCTTATTGTCTTTAATTCCGTTGGCCATAGATTTCTCTTTGGCTTCCCTTATCAATTTTCTACAATTCCTAAATAAATTCTGATTTATATTCATTACTATCAACTTTCCTTTTCTCCCATTTGTTATACGCACATATACACATACATACATACACAACATTATAAATGTGATCAAGTCATGTTCACTTACATGTGGGGATGAGCTGCCATCCACATGTGTGTCCCATATATATATATATATATATATATATAAATATATATATAAAAAATAGCTTCATTCACTTCCCTTTTAAAGCAGGTTATTTTTTTTAACAGTATGGCCTTAATCCTCATTTGTGGGATTGTGGCTTTTTGGTCATTTAGTAAAGTATTCTTAAATGATTCTCAATTATCATTCAGATTTGTTTGATTAAATTCTTCCTCCCAGCTGATTTGGCTCATAATTGTTTTCATCTCTGTGAAACTGGCCCTGTTAAAGCACCAAATACATATATTACTGGTCTGGACTTTATTCTATTTGCACATTATAAATGTGATCAAGTCATGATCACTTACTTGTACCTAAGCTACAATTAACTTTTAGTTCTGTGATCAGTTCCTCTTTATATGTTAGAACGAGGTCTAATATAGAATTCCCTTGTGTTGGCTGCAACACTTTTTGAGTTAGGAAATTGGCAGGTGGGGTTGAGCTGCCATCCACTTGTGTGTCCCACACATCTCTCCATTCCCTTGGACCTGCTGGATTTTGAGAGATAGCTTCCATAGAAAGAAACAAAGAAAGAATCAGGATCACTAGTTTGTTTTAAGATATTTCTCCAACACTGGCTGATGCAGTTTCCCACTATTTGTACAGTACTCATAGAAACTGCTTCTTTGTGGCTGAATAACCTCAACATACTCTGTTGTCATAACTATTGTCTTCTACTACCATATAAAAGGTACTCTTTTGTAATGGTGCAAAAGTATTAGCTCATTAGACAATGTTTGTAAAATACTTTGAACATGAAAAATTTATAATTATTTTATTTTGTATTAAAAGATGCAGCTTTTGCCTCAGAAAGTAGCCACATACTGATATTTTTTCAAGTATTTTCAAAATTAGTCCAGGACAAGATGTCTTCATTTTAACCAGCTATGAGAAGAGTAAAACTCCTCTAATTGGGCAAACCCAGGCATTTTCTCCAAGCCTTTTTTCTCCAAAAGGACAGTTTTTAAGTGTGACAACTGCTCCCTTTGTTGTATGCAGAAAGGGGGGAAAATCAAAGTAAGAACAAAGCCCATTCCTCTTTTTACCCAATACATGATGAAGCCTAGACACACTGATATCTTATTAAAAGATTTATGATCCCATGCTGTATGTCAGTCAGTTGTTGAAAGACTTTATGAAATATTAAATAAAATGTCAGAATCAGGGATTCAGAGAAAGAGCATATGAAGCAGACTGCAAAATCAGTCTCATAATGTGACCCAATTAGTTCCTGAATTTTGAGGAAGTGGCTTTCCTGTGATTAGATGTCTGCCTTGCAGTAACACTGAGCTCTGTCTTTTTAATGAAGACACTGTGCCAGCAATATCAAGTTGTCTGTCAGCAGATGCAGCATGATGTAAAGGTAATAATCAAAGATTGAAAGTATCAGTAAGCAATGAAGCTTTTTGGGGAATATGAAGGGCCTAATTCATCCATGGTGACATCCCATTGAAGTTACTGGAGTAGTTACGCTAGAGATGAATTAGGTCTGATGAGCTTTGTTTGCCCTAGAGAACTGCATTATTGCTACTTTCACCTGTGTGGTTAAGCCAGTGCGAGACGTAGCAGCGCAGTGTGTCCACACTGATCAGCCCATTTCAGGTGCACTACTACCCCACATCCACACACAGCACTCCTTACAAATGCTTGGATGGATAGAGATGGTTGTCTCTTCCCCCCAGATTCCTGACTCAAGTCCCAGGAGCAGGGACATAATGCATATGGGATATAATGTCTGTTCAGAATCTGATTTATTCCAATAGATCCTTTGATTGACACTGCCCTTTGCAAGGATGCACATGCCATCAAACTCATATTGGCATGTTGGAGGGTCATCAGCTCCTACGCCACCTGATGCCCAAATTACTCTTGGCATGGAGATCCATGGCTTTCTACAGTGAACACCAGCACCTTTGAGTAGCAATGCTCAACGGGGTAAGGAGCTAATGGCTAATGCTGTTCTTTTCATTCATGCTATGATATGTTTTGTCGAGTGGTTGTTTTGCTTTCTTGGTTTCTTTTGTTGTTTTTGTGAGTTCATTTGATGAGCAAATGCAGTTCAGGAGGGAAGAGATCCAAACAGGACACTCCAGGAGGCCCTGTTCCTCCTCCTGTAGTGGGGGCTGGGGCATGTGTAGATGGTTAGGAGAGCTGTAGGGGACAGCTGGGATTATTTTTTAAAGACATTTTCTTTCACATCATCACTGTATTGTTTCCAACTAAACTAAACAGAATAAAAAAAGTGAAAGGGAGAACTGCGCTTGGAAGGGATTGACTCAGTGTGAAATCCTTCAATATGTTCGTAAATCTGGCTTTTGATCTTTCCTGTCCCTTCAACCTACCATGCAGAGGTCCTGTTCCCCTACTACAGGATGTGAGTAAAGGCCATTTCAATCAATGGGAGTTGCCCATATTATCTGATAAGAAAATAGGGCCTAAGCAAATACTTGGGTTTCATTTCAGTTCCTGAGCAGCTTTCTCATCATAGCAGGTGAAGAAGAAATTTGCTGCCAAGAAAAATCTCTTCTTTGTATATGTAAGAGGTTTCTTTTCAGACACTAGGTAATCTGATCCTCTGATAATAGCAAACTGGATTTAGCTTTAATTGAATATTAGAGATTTTCTTTTGGCTGTGCCCAGCTACAGTAATAACAGTTACTTATTTGCATAGTGCCTCCCACCACCCTGAAGAATCCCAGAGCACTTTATTAACGTAACACATTTATTTTATGGAGCAGTAGCAGCCATGGACAGATAAGAGTGAAAATGAGTTTTCATTTTAAACTGATTTCTCCAAATCTTTGAAAGGATTTTCAGAATCTGGGCTGCCCTCAATCCCCTCCTTAAAAAAAAAAAAAAAAAAATAGAAGAAGTAGTCCATTGGTTATTTGGAAATTAAAAAATGGGTATGGGAAGCAGCTTACTATTATATTTCATTTCTGTTAGCTCAGCGGATAATACAATCCCCTCAATTATTCTGGTTTAATATCACTCCAGGTGAGCATACATTGCCTGTTAAAAAATTACTAGTATCAGTCTAACAGAATTAAATAACTACCCATCAGAAACTGCTGTTTTAATGAACAAGAAATAAAGTTTTTCTGAGTGTAACTTAGCTATATTTAATTTTTAAACCCTTTATTTTTAAACAAAATTAAAGCACATTTCAAGTCCCACATCAGTTTTATTGTTATTCCCACTTGCAGCTTTTTGCTTTGAATAATTCAGCAGATTCAGTAGCCTACGTCAAGCATAACCCCAAATTTACAAAACTCAATTTAAAGGTTCTCACCCTAAGAAGTACATTTAATAAATTATGTATTTTCCAATGGATTGTAAATAGCCCATACATTTTCCCCGTGATACTATTCATTTTCACATTAAAGAAAGAGAAAAGCTAAATATGGTATAAATATTCCTTTAGCCAAAACCCTGAGTTTCTCTTCTCCAAATTTCACCGTTAGAAAATTTGGCCCAATAGAAAAGCCATTATAGGTTCCTGCAATCAGCACTAGTTACAACTGCATGCAGAAAATGAGATGTAAAATTCCAATTAAACTTATAATAATCTCATTGTGTAATTTACCAAATATATAATTTATTGTACATTTACTGAGAAAAATACAGAAGAAGGAATACTCTACATAACCTGGCAATTAGGTATGTGCCTTTGGCACACAGGTTTCACAGTTTCAAACTAGAAATGGGCTGGAGCTGCAAATTTTAGATTTGGATCCTGATTTTAAACACTCTAAAGTTTAGGGGTGTTCAGATGTGGCATTTTGGTTTAGGCCAATGAAAAAGATATGGGTCAACTTTCAATAGTTAGATGTACCTGTTTAGATTCCAATACAGAGCGATGGTTTCAAGTGCAAGGTTTTGGTTCAGAATAATTACCCTATACATGAATAAACATAATACAATGTAATTAAAATGTTAGCTATGAAGGGCTAGATCAGGAATCGGCAACCTTTGGCACACGGCCCCTCAGGGAAATCCGCTGGCGGGCTGGGACAGTTTGTTTACCTGCAGCACCCGCAGGTTCAGCTGATTGCAGCTCCCACTGGCCGCAGTTCGCAGTTCCAGGCCAATGGGAGCTGCGGGAAGCGGCGTGGGCCGAGGGATATGCTCAGGGCAGTATTGTAAAGTTATAATGCAACCTCTAATGTCTCTGAGCCAAAACTTTGTTTAAATGTATCCAGTCCAATAAATATTAGATTTTGCCTTCTCCCTACTTCTCATTTTTCCTCTCTAGAATTGAACAGTGAGAAAACCCATTAGGGCTTGTGTTAGTAACAGCCAGTGTTCTTGTGCGCACGTGTAGGGTGAATCAATTAATTCCCATTAGTCTGAAAGCGTATGGTGAAAGCATAGCATTGGCCTAGTATACAGATCCTTTTTTGAATGACTTGCCTTATTCCTCTGTGTTTGCACTTCAGGCACTAAGAGTGAACTTTATGCATTAGCCTGATGCCAAATTAGGTTTAAAGATACAAATTGACTTTACAAACCCTATATAATGCCTGCAGAGAAAACTGTTTCACATTTTGAAATGCAGTTTTTGGGGTGGATGGCTAGGGCAGCAATTACCTAGCTTACTTAACTGAATTATACTTCTAACTTGTGATGAATCACTTCCCAGCAATAAATTATTATTTTTATTACAGTAGTTTCCAGAGTCTCTGATTGGGGCCCAATTCATTGTGCTAGGGGCTGTACAAATATATACCCAGAATAAGTAAAGGAGACAGAATCTGGCCCAAACATTCTTGGGACCAATCGCCAAGAGTCGGATTCTACTGTCCTTACTCATGTTGGTTAGTCCTGTAGTGTGAGACACCCTGCTGTCTTCAGTCAGACTTGTAGTGAAGCAAAGTACGGAGGGATAGCTCAGTGGTTTGAGCATTGGCCTGCTAAAACCAGGGTTGTGAGTTCAGTCCTTGAGGGGCCCATTTAGGATCTGGAGCAAAAATCTGTCTGGGGATTGGTCCTGCTTTGAGCAGGTGATTGGACTAGATGACCTCCTGAGGTCCCTTCCAACCCTGACATTCTATGATACTATACAGTGTGCTGGCTTGTGGAACCCTCACTCCAGCTGGTAAGTGATGACTTACACAAGCACTCCCACTGAAGTCACTCGGACTCATATGAGGGACAGCTCACACATGGGAGTAAGGAGTTCACAGTCTGGCCTAATGTGACTGAAAATATCAGAATCTGGCTCTAAGTAGCCAGATGGAATATAATGGGAAAGACCTATGTAACAACAGGTGTAAAGAATCCCAGAAGCAATCAGAATGGAGTGAGAAATATATAACAAAAACAACAAGGAGTCTGGTGGCACATTAAAGACTAACAGATTTATCTGGGCATAAGTTTTCATGTGTAAAAATCCCCACTTCTTCAGATGCATGGATGAAGTGTTTTTGTTTTTGTTGTTGAAGAAGTGGGTTTTTTACCCACAAAAGCTTATGCCCAAATAAATCAGACTAACACGGCTATCCCTCTGATAACAAAATCAGGTTATCTGGGAAGATCTAGCACAAATCCAGAACCAGTAGTATCATTTATTAATAAATGTTCCTTTTGTTTAATCTAAGTATGCACGAAGAGCCATGTTATTTGAAGAGAGAGAACACAAAAACATAGTATAAAAACACACTTTCCCCTAAATAATATTAGTCAACCAACTCTTTTCCCGCTAGGTTACGCCATATTGCTAACCTATACATATGTTCCCCAGGCCATCATTGAGAAAAATAAACTGCAGTCTCCATCATCCCTCACCTTTATTTATTCAGGGTTTAACTGCATTTTAGCACCTGAAGAAGCATTTTGTGTAGTAATGGGAATGAAGTGGCCGTTTAACCTCTCTTGGAAGTTTTGCTGAAGTCAACTGTATAGGCTCAATCCTATTGTGAGTAATGAAATATCTATGATTGAAAATATCCAGTTTCCATCTAGCAGATGTAACCTTTGTAATTTGCCACTGTTCAGAAATAGCTGCTTTCTTTCATGTGCTGCAGCTTGAATATATTCTACCATATTCTTTCATGATTTTTTTTCTTAAGAGCAAATAAACTGCAAATTGGAGGACAAAGGACCAGATTTTTGAAGGTGTTAATGCACCTAACTCCTATTGATGTTTACGGTATAAAGGACCTGACCCGTATTGATTTCAAGGGGAATAAGGTGCCTAAATACCTTAAAAAATATCTGGCCATATATCCCCTGCTTCCATAGAAAAGCCCATGGAAGAAACAAACAGTCAATCAATTAAACAAACAAGCACTCAAAAAACTCCAAGGCTTTTCACTTAAGGATTGCCTGTTCTTGGAGCTGGGGGTCTGATTCCTAGCTTGAGGCGATATACTCCCACCAGCTCTATTCAAGCCAGTGCACTAAAAATAGAATGTAACCATGGCAGTATGAGCATGTGCTTGCTTTGCTGGTGCCTAGAGCCGGTTCTGCTTTCAATTAAAAAAAAATTCAAGGAATTTGTAATAAATGGATTAACTTCTTATTACCGAACCATAATTGACTAAAAAAGTAGTAGGCCAAGTGGAAGTGGAGGAGGAGGTGGGGAGGACATTCAGGGTCTTGGATCATGTTGTTCTGCTAGTTTGGCTATTTGCATAGCTTCAGAGCCATCAGAAACCCTACAGGAAACTACTGGAAGTTGGAGCGATAGGCACCATTGTTACATGGACAATCAGTTGACTGTATCCCTTTCAAATTATATAAGTAGCACAACAAATGAACCCAGAGATCTATATACAATTAACTCCCTGTCCTTGATATATGTGCGCAAAAGGAAATTGTGCAGGGGAAGTTCCTGCAGAATGAAACTATGGAGTTCCGAATGTGTGCAGATAAGGGCTCAGCTACACTCAATCACCTGCTCCATACCCTGCCTCTGCACTGGGGAAGTTCTGATGGTGGCTAGGAAGAACGGGCTCTGTTCCTGAGCAGGTGCTGCCTCACAAAGCTGCTGCTGCTGCTGCTGCCTAGACTCCTCTCTGCCATTCATCCAATCCCAAGCCCGCTAGCTCACCATGTAGGCAGCATGAAAAGGGGTGTATGTAACAATTTTAATTTGCAGGGCCATGTAGATGAATAGCACAGTGGGTCTCATCTGTTGATTACCAATGGGCCGGACTATAAAAGCCTGTAGCCTATTACTCTGTTCTGATACCATCGGTGCTCACAAATTAAGTGGCATCAGATGAGGTCATTACTTGGATGGGAAACAGTTGGTTGCAGTGTAAAATAGGCTTGATGGTTAAGTGTTTTTTGCCTATGAGTCAATATGGGAATGTTTGCCCAGCATGGCACATGGGGGTGCTGGGAAGCTGCAGACCATCGGCCTGATTCTCCTCACAGTTACACTGCTGTAAATCAGAATTAACTCCACTGAAATCAATCAAGTCACGCTGATGTAAAACCAAAATAAATAACTGCAGAATCAGATCCTCAACTGGTGTAAATTACCACAGCTCCATGAAGCTATAATCATTTTCACCAGCTCAGGATTTGACCTTGTGTCTTTCTGATGAAAAACCAATTCCCTTATCCTCTATTATTACCATTAAAGCACCCACATTCTTGGTAGAGGGGGTTACTTAGAGTCTGTGAGATTTGGCAATGGAATTTCCTGGGTGGAATTTTGCCAGTATACATGACCACCTCAGTGTTAAATAAACAGTGTTATTTTGATATATATGCAATTATTTGTTTTAAATTTAAAAATTGCTTGTTCAGCATTGCTGTTGGAGGTAGTCTTAAGAATGTGCAAAGTGAGGTAAGAATTTTCCCAGACAGATTAGGTACATAGTTAAGTTTTATAAACTTAGTCTTAACCCTCTTTTGGAAAGCTTCTTTTCTAAGAATTCCATTAAAGTATGAACAGCTATTGTTTGATTTATAACTGTTTAGCATGAAGGGCTAAATTCAGTCCTGGTATAATCCTGTTGATTTCTGTCTGTTTTAGAACAGAGAGGAATTTTGTCCAAAGGTTTTGGACCAAAATCTGGTGGGGGTCTAGACATAAACACAAATGGATCTGTAAATGAATTCACAGATATGCAGCAAAAACAGCATTAGTTTATACCTTTGGAAAATGCAGTCTGAAGCATAGCACTCTGACAGTCTATTTCTATTAGAATGCAAATAACTTGCAAAGTGGGGCTGTGCAGAGAGACTATTGCTGGCTCAGGAAGCGTACATACAAAGTAGGGTGATCATCACACTCCTGACCCTGCAGCATGCCCTCTGTAGATCCTGTTGCAGAAAGCCTGCTGCAGAACTGTACTACTGGGATATTTTGGGGAAGCTACTATACGGCCTTGTCTACCCTAGAAAAGATGAAGTGGTTTAACTAAATTGAGTTTAAATCAATCTAGTTAAACTAGTGCAAAGCCCCACTGAATTAACCATAGTTTAAATCAATTTAGCATAATTTGGTGAGTTACAGAAGGTTTGGATAGAAATATGATTTTTGGGAACAGCAACCAGTCAATTTTTATGTTTTATGCTTTGTATCTTTCATATTATTTTGATATATCAATGTTTCTTCTGTATGTGTGCAAATATCTGATTTGTGTTCACTGTTCAAAAATTTGTGCACAAAACTTGTGTGCATAATTGTCTCGTCATTTAGCTAGGTCTCCACCCAACAGTTCTTAGAACCTAAAGTAAATGGCATACTATGAAGCTAGCAATAGTCATAGCCAATAAACAAAAGATGTTTGAGAATTTCCTATTTTTATCTTCAATGTATTTGTGTTACCGGTAAAAGGATTGGTACTGTAGCAGCTGACCAGGTGCATGGTTTGCACATTCTGGAGCTGACGTACTTATGCTGGTGTGCTCTTCCAGAAGGATCAGGGTAGCTGTCTTCTTAAACAGAAAGTTTCTGAGACAAGGATTAGCAGAGTAGTTAGTGTGATTATATGCTAATTATTTGTTATTTTTTAACTCCGTGCAAGATGTTTGGATATATAATATAGGGTGAGATTTTCAAAGCTGTAGAGAATTTTGCCACACAACCTGTAGCTAAATCCATTAGTCAGCTTTGACATCTCAACCATATCATCCACTGTTAGGTGCTACTCTTTGAATAGCATAGTGTACTAAAAGTATTGGAAACATTTTTTCCCTTGTCCTTCTACTCTTCCAAGGACCCTAAAGACTCACAGAGGGGTGACAAACATACCCTGTCCTCCAGTTAATTAGAGATGGTTGAAACTCAGAATTTCTGTTCCATGAGAAATTCTAACATTTTAAAATTTCCTTTCATCCCAAATCAGAACAAAATTTCTCTTAAAACAAAAATTCCAAAAAAATTAATTTGGGAAAATATTGAAATGTTTCACAGGAACTTGTCTGCAAAATGATGATTTCAAAATTGAAATGTTTTGTGAGTATTGATTTTGTCAACCTTTTTGACTCAATATCAAAATGTTTTGTTTCAATAAGATCAAAGAGCTTCATTTTTTCTTTGTTTTGACATTTATATAAGTCAAAATGATAAAGTAAAATAGAAATACTTCAACCTCATTGAAATAAAATCTTTAGAGAATTCTTAATTGAAAAATCCAATATATTCCCATGAAATAGTTTGATTTTTGTCAAATCAGCATTTTCCAATGAAAAGCTGTTCCATCAGAAAATTTTCAACCAGTTCTGCTGATGGTTCTCAACAGCTGTCTCCCTTGCTAACCTAGAAGAACTTTTAATGAAAAAATTCCTCTTAGTATTTGTGAAATATCATTTATTTTTTTACTACAGTGCCTGATTAGATTTTTTGACATCTCTTTTTAGTTGACAAGGCATACCAACTTGAATGTTGTCAAAAATGTATTGTTCAAATTGTTTTGTGCCATTGGATCCCTAATCTTGTTAGCTAATGTACTCTTTCTCTCTCTCTCTCTCTTTAAAGTAAAATAATAGTACCACACTTTTGGAAGACTACAAGTTCATATCATAACTGTAGTTATTCAGCATCAATCAATTACATGTTCCTACTGATATTGCACAGGAGTTCATGAAAAGGGCCAGGATTGGCAATTTTTTGACTGGAAGTTATATAGTACAATTAACTCAACAAAACATTAGAATGTCTGCTTATATCGAGGACTCTTTGATTTGACCAATGTTTGTTTCAAAGTGTTCTTGTTATGTGAAGTCTAGATTCATGTCTTTGGTAAATGGTTTTTTTCCCTATGTACTCTACTGTAGTTTATAATTGAACTGCAGAAGGTTTGTCAAGAAGTGATCACATGGAAAAGACTAATGCTTCAGCTGATTTTACTTTTCTGGTTTCGTGTTTGGAAAAGTTGCCACACCAACTACAAAAATGTGGCTTTTTGCCCAGCAGTGACTAAGCAAGTTGAAACTAATGTTGCTGTAAATCCCTCCCCTGAGCAGGAGGGATTTGTATGTCCTTTCCTCCCCTTGAGAGCACTTTTCGCCATGCAAGCTTAAAGTTCCATTGGATACACTTTCCTTTCTGAAGTATTTATATCCCAACTGGTTAACACAATGTAATATATACTAGAATGAAGCAGGGTGGGTCACATAAACAACAGGAGGTAGTCAGAGGCACTTTACAATGGCAATTCACCATGGAAACATCAAACATAATATGGTGATCCTGTGTCTATTTATTTGTAGTGTTTAGCAATAGCCTGGAACTAACTGATAGAAATCCTGGCTTCTGGGAAGGTTCTGTTACAGGCTTCTAAAGTGACACCATGAAGAAACAAATCTGAAGTGTGCAACTCTTGTCTAGTTGTCCTTTGCACAAATAATTTGCCCACCAATCTATTTGTTTTTTATTGTCTGTATGATGGTTGTTAGCTATGTTGACAATGCAGCCATCTGAATCTCATCAGCATATTTATAGAAGAAAACTGGCTTTGGATGGAAGGAGGGAATTGGCGAGCATTTACAGAATCCTGCAAAGATGGGGAAGGAAGGGGTTAACTCCTTGTCAAAGGGGCTAAGTGAAGCTCATGCCCCACCAGAGACAACCTGCTCAGCCTGCCAGCTGGAGAGAGAAAGGGTTTCTTTCCATCAGGCAAATGAAGAACTTGGGCGTGAGGCACTCAAAGAACAACAGAAATTCTCTTGTTTCTCTCTTCCCACAATCTAGGGAGATAATAGGGCCTAGCATGCCACTGCCATGTCTGATGGCCACTGAATAGGTGGCCTGGTGTTTCTGCAACAGAGATTGTTTTATATACATACCAAAAAACGGTGCTTACTTTTCCTAACTCAAGGGGGACAAGAAGCAAGAGATTCTCAAACCAAGCCTGTCTTAGGGGTCCTGTAGACTCTGGGAGATAGACTGGTAACCAGAGATTAAAACTTCTCACTCCCAGATAAAACTGCTTATTCTCCTTTTGCTTTGATTATCCCTCCACTGAAATGAGCCTACCTATATTTGGCAATGAGCTCTACCTGGTGCATCAGGCTAAGGAAAGTCTTAGTCTTTATCTTTGTAAACTGACCAGAACAGAGAGCAGCCCAGTGCATTAAAGAGACAGTGAACTAGTTGACTGGGTTTTCCCTTTATATTTGGGATCCCAATACTAACGTCTAGGTCAGTTAAGTACAGGGAGAAAAAGAAATATATAGAACACGACTTCAATTTATAAACATTGGCAAATAGCATGTCATGGCAGTAGCAATTTTAGAAAGGGATATACTACCTATATCACACAGAGGCTATTGAAGGCTTTCTCCTGCTGCAGATGTGTCCTGCCATTTGGACATATGGTAAGGAAAAAGGGAGGGAGTCTTTTCTCAATTCTGTTGTAAAAACTTCATACCTTCATTGTCCCTTGCTTGAGAAGGCAAACTGAAAACCTAATTGCTGGGTTTTTAAGCCTGATTGATTCTAAATTAAGCCCACTTCAAGATTCTCTTCTTCCCCCAATCCACTCCCACTCTCACCTGTCGTTAGTTGGTTCTTGTGTCCTAGTGGGTTGTTTCCTTTTGGGATGGAAAACTGAAGTGTTCCATGAATGGCTACATGAAAAGGCATCAGAAAGCAGTGGTTGCTACTGTGGAATGAGGATTCTGACATTTAAAAGAGGGAAATCAACAACATAGACTGTACTGGCAGCATTCACAGATGGCAAAAAGTGGGGATTTCCCCCCTCCTTAATTAAATAAGTGATTAAACAGTGTGTTTTATACTTGTGTATAATCTCTATTACATACCTGCTTATGTACAAGAAAATTATTCATGATATGGATTTTTTTCTCCAAACCAGTTTAACCCATTTCCACCATGAAATAATTATGCTATTTTGCATTTGGAGAAATCAAATTAAATTGACTTTATACTAAAGGTTTAGAGAATAACAAACTATGAAAAAAAATATTATGTGACCATCAGTTTGTTCCAGTTCTGCCAAGAACCCCTTAGCAAAATTAAGATTTACTCCAAGTGACTCTATTTCTAGTTCTTTATAACTTTAATTCTGAAAAATATCTTAGTACTTGGAACATTTGCCAGAAAGATTCTGACTGGGCTTTTTATCCAGTGTATTATATATTATCTTATTATTTTACTTTTATTCATTTTATTTCATGATTCAACTAAAGCAACTGGCAAAACTCTTCTTTTATTTCAGTTTACATAATCCAACAATAAAAATGAGGAGTCTGGTGGCACCTTAAAGACTAACAGATTTATTTGAGCATAAGCTTTCATGGGTAAAAAACCCCAAAGAAATGGGGTTTTTTTTACCCATGAAAGTTTATTCGCAAATAAATCTGTTAGTCTTTAAGGTGCCACCAGACTCCTCGTTGTTTTTATGGATACAGACTAACACGGCTACCCCCCAATACTTGGCATAATCCAACAATAATAGTCCTTTATTCTGTATGAGATGGGACTGATTTGATGAATATGTACAGATCTTCTTTGGGTCTTGTCTACACCTAAAAGGGTTTGCCAGTATATCTATACAGGTGGAACTATGCTGGCAAATCCCACTGGTGGAGATGCAGTTTCTATCTGCAAAAGAGTTCTTTTGCTGATATAGCTTCAGCCAGTTCCCAAAACTGAATAATCTGCACTGGCAAAAGAGTCCAAAACTGCTTCTACCATAGGGCTTTTACCAGCACAACTACGTTGGTTAGGGGGATAATTTTTTCACACTCCCGATCAACATAGCTATGCCAATAAAACTTTCTAGAGTGGACCAGGTCTTGGGTGGAATTACATACCAGTAGGAGAGACCACCCTGGAGAAAGCTATTGTGTGAATAGTTCCCCAAACTGCAATCCTTGTTCAGGCAAATGGCCTATTGAAGTCAATGAATTTGCCTAGGACTAGGACCATAGATCACACCCATATTGTGGAAGGCTCTATGGTGAGCAAATTAACTGTAATCACAAGCAGTTTGACTAAAACTTGACTTAGGGTTTGTTTACACTTACAGCATTGTAGCAGCATGGCTACCCCCTTGTAGTGCTTAGTGAAGACTCTACTTACAGAATAGTTTCTCCTGTCAGTGTAGGGACTTCACCTCCTTGAGAGGCAGTAGCTATGTTGACAGGAGAAACTCTCCCATTGACATAGTGTTGTTTACACCCAGAGGTAGGTCGGTATATCTACGTCGCTCAGGGGGGTGGATTTTCCACCCCCCTGAGGGACGTAATTATACCACCTAAATTTGTAGTGTAGACCGGGGCTAAGTTTCGCTGAGTGCTAGAGCTGGATGAATTGCGCAAACCTTGACAAATATCTTTTGTGATACTCATTTGCTTTAAAGTTCAATAATGTTATTTACCCCTTGTTTTCCCGCTTCTCCATGAACACTTCTGTGAGTGGGGGCTTTTCTTTGCATTTATTATTTTATTTTATTCATATTATTATTATTTGTTTATTTGTATTGCAGTTGCACCTAAAAGTCCCTGTCAGGATGAGACCTCTACTGTGCTAGGTGCTGTACAAACACAGAACTAAAAGATGGTCCCTATCCCAAGCGTTTATAGTCTAAGTACAATCGTCACACAAACAGCCATATTCATATGTGAATAAGAGTACTCATGGGGAAATACAGGTATATGCTATTTAACCCAAAGAGTGCTAATCCTGTTTATACAATTTCAGACATCTAATCATGCAGCAGAAACAATAGCATGTGACTTGGGGAAGGGGCAATCACACACCATGAATTATAGCGATGAATCGTTTGTGAACCTCCCATAGAAACGTGTCTGCATAAAATGTTCAAACCATTAGAAATAACGAATATTTATGTCAATGTAAAAGTCTGTGGGTAGTTTGTGAATTTAAAAATAGGTTACACTTGGCAGATGAAGTATTGTCTAAGATTAGCTACCGCATACTTAGGTTTTAAACCCAAGGAAGAGATAAATGGATAATTTCACTCCTCTTCATCTGCCAGGGCTCTGTCTGTAGGTGGTACAAAAATATGAATTGAAGGGCAAAAGAAAAAGAATGGTAGAAATTCAATGTTTCTTTAGCACACTAAACATTTTCTGTAATTTCAGTTTCCTCCATTGTGATTGCCAAGCACCCTGCATCTGTGTGTGTAGGTTGGCAGGGGATCTGCATTGTAGATAAATGGAATACACTTGCATACCTTCCCTATCTCTTCCCTGTCCCTCCACACTGATATGTGAGGTAGCTTCAGGAGCTCACTTTCACAGTGCATGACTGTTGAAGAATCCCTTCCATTCCCTTTCCTATATCTTCAGCCTTTCTGCACACTAGCTCCACTGCCTTCCAGACCATAGGAAGCCATAAATGGATGGGGCTGCACATTATAAATATCTAGGAAAAATGACATTAACAGTTACATTGTCCATCTAAATATTATGCTATGGGAATCAGAGAACCACTGCAGTGAGTACAGGACCTATGAGCTTCTCTCTATAGCATTGCTATGGGTACCCGCATGGCCCCACAGTATGCCAACATTTTTATGGCTGACTTAGAACAACGCTTCCTCAGCTCTTGTCCCCTAACGCCCCTATTCTACTTGTGCTACCTTGATAACATCTTCATCATCTGGACCCATGGAAAAGAAGCCCTTGAGGAATTCCACCAGGATTTCAACAATTTCCATCCTACCATCAACCTCAGCCTGGACCAGTCGACACAAGAAATCCACTTCCTGGACACTACAGTGCAAATAAGTGATGGTGACATAAACACCACCCTATACCAGAAACCTACTGACTGCTATACTTACCTACATACCTCCAGCTTTTATCCAGACCACATCACACGATCCATTGTCTACAGCCAAGCTCTAAGATACAACCGCATTTGCTCCAATCCTTCAGACAGAGACAAACACCTATAGGATCTCTATCAAGCATTCTTACAACTACAATACCCACCTGCTGAAGTGAAGAAACAGATTGACAGAGCCAGAAGAGTACCCAGAAGTCACCTACTACAGGACAGACCCAACAAAGAAAGTAACAGAACTCCACTAGCCGTCACCTTCAGCCCCCAACTAAGACCTCTCCAGCGCATCATCAAGGATCACAACCTATCCTGAAAGACGATCCCTCACTCTCACAGACCTTGGGAGACAGGCCAGTCCTCGCTTACAGACAGCCCCCCAACCTGAAGCAAATATTAACCAGCAACCATACACCACACAACAAAAACACTAACCCAGGAACCTATCCTTGCAATAAACCCCGTTGCCAACTCTGTCCACATATCTATTCAAGGGACACAATCATAGGACCTAATCACATCAGCCACACCGTCAGGGGCTCGTTCACCTGCACATCTACCAATGTGATATATGCCATCATGTGCCAGCAATTCCACTCTGCCATGTACATTGGCCAAACCAGACAGTCTCTACACAAAAGAATAAATGGACACAAATCAGACGTCAAGAATTATAACATTCAAAAACCAGATGGAGAACACTTCAACCTCCCTGGACACTCTATTACAGACCTACAAGTAGCAATTCTTCAACAAAAAAACTTCAAAAACAGACTCCAATGAGAAACTGCAGAACTGGAATTAATTTGCAACCTGGACACCCTCAAATTAGACCTGAATAAAGACTGGGAATGGATGGGTCATTACACAAACTAAAAACTATTTCCCCATGCTTATTTCTCCACCCCCCCCCCACTGTTACCCACACCTTCTTGTCAACTGTTTGAAATGGGCCATCCTGATTACCACTACAAAAGTGATTTTTCCTCCTCCTGATAATAGCCCACTTTAATTGATTTGTCTCGTTAGAGTTGGTGAGGCAACCCCCATCTTTTCATGTTCTCTGTGTGTATATACATAATCTTCCTACTGTATTTCCGCTCCATGCATCTGATGATGTGGGTTTTAGCCCACGAAAGCTTATGCCCAAATAAATGTATTAGTAGTTTCTAAGGTGCCACAAGGATTCCTCGTTCTTTTCTCTATAGCATGGTCCAGATTAGGCCATCAATGTCATTTATCTTCATGTTAGCCACTGAAAGTGTAGACATCTGTTGGCCATTGCTGATCATGGTATGTTATTGTCTTGATTTAAATATGCTGATTAAATTTTTGTACTTGATTGTAATACTACTAATGAATGAATGTGATGTATCAAGCAGACAGAGATCTGGCCTCTTTGTGTCACTCAGATGATACACTGGAACCAGAATTGGGCCATAAATGGCCAGCAGCCTGTGGTGCACAAAGCTGGCAGAGGTGGCTCCTTCCACCCCTTTCCCTGGAGTAAATAATATGTCAGGGGAGGGAGGAAGCATGTAAGGGGTGGTAAGAGTAGCCCCTGAGTTTTTCTAACTCTTGCCACAGCTGGCTACTGATCATCAGGATTAGGGAGCTGTAACCAGCTGCCTGATGACCCCTTCTTTCTCTTCTTGGTGGAGATCTTAGTGGAGCTCAGCTGCCACAGAGAATCTGGCCCTGAATCTCTTCCTGTCTGAAAGCTCCACTACAGAACTCAGCTAAGAGAGATTCATAGATTTTTAAGGCCAGAAGGACTATTATGATCATCTAGTCTGATCTGCACAACACAGAGCATATAATCTGCCCTAGATGAGAAGAGATGGAACCCACTGATCTCATGTTTACCTAAATTCCACACAAAGAAAAAGAGCTAATCGGAGAAGGAAGCCCACATTTTCAAATTTTAGGTTTTAAAATAAAAGGAAATTAACATACACAAACTTTTCATGCAGTAGTGTACGTTTCTATGGTTTTAGGATATTGTAGTTACCGTAAGGATATTTGACAATGTATCTGCCTTTTCTTAACTGTTCCTTTACACACTTTTAAAAGCTTAGTGTTTTCTCATTTCTCAGCACACATATATTTCAACTTCAATGTTAAATAGCAACCTTAATCTAAATCTAGCACACAAAAAAAATTATTTGATCTGATAATTAGCAGGTATTTCAGTTCATAACACAAGTATACATAGATATGGGGTTAGATTATCTAGCTATACTAGATGGCACTTGAATAAGGCAAATAATAATTTAATCTTTCATTTTGCTAAAGTACTAACTCATAGACCTTTTGAAATAATGTAATTTTCTTTTAAAAATGTCTATTACATTTTCAGTTTACTGTGATTTATGCACCATTATCACCTTTTCTTAGCTAAAGCACTCACTGCTCACTACAATGGGGATTAGCTTTATTCCCGTTTTCCATCAGTTTTTGTTTCTACTTTAGAAATTTATTTTAGGCAGTTTTAAAATGCAGTTTGTCATAAACCCACCCTAACAAATTTCTATTTTAGGCCGGTGGTGACCAGCTAGGCTAACGGTTATGGTAACGGTAAGGAGAGGCAGAGGCAAACCAAGACAAAAGCGATACTTTTGATTGTTTAGAACTTTAGAAGGGAAACCCCAAAATTGTACCAGGACCATAAATAATATAGAACATTACCAAAGACTTACTACTTATAATAATAATAAACTATAGGTTACCAATTTATTAACATTTGTGAGCTTGTACATGTGTGCCTTTACTACCAAATGCATTGTTATTAACAAGAACAAAAGAGATTACTCTACAATATACTGTATCACTTCAGAGAAGAATCAATTTTTTGTCTCTTTGGCTGTAAATCCAGCTCCACTCTTGCTGTCCTGTTCTTTGCTTCTCTTCGGCTTGAAGTACTCCTTAGACCTGATCTACACTTTGGGGCGGAAGAAGATAAGTCGGTCTAAGTTACGCAACTTTAGCAATGAAAATAGGGTAGTTGAAGTCGACGTACTTAGAACTGCTCACTGTGGTGTCTTCACTGTGGTAGGTTAACTGCTGACACTCCCCTGTCGACTCCTCCTACGCTTCTTGCTCCGGTGGAGTACTGGAGTCGACAGGAGAGCACTCGGCGGTCAATTTTTCGCATCTTCACTAGACACGATAAATTGACCCCCGCTGGATCGATTGCTCCGGAGGTAGGAGTAAACATGTGCTGAGATTGGGTGTTCCTGTGGCTGTACCTCTTTGCACTGAGTTTATCCACAAGTGGGGTTTCTTCACCTACTGAGCCCTCACTGGTCCATTAGGCACCTTTGAACTGTATTCCGTCAATATATGTTCAGAGAGTCATTCTCTCTGTTCACGCACTGTAGGTCCTTTGTGGTTGGAAATCTCTGTTACTGATTCCGGGATCTGTTTTCATCTCATGCCACTTTTTGATCAAGTCCCTTTTTCACCTATTTCCTTTTAGTTTTCTTTTCCCTTGCTCTCTCTCCGGTATGCCTGTAGATTTAATTTCCCACTATTTTCCTTCTCTAAGAGTGCCTGCTCATATACCCATGTCTGTTCTTTTTTCTGCTTCTCCTTTCCTATTTTCCTTCTTTCCTCCTTTTATTCTCCTGTTCTTCTTCTAACTTATCCCCTCACCATCTACTGAGGCTCTAGTTCATCCACTAGCTCAGCATGAAGCCTCTTCTTCTCTAACAGTGTTTTCCAACTGCTCCTTCAGGTAGATTCAGAGCCCCCACCCCAAGTCGAGCTGCCCTCTGGTTGGCAGTCTCTCTCCCCAGGACAGCAGTCTGTGTCACTGCATCGCAACTGCAGCAGGTGCTGGTGCCAATCTGAGGGGGACTGTGCTCCATTCTGAGAAGTGTTCAGAACCAGAGATTATTATTGAATACATTTATTTATTAATTTTACTTGTCATACAAGGGTTTGTGACAGTTATATAAAAAGGGCCAGATTCTCCACTAGTTTAATTTTCTATGGCTCCACTGAAACCTATGTTCATTGGTTAACGCCAAAGGAGCCATGTTGAGTTACACTAGCTGACCATCAGGCTGAAAAACTAAAAAGAGAGAGTGATTTAAAATGGTCTAGGCCACATTTATCCCTGGTGCAACCCTACTAACTTCAGTGGATTTACACTGAGGAGGAATCTGTCCCATTGTAAATCAGTTCACAACTAGATAGTACAGTTTAATTACAACATGAAAAAAATACAACCAAGTGAAATAAGTAATTATTATATTAGGAGTAGGTTGAGAAAGTGGTCTCTAGATTCCACTGATTTGGTAGACAGGTAATATAATTGCAGCTTTCATAAATACTGGTGGTTACAGTCTCCTTTTGGTATCTCTACTGTAGCTCTCTTACAACATGGAATGAGGAGGATATCCCTGTAATCTGGAAAGAGTTTTATTCACTATCATGCTGAGGAATGGAATGGAACTTTCTCATTACTTTACGAGAGATGGTCAGGATGAAATTAAAGACATAACTGGCAGTCTCTACAATTGACAAAAGTTGGAGCTTGTCATGTCAGTCTCATGATAGCCACAGCTGATTTGCCTCAGTGCAGCAATGGAAAATATGCAAGTTGGCGGGGTGACTGATTAATTTACCCCTGGGGAATGCTTATACCGCCAGTCTGAATTGTCCTGTAATTAAAGCCATCCAGACAATGTAAATAATTGTCTTATAAACTTTCTGCATTGGAAACTTTCTACAGCTGTTTGTTCATTGGTCTGACTTTGTATTTACCAACTTGCCAATGCACTGGAAGCTCATTAAGTTTTAGTACCTGTCAAGGACTTTCTGTTCCTGTTCCCCTTGTCCTCACATGTAGCATTCCTGGCTGAAGCCTGCAGGTATAACAGTGCTAACTATTCATAGCTGAGGTCTGTATTCCACAGCATCAGCAAAGCAGGGAAGGCAGCAGTCTAAGGACCTGACTTTTCAGAAGTTTACGCACCCACAACTTGAAATGAAATCAAATGAGAGCTGAAGATGTTTAGCACTGCTGGAAAAAATCAAGCTCTTAACCTTTTGGAGTTGGATGTGTGTACGGTATATTATAGGTGGGGCTGGTAGCACTGCTATTAAGGTTGCCCGATACTTCCATTGTAAGACCACATTGCTATCTAAATCCCCACTATCTGGACTAGGATGACCAGATCACTAACGGGGAAATATCGGGATGCAGGGGGAGGGAGAAGGGGGGATATCAGGACGCGTGGGGGGAGGGGTGGAGCAAAAAAAAAGTAAAAAAAAAAAAAAAAAAAAGCTGTTTTGCAGGTGCCGGCCGCATGGCTGCTGCCCCTCCCTCCCCTCCCCCCCCAGGGCACATGCGTCACCTCCCGCCGCCCCACAGGGAAGGAGCTGCTGGAGCAAGAGGCACGGGGCTCTGGAGGAGGAGTGCCACATGCATGGGGAAGAGGCAGGGCCAGGGCGGGGATTTGGGGAGGGAGCCAATGGGGGATGGAGGGGTCGGAGTCGGGGTGGGGGGTGGGGGCGCGAGCCCTCCAGGGAGGGCAAAATTGCTTGTTTGTCCAGTGTCCCAACCGCACATTTGTCGGGACGCGGGACAAACAAGCAAATATCAGGACAGTCCCGATAAAATTGGGACGTCTGGTCCCCCTAATCTGGACCCACTTTTCTCCAGTTGTGCCCTTTCAATACACATGAATGGAGTTGTAGGTCTAAACTCTTTGTTCTTGGACTCCTTCCAGCCAAAATTTGGATATACAGATCAATGCACAGTGGGGCATTGATGCCTGGGTGTCCTGGGTGCTTCTACATTACAAATAAATAAACAAAGTAAATAAATTATTAATGCTTAACCTGTCACTGCATGAAGTAATCTTGAGAGGCCTGTATATCCTCGGCTCTCCTAAGAAATTTTCTTGTAGGTCTGTCTGAGCCTGCTGGGCTTCTACCATGGTAAAAGGATTGGAAAATTCATGTTATATGCTCCTTGATATCTTTACTGTAGTAAGAAGACTGAGTTTGAAAAGTGGGGGAGCTGGGGGGTTATAATTGTGTATAAAATAATGAATGAGGAACAAATATTTATTATAGAAGATGCTGGTAGCCTTGCCTATTATTAAAGTTGCCTGACATTTCCCATTTCAGCTGCTTATGGCTTTGCCAAACTTTAACCATTTGGGCTGAAATTTTCCATGCTGGATGTCTGCTTTGAGCTGACACATATAATTCCAGCCAAAATCATCCATTCACTTCTAAGGGTGGCTACAGAAAAATACATTCTTTTGGCCGTTTTGAAAAGCTCTACTCCAAACTTTGGAGCATGGACTTGAAATTTGGCAAGGGGGTGGCCTTTGTGTCAGGGATGAGCCTTCTGCTATTCCCATGAAAAACCACCCAAATTTGCCCAGGTTATAAGCCTTTGAAAAAGTGAACTAGAGACTAGCAGTTAAATTCCCTAACAACTCTGTCCACACTGAACATGTTGTGGGGTATGCCAGATTTGGGTCTTGGCACCTGAACTAACAGCAGGGAGCCTCTCTCTCCTGTGCTTTCAATGACCTCCCTACTGGGCCAAGGCAGTGTGGAGGAAGAAGCTGCCTGATTTTTTTAATGCAGAGGGCACACGATTGGGGCCTGCTGGGGGTGGGAGTAGATTACAACAAGGAGCCTGGAATGAGGAGACTGGGATTGGGGGCTAGCGGAGGGAGAAAGGGAAACTGGGACTGAGAATTAGAGTGGGTGGAGACTGGGACAGGGAGTCCAGATGGGTGAAGTTAGAACTTGCTGACCAAGAAGACTGGGATGAGAAGCCTGAGGAGTGGAGTCTGAGACTGGTTAGTAGAGAACAGGACTGGGATGAGGAGCCAGGGATGGGGAAGAGTCATAACTGGGATGAGGACAGGTGGCAGGGCTTGGCTAAGAAAGGGTCAAACTTTGGGGTGAACAGGCAGAAGAGTGAGCACATTCCCTTCCATCCCTGCCTTTGCCACACAGTTCCTGTGTGGAGCTGGGCAAGTCATTTAAACCACACTTTTCACACCTGGTCACTGACTGTGTGTGCATCATTTCCTGGATGTCTGACTTGGGACCCTGTATACTCACAAGAGCTGTGCTTTGAGCATATAAAGTGTCATAAATTGTAAGGATTGTGAAAAATAAGGAACTAGGCCTCTCAAATCGGTCACCAAAAATTAGTGGATACATTTTACTTTAATTTCTCTGTGCCTCAGTTCCCTATCTGCATAGGGGTGTTGTAAAATTAAATTTATTAATTGTAGCAAAGCACCCAGGTGCTATAGTGATGCACTCCATAGAAAAGCCCCTGAGGAAAGTAATAATTCTGGCATCAGTGCAGGGTTTGAAGAGTACATATTGGATAAGGCCTGGGACTACACGTTGAACAATGAGGATAAAACGAAATATTCAATAGCTGCTCATTAAGTGAATACCATCCACCCCATGTACTGAATGAAGCAGGCTTCCTCCTGTGGAAAAAAATGGTTTGTGATCTGTAATTGAAGACTGTACCATAATGCATGTGCACTAGAGGGGGCTGAATTAAAGTTGTACCAACAGCCTTAATACTGGAATGTCTTTACTTTTGGTGCTTGACTATGCAAAAGGGGTAGGTGTGTGTGTGTGTGTGTGTGTGTGTGTGTGTGCGCACTATAAATACTAGAGACAGGTCAGAAACAGCCAGACTTTGGAGGGTTTGGAATCTGAATCCAGACCTGGATCTTCATTTCATAGCTGACTCCTATCTCTGTGACAGGCTGAACCAAACCCCTATATTGAAACACATTCACAGTCTGTGTTAGTGAGAATTTAGGTCTGAATATGAATCCCCCTAAGCGTTGAAGCATTACTTTGGCCTTTAGGTTGTATGTGTAGAGTTTCAGAAAGTCACTGACTGACAGCCCTGAAGACTGAAGTCTTCTATTTATGCACAGAAATGGTACAAAAGAGTCAATGGCTATTTCCTTCTGTGTGCTGGTAGGGAACCTTGTTCCCTACTCCTGTATGTCAGTCTGACTGACAGCTGGCATCTAACAGAAAAATGAGTCAGTGAAAGGTGAGAGTCCTGGATATTTCTTAGTTGGAATCTTCTTGAGTTTTGAACAAGTGTGGGAGCTTTTAAGAAATTTGGAATGTCCTAGGTTTCGATAAAAGGATTTATTATAATGCTACAGAGAGGCTCTTATGCTAAGAATACCAATGAAATATAAACTGAGGGTGAAATTCAGCCCTATGCAGAGGGCCAGCTGGTATAAATCAGCTTAGCTCCGCTGAAGTCAGTTTTGAGGGTTGGCTGTTTGCTTTAAAAATCCACCGTACTTTCCCCCCAGTCTTTCTGTGTTGGAGGTTAGAATTGTTCCGCTGATTCTCTCAGGGCTTTCCTTTGAAAACACCTCTGCTGAAGGTGAACTATCATGTGAATGTTACACTTTTGCATGTGAAGGCTATAGAACCTAAGGCTGTGTATTTATTGTAAGTGAATTCTGTAAGTTAAGGGTTAAAAAACAGATTCAGTGAAGGGTTAATCAAAGCAAGGACTACTGTGATACAGGTTGCAATCCAGGCCACCAGAGTTCTATGCAGATGTGGGGGCATAGCCTGGAGTACTTTTATGGATTCCAAATTAAAGAAAGCCACCCCAAAGGCGGAGAAAAGAGGAGGACTTCCCCATGCAGTCATCCCAGAAGAAACTTCCAGATCTTTCCTGCTGCTCACCAAATGTGATGGATGTCTGCCCGAGGCTCCACAAAGCCCCATACAAACACTAGAGCCCAGATCCTCAAAGGTATTTCAATGGAAGTTAAGCACCTAAATACTTTGCGTATCTGGGCCTAAGTGACTAAATCTAGGGTGGCCAAAGTTGCATTAACATTTTCGTTGTAGCTGTATTGTCAATGTAAATGAAAGAGTCAGAGTTTAGCCAAGGGGTTTCTTTGCCTCCATAATGTGGCTTAGTGCATCTGTGGGGAAAAAACCATGCTGGCAAAAGTCTACCTCTGCTGTGCTGGAGGAATGCTCCCTGATTGCTGGAATAACACCTTCCTGGCTGAACAAAGAGCCTGCAAAAGCTCATCTGATTTCTGGGTTTTTTTAGAGAGTGGTGGAATCTTGCTGACTTCTGTAGAAACAGTTAAACCACATAATAACCTGAAAACAGTGCAGGACCATAAAGCTAGTAAGAGTCATTCACCCTTTTTGACGTATGGAGCCTTAAGCTCTGTACCGAGTAGCTCTCTGCTAGATTTTCCCCAGAGAGAAAGAGATCATATTTCTGAGGACTTCTTTTTCCTTGTTTTTTCAACTGTCTTGCTATCCTGTTTTGAAATTATAGCCTCTTTTGCTTTCTGTTCACTGACACCTAATGAGCCAATAATGCAATTACTATTACTCACATTCCTCCTTTGGCACAATGTTAACCTTTTTGTTTGTTTGTTTGCTTTGTTTTGTTTTTGTTTCTTATGTGTCAGGGAAAATAAATCTTTGACTACAAATGAGGTATTTTTTTAAGAAGGAAGAGGCATTAGCTGGAGCCAGCTTTTCCTGCTTCTCTAGATGCTTAGCATTTCAGAGACTCTGGTGGCAGAGACAACCTTTGTTTAATGGAAGAATATTATGTTGAATAGTGCATGAAAACTATTTTCTCTTCATAAACACAGCAGGGACTCATTCAGTAACTCCTAAGGATTTCATATCTGTCAGAAAAGCAAAAGTAGAGATAAGCCAGAACAGGAATATACACATCTGGAGCTCAACCTTCCCAGTAGGCCCATTATAGAAATAAGGGATAGCTTCAAAAATTAAATCCATCTCAGAACCAAAGATGTATATATCCTAGAATCTAATCTTCTGGTCTGGGGAAGAAAAACAAAATCTTAAAACAATCTCTCTACACAGTACCTTCTGCTGTTCTGAAAAAGAATGTAGAGTTCAGAAAGGTGTTGACTTGACAACCCTAGAAACTGCCATCCTCTATTAATAAAGAATATGTGCAAGAGCAGTGCTAGTTTCCCCTACAAATCTAACTTGGAAGGATCACAAGAAGGGAGTTTGTTCTCTTTACTGCTATTATTCAGTCTGGACTTTCTTGTCTAAGGCTGCCATTGAAGACAGTAATTTTTGTGAAGTAAGCCCCTGATCATTATTTGCAAATGGACTGAGATCACCAACTCAGGCATCTGCTTTAGGAAGACCTCTGTTATAAACCTACCTCCACTATACACAGGGCCGGCTCTGGCTTTTTGGCCGCCCCAAGCAAAAAAAAAAAACACCCACAACCTACAGCACGGCCGGAGCGCGGGTGCAGGGGGACCGGCTGGGGGGAGGATGGGGAGGATGGGGAGGGAGCGGGCGGGAGAGAGAGAGAGAAGGGGGCGGCTAGGGCTACAGCAGGGGCGCTGCCACGGGGCCCCTCCCGCTGCGCCGCCTCCTGCCGCGAGGGCTCTGCTCCGGTTGGCGGGGAGGGAAGGAAGAGGACTGCCCTGCAGGGCGCTCTGGTTCTCTGCACCGCCACCCCCTACAGGGCGGCCGGAGCGGAACAAGAACAACAACAACAAAAAAAGCGGCTCTGTTGCCCTAGGATTGGGCAGAATGCCGCCTCCAACAATCTGCCGCCCCAAGCACCAGCTTGCTCAGCTGGTGCCTGGAACCGGCCCTGACTATACATTATACTGCAAGTCTGATAATTGTGCTATAACTATATACTACTACTCAGTTCAAGTTTAATGCAGTACAAAACACAGAAGAAAACAGAATCGAGTATTGCCAATACCAGACATAAAAAATGAGATAATTTTAAAATCATGAGATTTTAAAAGTTGTTTTAATTGCCTTCTGGATTTTGAGTCTTTAGAATTCATGCTTTCAACTTTTTCTTTGCAATCATGAGGTTTAGAAACTCATTGTTTTCTTTTAAATGAAAGATGAAATTCTCACATAATCAGATGACCCCAGAAGCTGAGGCTTTAAAAAAAGAAAAGAAAAGAAAAGATCAGCTATTATCAGACTGCCAATAAGATCACAAAAGTTGGCAATAATGGAGCCAAGCCCCAAGGAGCTAACATCTATGTTAGACACTGTGACGTTGCACTCCATAATGCTTTATGGAAATATGCTTATGAATGTATATATTACATAACTGGAATATGTTTTATGCTACCTATGCCATGTAACATATCTCTGCAAAGGTTATGATCTACTGAACATATTCATCCTATTTGTATGCATGTGTCATTTTTGTATTCGAAGTTATGAATATTGGCTGTGTACTTGTTTGAGTTTAAGGGTATGTCTCCACTAGAAACTTCAAAGCACTGCCACGGGAATGCTCCTACAGCAGCACTTTGAAGTGCGAGTGTGGTCGCACGCAAGCGCTGGGAGAGAGCTCTCCCAGTGCTCCTGGTACTCCACCTCCATGAGGGCATTAGCTCTCAGCACTGGGAGCGTTGTTCCCAGCACTCAGAGCCTGTCTACACTAGAACTTGACAGCACTCAGACTTGCTGTGCTCAATAGGGTGATTTTTCACACCCCTGAGCCAGCAAATTAGAGCACTATAAAATGTAAGTGTAGACAAGCCCTATGTAGGCATTTGGTCAGCTTCTTGAGAAAGGAATGTGCAAATTAAATGCCTGATCAAGAAACACTTAACTGACAATGGATCTTGGAAGACTCCAATCCACATAAGAAGTCTTCCTGGAGACATTCAAGATAGCAAGTGGGCAATGGCTGCTGCCTGTAAAGACTGAGTCATGCATGGACATGTGACTTGCCCATGTGACTCCAAAACTCCATCTTAGAGCTGGATTTTGCATAGGAGAGAGGAGGAGGTCTCCACCCACAAGAGAAAGTCTATTTAAACCCCTGGGAGACCCCGCCATTTTGTCTTCAGCTGGCTCAAGAGATAGCCTCTCCACCCCCAAAGGATACCTGAAAGAAACTGGAACAAGGACAGTAACCATGGGGGGTGTGAGTGATTGCTGGACCCAGACTGGAAGGAGGCTAGTTTGTAAAAGAAGCTTACTGGAACATCTCTGAGAGTGAGATTTCAGCTGTAATCATTTTCTTACTGTATTAGGTTTAGACTTGTGTGTTTTATTTTGTTTTACTTGGTAATTCACTTTGTTCTGTCTGTTACTACTTAGAACCACGTAAATCCTACTTTTGTATTTCATAAATTCACTTTTTACTTATTAATTAACCCAACATATGTATTAATACCTGGGGGCGGGGGGGTGAACAGCTGTGCATATCTCTCTATCAGTGTTATAGAGGGCGAACAACTTATGAGTTTACCCTGTATTATTTGGAGTTTAAACCCCAATGCGAGCTGGGCATCTGAGTGTTGGAGACAGGAACACTTCTTAAGCTGTTTTTAGTTAAGCCTGCACCTTTTGGGGGACGTTGTTCAGACCTGGGTCTGGGTTTGTGGCAGGCTGGCGTGTTTGGCTCAAGCAGGCAAGGTTCTGGAGTCCCAAGGTGGCAGGGAAAATAGCTTAGAGGTAGTCCCAGCATATCAGTTGGCAGTTCCCAAGGGGTTTTCTGTGACCCAAACCATCACGATGGATATGTTTTATGCTACATATGCCATGTAACATATACATTCATAAGCATATTTCCATAAAGCATTATGGGTAGGGTTACCATATTTTGTGCCTCCAAAAGGAGGACACTCCACGGGGCCCCGCCCCCAGCTCCGCCCACGCCCCAACTCCGCCCCTTCTCCAAAGTCTCCGCCCCCTCCCCTGCTTCCCACGAACATTTGATTCGCGGGAAGCCTGAAGCAGGTAAGGGGGGTGTGGGGGAGGAGGCGCGGCCCAGTCTGGCCCCCCCGGCGTCTCCAGCCTGGGTCGGCTCGGGCCCTAGGGTGCCGGCCCCGGGCCCGTCCCCCGGCCAAGCACCCCCGGCCCGCCCAGCACCTCCGGCCCGTCCCCCGAACCCCCGGCCCAGCCCGGCCCCCGAGCCCCCAGCCCGGCCCGGCACCGCTCCGCCGGCCCGGCCCCCGAGCCCCCGGCCTGGCCTGGCACCGCTCCGCCGTCCCGTCCCCCGAGCCCCCGGCTCAGCACCGCCGACCGCCGGCCCCGCATGTCCCGATTTTCCCGGACATGTCTGGCTTTTTGGGATTTCCCCCAGGACGGGGATTTGGAGCCCAAAAAGCCGGACATGTCCGGGAAAATCCAGACGTATGGTAACCCTAATTATGGGGTGCAACGTCACAGACACAAAGGACCAAATTCTGTTGTCAGCTATAATGGTGTAAGTATGGAATAGCACACTTACAGATTTCCACCACTGTGAGAGCAGAAATGAGCCAGCTCTGAACCTAGTATTATACTTGAAGACATTAGATTGATACATTTTTAATTTTCTGAAGAAACTAAAAATGTGTGTTTGTGTGTGTGTGGGGGAGGAATCAATAATTTTTTGCAAACATTTTCTTTTGGGTAAAAAAGCCAATTTTCTATTAATAAAAATTTGATTGAAAAATTGACCAGCGATATTATATATACAAACATAAAGGGCCTGATAAGTCACTTTAAGCCACTGGCTGATGTAGATGCTCCAGAATACATTGTGTCCAGCTCAGTACTTAGACCTTTGAAAGAATGCAGCATTGGTTATTCTCTACTGGCTGGTGCAAGAGAGGATGGCGGCTCCTCCCAGACTCCTTTTGGGAAGGCTAGTACTGGTGAGGCACAATCCTTATGCTTACAGAGTTCAAGGATAAATATGGTGAATAGCTGCTATGCAGGGGTGAAGAAAGTGAAGAAGACTCCTGGAGTAAGAAGAAATGCAAGCAGAGATGTAATTATTTAGAAATCCCAGAAGTTGTTTGTCCTTAGCTGTAAGTGCTGAAAACATCTATTGAATGAGATGTGGAGAATCAGGTAAGGTCTATGCCAGTGTCCCACAAGCAGCAAGAGGTATGCTTTAATAAAGTCCCCTTGGCTCCTACAAGTTATGCTGATATTTTTTCCCCAGAGTTATCACTTAATCCCTGGCTGCAGAGCTACTTCCTTTGCATGCTATCCTATATTTATCCACCCCCTAAAACTAAGATCATTAGATCATCAAAAGAGTAATACATCTCCCTTGATCTGCCAGTTCATGCTAGTTCTCCAGCATGATTAGAGGGCACCACATTCAGTGGTGCTCCTAGCTTCAGTGTGTTTGCTTTTTTGGGCGTTTCTTTTAGGGGTATACTTCAATCACATTACATAAATCAGATTACCATTAGAAAATGGAACAGCCTTTTATGGTCCGGCCTGCAGCTGAACTTGTTCTTTCATTTATAATTAATTAAAGCTGCAATTATTTAGTGATAAAGCCTTTACCTCATTCCTTTTTTATTTTTGTTTTGTTTTCTAAGGAAAAGCTAAGCCTTTTCAGTCTCAGCAGGAAATCAAAATTACAGAACCAAACCAAAAAAAAAAAAAAGAGATAGAATCAACTTTTATTAAGGGAACACATGCAACAGACCTGACTGCTGTGTGATGCTGGATCTAAACACGCCACTCTCGATTGAAACTGTGTGTTGTTAAGAGTGCTGTTTGCCTCATGTAGGGTGGAAGAAGAGCTTGAGAATAAGCTCTTATAATAGCATGGACTTCTATGGCAGAGCTCAACTGTGGATTACTTTCCCAAATTATACAAAAATGAGCCCGTGGAACATTTCACACTACAGTTATAAATATAAAAAGGATAGGGAAGACATGACATTGCATTTTGGCCAGTGTATGCAAGTATTATTTTTCATTCCTACAAGTCAACTGAAAATCGATAAACACTGGATGGGGTCCAGTGATATTTCCTTGTGACCTGGCTGGTTCAATATGGTTTGTCTGCCAAGCTAGAAAGGTTAAGGAGGAACTGCCAAGATACTTGCTGATTGGCTGCTTTTCTGGAAGCATTGACACAGAGTGTAGTCCGGGAACATAACTAGAGATGGCATTGAGTCAGAGCTAGGTCTTCAGTGCTCATGGGGATACAAGTTAAATGTGGGCTGTACAGTCTATGCTCTTCAAAGCCATCTGGAAATATGCTAAATGAGATTAATACCAAGGTATAGCAACAATGTGGCTCCTCCTATGTAAGCAATGTAATTGGGTTAAGGGTGTTGAAGAATTGGAAACTGAGAGAACACTATGATCCCAGGGTGGTTTTATTGGTTCTGCGAGAAGCTACTTCCTGTCTTGGTTTACAGGAATTACAGTAATATTATGTAACGACTTTATACTTGTTGTGTTACATTTTCAATCTGCAGTTAAAATATTACAGACACATAAAAACAGATTAGGGTTATTGTGAGATCTGGGAAGGAGCATTGTCTAATGGCTAAAGTAGGTTTGGGAGTCAGGAAATCAGCCCTTTGTTCATAACTCTCTCTGAGTCCTGATGTGTGACCTTGAGCAAGTCACTTAATCTCTCTGTGCCTCTGTTTGAACCTCTGATTGGCAATCTCTGTCATGTGGGAGAACAGTGGCTGCTGTGAAAGGGGTGGTGATCCATCCCGTGGCTTCCACCTAAGGAGAACATCTTTGAAATCTGCTTCGCACTCCACTGGATGAAGCTTCCTGTGAGACGTGCAGCACGTCTCACAGTTTGCCATGGCTACTTTTTAGGGCTGCACTGGGCCCCTTGGCAAAATGGAATTACTCCAGGTACTGCTGCAATGAACCCAAACCTGGATTATGCCACCTTCCACTAGTGCAACTCAAGGAATGCACTGGCAGAGAGACTATTACCTCAGTGTTCTGTGATGAGATACTTCTGCACATGCAGCTCAAAACTTCACTGTCTCCTCCCTCCCCTCCCACCACCTGCCCAAGTCTTGTCCAGTTACTGTCCTGTATCACTCCCAACACTGGTTCTAAGGTTGCTCCCTCTCACTGAATGTCTGTGTTTTGGATTATTTCCCCCCAGACACAGTAGCCCTCATTTTTCTATATTGAGTCCCAGTGTGTAATTTTCACATACGTTGTATTTGCTGATGATTGTAGCTTCCCCCAAATTAGTATAAGCTGTGAATTTCACTAACATGCTGTTTACTTCCTCTTCCAGATATTAAACAAGTCAGGACTGTTAAACAAGGGCCTGTAATGTGTGTTGTCACCCTCATATGAAAGGGCTTCTAGAAGGGCACTCTCTGTGCCTCTGTTTGAACCTCTTATTGGCAAGAGGTTTTTGAGCTTTAAGGCCCAGATCCAACAAATAACTTAAGCATGCACTTATCTTTAAGTATTTGAGTAGCCCCTGATTGAAATAGGACCACCCATATGCTTAAAGTTAAGCACAGGCTTTTTAGTGCTCTTTTAGATTAGTAACTTGGGCCCTGACCCAAAGCCCATTAAAAACCAATGAGACTTTTCCCATTAATTTCGATGGGCTTTGGATCAGACCCTCGGTGAGCATCCTACATGTTTGGATGCTTATTCAGTTCTGATTGGTCTTGTGGAAATTTTATGCTCTGATTATTTGTGTTTTAATGTTTACTCAAAGCTCTGGATAGGTGCTTTTTAAGGAAAAAAAAGAATAAATACATATAAATATGGGGGCCTCCCTTTCCCTCTGTAATGCAGGGCCAGACTCATGACATACACATCTTGTGCTTGGCTTCACACTGTGCATCTGTTACCCTACATACCAATGTGCTTGCCAGCTGTTGCAAAAGTAGAACCAGGAGAGTTGTTCTTATGTTGCCATGGAAATATTATTATTTGTGGTGCACCTTGCGCGGCGAAGTTGAGAAACATCGTCATGTATGAAAACTTTATGAGGTCACCATATAGACATCAGTGCTTCTTGAATGAAGAAAAGCTTGAAAATAGCTTGTTGGGGTGTGGTCTTTTTTCAAACAAGGAGGTCACAGACTCAGAAGGTTTGTGCTGGAAAGGGAGCTGGTCAACTTTAGTGTGCACGGAAGGATTCTGAAAGTAGTTACAGGGTGAGGAGAGAGTATTAGAAATGTTAATATAGCCTCCAAATAGTAACACCACTGTAAGACAGCTGTAGAAATGGTAACTGAATTTTCCCCAGCTGATCAGCTTTGTGCCAGGAATTGTCTCTTAGGGTACATCTACACTGCAGCTAGGAGGTTTAGTTCCCAGCTCAGTAGAGATACATGTGCTAAAAACAGCAGTGTAGCTCTGGGCTAGTTACTCAAGTACCTAAGGATCTCAGATGAGATTGCACTAAGGGAGCTAGCCTGAGCCAACACCTTGGTGTGTCACCACCATACAGCTACTTTGAGTGCACTAGTTCTATCAAAGGCAGCACTAATGCATGCACATCTACTTCAACAGGGAATTACACTTCCCAGCTGCAGCAAGCATGCACTTTTAGCTATGTCTGTGCAGTACTCAGCACAATGGGGTCCCTAGTCCAAAGAGAACCCTTTGGGCATACCATAATATAGATGTTTACTACTATACAAGGGTAACTCTGTGTGGGAATAACCATTTACAGGCCCGTGCCCCAAATACTAGTAGCATTAGCTAAATTGAAAGACTTTAACTTTAGAGTTCCAAAAACTTTCCTTTTTGCCTGTTTCCTCATCCTTAACAACAATTCATTTTGTACATTTCCCTTTGGTCAAGCTTTTTTTCCTAGGTGCTTTTGACAGAGACTATTTACGAGAGGGGTGGATACTTCTGGCTTCTCAAGGGAAGCTCATGGGCTGTGTGTGTGGAGCCTGACGCCAGATACTTAAACCTTAGCTGTAGGTCTTCCTTTTTACTTTGAATAAACAATGGTAATCCATTATTTACAGACTGCATTGTAAACAACTGTGGCTGAAACGTACTCTTCTGGGAGTCTGGTATCATAAACCCAACAAGAGAAGAAGGAAGGGCCAACCCATTGAGGGGAATAGGACTAATCTGAAGACATTTTAAAACAATCAGCAAATGCTCAGTGGTTCCATTTATGCAGAACATAAACAAGTAAGTAAAACTGAAGATACCTCTGGTGAAAGCCTGGCACCACTGAAGTCAACGGGAGCTTTGCCATTGACTTTAATGGGACCAGGATTACACTCCTTGCCATTTTTTGAGATTTACTTTAGATCATAAAATGAATGGCAAGTATCTGATGCCGTGATTCAGCTACTGCTTTCATTTGCACATTCTCCACCCACCTACACACCCAGTGACCCCTGCTATGTACCTAACACTTGAGATCTAATTTCACTTTTGTTTTTTAAAGATTAACTTAAAGGGAAGGGAGAATCATGCAAAATACTGTGGGATATTTACTGAATACAGAGAGAAAAGAAAATGGATTAGAGTCTGCAACTGCTGCTAACAAACTTAGAGCACTGGACTTGAAAGGCTTATTAACAAAAACAACAAGGAGTCCGGTGGCACCTTAAAGACTAACAGATTTATTTGGGCATAAGCTTTCGTGGGTTGAAGAAGTGGGTTTTTTACCCAAGAAAGCTTATGCGATTATTTTTCACTATTGTATCAGTAATTAACTTTTAGATGCCATGAATTATGCAAAACTTCCCCAAACATTTAATTTTGAGAAAATACAGGAAGCTGATAATCCTTTGTCATTTGAGAATTGCGTATTTCATACCTTAAAACCTTCCTCTGAACGTTTGCAGACTTTGAGTTTCATTATTTTAGTACACAACGGCAGCCTTTTGTGCATTTTGTTTTTGCTCTGTGTCACAGGGTTAGCTGGCCCTTTAAAGGGGGTTGGAACTCAGCCTCACCTATGCGAGGTTTAGCCCACCTTCCTGCTGGGAGATATGCAGGCAGCCTGTGGCCAACTGGAGGAGATTCCAGGAAAAGTAGACTTGGGAGTGAATGCTCCAGAAAGAATGAGAAACCAGTAGGAAAGGGTAGAGGATTAGGTCCAGGCTGAGCCCACAGGAAGAAACTTTGGGAAGGAAAGAGAGCGGTTTGTGTTTCCAGCCCAATTGTTTAGGGTCCTGGGGCTGGAAACCTGTGGTAGAGAGTGGGCTCAGGTCCCTCTATGCTTTTACCTCTGTCTCTCTTGCAGCATCAACTGTTGATTAAATGTAAGAATGGTCACAATGCAATTGACCTTGAAGTCTGTTTAGTTTGGTATCTTGATTTCTGAGGATCTCTCTTTTGACCACCTAGAATTAAAACACACATAACACCCCCTCTTAGTAGCCCGCATGATTACTCAATGCACTGCGTTGTCAGGTATTTCTCTTAGTTATCATTTGCTCCATTAGAGTCCATTATATGCCAAGTGTTGGTGAAATCCTGGTCCCTCTAAAGTCAATGGGAGTACTTGCTCTAAAAAGCTTGCAATCTCTGTAGACCAAACAGATAAAGGCTAGGAGAAGTAAAAAATGTTTTCAAATGTAAGTTTATTTGTGGTCAAATGTGTGGGTGAGTCAAAAGTTGGAATGGTAGCAAACACAGGAGAAGAAAATTCACTGTTAAGTGATCTAGAGAGTGGAATAGAGCAAGCTAGCAATGAAGAGAGGCTTGGAAGTAATAACCTGAAAGTCACAGAATCATAGAATCATAGAATATCAGGGTTGGAAGGGACCTCAAGAGGTCATCTAGTCCAACCCCCTGCTCAAAGCAGGACCAATTCCCAACTAAATCATCCCAGCCAGGGCTTTGTCCCAGAGGTTCATGAGCAAACAAACCTCGGAAACACTAACAAATAAATGTAACCCGGCAATCACATTCATCACATTAGAGAGTTTATTTTCATCCTGTCCTATTAGTATTTTTTCATGTAACCAAGCAACTCCTACCTACTATGGAGTAAGATGTGAAATTAGCCTGAGGAAGGGAGATGGCTTTAATATGGAAAATGTCTAAGAGCCAGGGAGTTAAGCGATAGCCATTTTTTTCAGCGCCCCTTTCCATTGATCTTTCCAGAGCTGACTCCTCAACTTTGATCCTTAATATCAGAATTGTAATAATGTTCTGAGCTTTAATTGATTATCCCTAGCTAGTGAGTTTGGACAATCCCCCCCGCAAGACCCTCAGGAGGTCTAAAGGGTGGAGTGTGCTGTAGATTAAGCTACCCCTAACAACAGACACAGCTCGCACATCTTGATTTTTCCAACACACATTGTCTATGACTATGCTTATCTGATGCTTGTACAAGTCAATTGCATTAACTGTGTGTAGGAGAGGATGTGCTTCTACTGACATCTTTTATCTGATATGAAATCATATAGCTTTCATCCTGCAAGTGAAAATCTCGTCTATAAATTCTCCTCATTAGCTCAGCCCTCTTACTGGGCACACTGAACTTGTCTCCCTCATAGCACTGGATGTTCTGCTCTGCCTAATATTAATCCTTTGTATTCAAGGGACCAACCAAAGTCCTACCAGAGTGAGTCCTACCCGATTCAGCAGTCACATACCTCGGTGAACTGGTCCTATAGCAATGACATGCATGCTTAATTGCAGTGAATATTTGGTACAGAAATATCCTTGTCTACCCAGCGTGAGCTTTTTGGGAACAAATCTTCATTTCCTTCATATACATTTCAGTGTTAACGCTCATTAGCAGTTGTTCACTATATAGCATCTCTAGGAAATGCAATAGCAATTATTAAGTTTCACACAACAAAACAAAAAGCATGTGTCGACAGGTAGATAAAATCTGATAGTTCAGCATTACGGCTCTGAAACATATGCTGCCTGAGAGACGGAGGGGAGAGCAGGAATTTTTATCTTTAAGCCTACCCAACATTAGACGTTCTCAAGGGACAAACAAAGTCTCTTTAGAGCCAAGATATTCTCTTGGATTTTGAGCATATCACTAAATTATTCACCACTTCTTCCAAACTTTGCTCCAGAAAGACATCTTCATGATCTGAAACACTCTCTTTTATTTTGCATTTGAATTGAATCACATGCCACGTTGGCATGATTTTGTACATATGCTGAGTATGCACCACAGTTAATTCTCCTCTGGAAGAAATGCAAGGGGAAGATAAATATAAAAATAAGATTAACAGCATAGCTGAAACTAAATTAAGTTAGGCTCAAAAGTTCACAGAGCACAGATGAGGATAAAAAAAGATAGAGGAAAATATTTAGTGAGCTTCTTTCAGCAGAAATCCCAGTATTGGGAAGTAGGCCAACCTTCCTGCAGGTCATGATTTTCACCCTGATTCTACACAAAATTTTGCTATGCGATTATGTACTGCACTGGAACCAGAAAAACTGGAAGTATGCTCCTTATATAGCATTGCTGTGAACTCTTCAACCACTACCACATTCCACCCTAGCAATGGTTGCATCTCAGTGGTTGGTGAAGTAGTTCCTGTGTGCAGAGATGGAGAGTACACAATCCTTCCTGTTGAAAGATGCTACATAAACATAATCTATCATTAGTTCTATATTTCTGTTATTAATAATGTTGTTGGCCAATGTCACTTTTCTCAATCAGATGGGGCCTGATCCAAACCCCTTGCAAGTCAATGGAAAGACTCCCACTGATTTAATGGGGATTGGATCAGGCCCATGTTGAACAACAAATGCAGCTACTGAAAACAGAGTGGTCCAGATACTCTGCTGTGCTAATCTTCCCCTCAGTGCTGCAGGGGAGTAGGGGTGTCAGGGAACCACTTACAGATTCCTGATTCTCAGGGTGGGGTCTTGCCACCCTGCACCTCAGCAAAGGCTGTTCTAACTCCTGATTACTGGCTATTGTCCCCAAGGCTCATACTCTGGCCACACCCACTCCTGCCTTGACATGCCATCAATGTGTCTTCTCTACAAGGGTCAGTTGGGGGTATGGCAGAGCAGGAGCCACCTATGCTGGCTCTGCACCGGCTGACAGTTCCCCTGCATCAGAGATATTCTCATCTGGGCAGAACTAGCTGCTTTTCAAGTCCTTTGCTCAGGTGACACAAGGGGCCAGGATGCAAAGGAGAAGCCAGCCCACAATCTTCAGACAAAACTCTGAACAAAACACTAAGGTCACTTTGGAAGGATCATCCAAGGTTGTTTGTTTAGTTTTTAATGTCTTCCATGTTTAATATTGTTCATATCTGTAAGAGGGGCATTTCCCAAGTACCGTTAGTTTTGTGTTCCTTGTTGATTCTTCCTGGGACCCAGCACTCACAAACTCTAGAAAAGTCCACTTTGTGTATGATTCTTTATGCTTGAGCAGAATTGCAGTCTAAATAAGCAGCAACGTCACCAGGAGTTATTCATCAGTCTCCCCTAGTGAGCTGTTCTTCCTTTTCAGCATGCATGTGTGGTGTTGTTGATGCAGGTTTCCCACTTAGAGGCTTGTCACAATTGCTAGTTTCACCTGATTGGAAATGTTTAAACCCTCTGTATACATCTCCTGAGATCACGGCTTCATCATCAGACAGTTTGCATACACTTTTGAATCTCCTTGCCACTCTAGCTTTATATGTAGAGGAGTTCTACCACCACACATCACTTAAAATTCAACCCTGACCTGAAAATTAACTCAGTAAAAATGGCACCTTCTCTCTCACGACATACCTTCTCCCTGTGAGCTGCTTGTGGCATTTACTGATGTTAGTGGCAGTTTATTTTACTATTTTGCATAGGAAGCACATGAATATCCCCTTCAGGGAGACTAACCCCTAGGCCCTGCCCCCAGCTCCACTCCTTCCACACACACCCAAACACCAGAGCCCCGAGGCCTCCCCACACCATGGTGGGAGGAGCCCCAGCCAAACCACCCTGAGCCCCGGCCGCCCATCGGCCCCACAAGCACGGGCTCAACCCCCGGGCCACCTTCCAGCCCAACTACCAGGTTGCTGGCCAGCCCCGAACCACCTTGGACCACCCCTGCCTGCCGGCCGAAGCAATTAGCTGGCCAAGCCCCAGCTTCAGGCTGCCAGCCGGAGCTAAGACCCCACCAGCTTCAGGGAGAGCAGGAGCCAGGGCGGGACCACAGCCTGGGTTAGGGGAGGCTTAGGGGAGCATATGATACCCACCGCCCATGCTATTTTGTGATCACTTTTGCACGGCAGAGTCAGTACAGCTATGGGAGCAGGAGCCTCATTTCAGTCTATCTTGTGCCTCGTTAAAAGAACTGGTTTTCTGAATTCTGATAGTGCCTATTAGTTACACCTGTGCAAGCCCCTCTGAAGGTTGCACAGGTGTCTTTGAGGACTGTCCTGGTTACCAGGCAAGCTGCACTTTAGGCCTTCTTGAGTGCCCCTCTCACGTGACAGGTCTGGCAATCTTCACTTCCCTCAAGGGTAGAACCAAGTGTTCCCGCCTCTCTAGGGTTTATCTTCACTGTATTGTTAGCTTAAGCCATAACTCTAGTTTTACCCTAACCCTGCTCCCGTCCACTCACAAAATCCTGTAGCTCCAATTATATGGCACTTTAAGCTTGTGCTAGCTAGCATGTACTGCTGTCCCTTGTGCTAGTAATGCAGTCAGTACGCAGCTGCTAATGAAATCCCTGTGCTAATCCAATAACTCTGTGTGGTTCCAGTGTTTTGCAGTGTTGTCGTTCTCACTTGCACTAGGCTAGCTGGGGTGGAGTACCTCAAGTGTACTAACTCGAGCTAATTGTTGCAGTGGACATAAGCAGTGAATCTCTGGGCTGCAGCCCTCCCTATCTCCAAACGGTTAACCCAATAGGCCAAACAGTTACCACCTAAAACCCGAGTTGGAAAAAACATCCTTTTGCTTCTCATCTGAACAGATTTGATATGGAAATAAACATGGAATTCCACAATGCCATTGTCACACTCATTCATAATGACTCAAACCTGATGTTTAGCTGTGACAGACACTCTGAGTCCATTTCCCAGACCTGAAGAGGAGCTCGGTGTAGCTCGAAAGCTTGTCTCTCTCACCAACAGAAATTGGTCCGATAAAAGATATCCCCCCCACATCTTATCAATATATCTGTCATCCAAACCCCAGAGCGCCCAGATCTGATCATGAAGTAACTTCTTCAGGTCGTTACTGGGTTGACCCTGTGTAATGTGTGTTATGTCCTTCCCCAGTCTTCTATCAAAAGTAGTTAAGAATTAATCAATACTGTAACCCATTGTTGCCAATTAGTTACCTGTTTCTCATAAGTTTAAGATTCTCTGGCAGGGCACAGTTCCTTTGTTGCTAAAGGCAAAAGTCCAAGCGGAATACTGCAGCTTCAGTTTGAACTGTAATTGTCAGGGTCAAATTCTCATTTACACTAAAGCCCATTCACATGGCTCTGGCAGCGTAAAGGAGCCAGGTACAATGTAACGTATGCTCACTGTCAAAACAGTGTTAAGGGGCCTTAATATAAATGAAAATCCAGCCCCAAAAGTTCATAGTAAAGATATTTACTTTAGAATACTAGGACCTGTAACCACACACCAAGTCTTGCCAGTGGAAACCGGGGCATAGGGCCCATAGCAATAGAAAGCCCACTGCAGGGTGGGAGAGTATTGCAGCAGTGCACAACCAGGAGACTAAAGCCAGCAAACAAATCAAGTCACAGGTGTTGTGCAGATACCACAAACTCCTCTGGCTCACACACATACAGTTGCAGTCTAAATCTCAGGAATCAATCAACACTTATTACTCTGGAGCCAAATCAGGACACAAGTTGTTCTACTTCTCAGCTTCTTTAGTTTCCACAGTTCCCTTTACAGTGTGTCTGTCTCAACTCTTCCAGTTCCTGAATCCTACTGCTCCTCTCTGCCCCAAACATTGAATATGTTATATTCTCTTTATGCAAATAAAGTATTTATGCAATACTCAGATAGTGATTGTTTGTGGCTGCTGAATAGTCCTCTCAAATCTTTGGGCATGGCTACACTTGCAGATGTAGAGCGCTTTGAGTTAAACCAGCAGTAGGAAAAGCGCTACATTCTGTCCACATTAACAGCTGCAAGCGCACTGGCGTGGCCACATTAGCAGCTCTTGCAATGGCCACAGAGAGCAATGCATTGTGGTAGCTATCCCAGAATGCAAGTGGCTGCAACGCGCTTTTCAAACCCCCGCTCCCCCACCCTCCCCCGCCGCTCTCTCTCACACACAGCATTCCACAGTAATGGTTGCTTTGTGTCAGAGCAGATAAGCAGCCGGCTGTCAGAAATGGAGCTTTCAAAGGGCATAATGTGATTTTAGTCAATTAATCAACCGCGTGCCATCGCTGGTAAATAGTATCAATGGTCAATGAGGGTCTGGCTGGAGAATCTTGCCTGCATGCTCGGGGTTCTACTGATCGCCCTATTTGGGGTCGGGAAGGAATTTTCCTCCAGGGTAGATTGGCAGAGGCCCTGGAGGTTTTTCGCCTTCCTCCGCAGCATGGGGCGGGGGTCGCTAGCTGGAGGATTCTCTGCGACTTGAAGTCTTTAAATCACAGGATTTGGGGACTTCAACAGCTGAGTCAAGGGAAAGGGGGTGGGTCAGCTTTTGTGGCCTGCAACATGCGGGAGGTCAGACTAGATGATCATACTGGTCCCTTCTGACCTTAAAGTCTATGAGTCTATATCCACATTGCTGCAGTGATTACAAACAATGGCAAGAGTGGCCACTTGACTTAAGGGGATTATGGGACATTCTCGGAGACTGATCAGAACGCAGTAATGCAACACCTTGTCCACACTGGCAACGCAGCGCTCCAGCGGGGGGCGCAGCAAACTTGCTGAGGTGGAGTACCAGCAGCGCTGTAGCCACAGAGTCAGAGCGCTCTATGTGCCTTGCCAGTGTGGACGGGGAGTGAGCTAGTGCGCCTGAGGCTCCTTTATTGCACTGTAACTCGCAAGTGTAGCCAAGCCCTTTGATGTGGATGCGCTCTTCCCAAGCTGAGTGAGAAGTGGCGAGAGAATGGGTGAGACACATAGGGCATGTCTACACTGCAATTAAACCCCCACAACTAGCCAGTGTCAGCTGACTCAGGCTCGCGGGTCTTGAGTTACAGTGCTGTAAAACTATGGTGTTGACATTCGAGCTAGGGCTGGATCCCAAGCCCTGAGACCCTATGAAAAGGGAGGGTCCCAGAACCTGGGCTCCAATTTGAGCACAAACATCTGCACTGCAATTTTACAGTGCAACAGCCCGAGCCCCGTAAGCCTGAGTCAGCTGACTCAGGATTGCCACGGGTGTTTGCTTGCAGAATAGACATACCCATAGCCTGAATCGTGTCCCCAAGCAGACAGCTTTGAAATAGAGCTGTCAGCCAGGGAGAGGGTGGAGCAGTCCAGAGGCAGAGTAGTAGAGTGATACCCCTCCAAAGGATAACAGTTGTCTTGTTTTCATACCAACAAATATTAGAGACCCTTGGGCCTATTTTTCCTCTAGCAACAGTTCCTTAAAGTCACTATGATTTCCCGGATCTTCAAAGTGGAATGGGTTGGGAGAGGGATGAGGAACAGGTTTTGGAGGTTGTGGAGGGGATGGAAATAAATGTTGTATGCAGGGCCGGCTCTAACTTTTTTGCCGCCCCAGGCAAAAAAGAAGAGCGCCGCCCCGCCGTAACACCCCCCCCCCCCCGAGTGCTGCCCGCCGCCCCCCCCCCCCAGTGCCGTGCTGGGCCACCAAACCCCCCCCCCCCCCCAGCTTGCCGCTCTGGGCCGCCCAAATCTCCGCCTCCCCCCCTCCCTCCCCCGAGCGCCAGGTTGCCCAAAACCCCTGGAGCGCCGGGCCGCCGAAACCCCCGCTCCCCCACCCGAGCACCTCGCCGGGCCGCCCAAACCCTCGGAGCGCCAGGCCAGGCCGCCCAACCCCCCCGCCCCCCCCAAGCGCTGCACCGGGCCAGGCCGCCCAAACTCCTGCCGCCCCCCAGCGCCGGGCCAGGCTGGGCCGCCCAAACCCCTGCCTCCCCGGAACACTGTGCCGGGCCGCACAACCCCCCCCAACCCCCCGTGCCGCCGAAACAAACAAAAAAAACCCTCGAGCGCTGCCCCGCAAACAGAAACAAAAACACCGCGAGCGCCCCCCACCACACCAACATTGGCCACCCCTTATAACGTGCTGCCCCAAGCACGTGCTTAGTTGGCTGGTGCCTGGAGCCGGCCCTGGTTGTATGGTCAGAGAATGAGCTAGGGATGGGAGATCAATGATCATAACCTGATGCAGAAATACTGGGATTGTATTTCTTGAGGTCAAAAGATTTGGAATTTTAAATAAGGCTGCAATAAGCTTATCGACTTCTGGCGGTTAATCTGAAATAAAATCTTGATCTTTCAAGGTCCACACATCACTAGATTCCTGCTGCAACAATACAGTGTTGTTGTTTTTGTGTTCTGTAACCAATGGAAACGTGCATTCCAGTCACAGTTTAAGGCTGTGTCATACACCACCAAAACTCTAGGAAGCAAATTATTCGAAGTTCAGAATGACACAACATCCTAAATTGGTCATTTTTTACCTACAGCTATGGCCAGACTCTTAACATCACACATTCAGTTAAGTGCCCTGGGTGAGGAAACACCTAAGGATGGAATGTCACTCTCAAATGTCACTGTTTTAATTAGCTCATTTAAATTGTGCAAAGTGTCTGATCCCAAAAGTTCCCCAAGGGGTTTCAGCATCCAACAGAAGGAAACAGTCACATGATACATGAAGCGACCAAAACAACACAGCAGAACTTGTGTACAATTTCACACTCATGTAAGAGTTATTTATACCACACAACACTGAAAAGTATAATGCAGGCACCCTGACGAAGAAATTCAGGCCACTAATGTCTCTGATCCACTGTTTAAATGGATCTGCTGTGTCTTTATGCTACTGGCTGTTTGCATTCAAATAGCTAGCTTCCTGATTTTGATTATGCTGTCATTTGTTCTCCCTGGGGCTGAGACAGAAAACCAGAACTATGGGATGCAGTCATCACTTCATGCAATGTATCGTATGGTTAACAGTTGGAGAGCCTGTATTTGCTTGGGTCCTAATGCATTCAGGCTTCAAATAATTGTATTAAAGTGAAGCTCTTAACAAAATGCTGTTGAATTTTCCCATGTCTAACTTGACATGGTTACAATGATGCAGTCTGAAACTGCAGAAGCTAATGGCCCATTATTTTTTCTGCTGTCTTTCTTTATAATTTCCATGTAATATAATTTAAATGTCAGGTCATCTATCTCAGGAGATATTGTAATATGTGTAATAATTGTGTTAGACCCTGGTTGGAGTTGATCTTCAGACACATATGGTAGGCCCAATCTGTGAGGTGCTGAGTTGACTGCAGAAGGAGTTGAGGATATCATGAGTGTCTCTCATGATTGGTTCCGGTGTCAGCTAGGATTGAAACTTGGAAGTAACAATTTCTAAGACACCTAGGAATTAAAACTTGTTATTTCCTATCCACACTGTATGTGCCTGTGTGTTCAAGTTGAGTAATACCAGCCAGTCACCCTCTTCTTCACTTATGACTTGGAAACTGACTTCTTGGAGTCCCCCCATCCCACCCCATTCACCATCAAATCTTCCTGCCTTCTTCCTTAGGATATGCAATCAATTTATCCGGGATCGATATATCACGTCTCGTTAAGACGCGATATATCGATCCCTGAACGCGCTCACCGTCGATTCCGGAACTCCACAAGAGCGAGCGGCGGTAGCGCAGTCGACAGGGGAGCCGCGGCCGTCGATCCCGCGCCGTGTGGACCCCAGGTAATTCGATCCAAGATACTTCGACTTCAGCTACGCTATTCGCAACTTCGGCTATTCGCATAGCTGAAGTTGCGTATCTTGGATCAATCCCCCACCCCCCCCCAGTGTAGACCAGCCCTTAGACTCCTGTAGTGTTCATGCTAAAGTCAATGGCAAAAACGTGTACAGACTTCAATGGGACCACAATCAAGTCAAAAAGCTCCAATGAACAGCCATGACCAAGAAACTTCAAAAATAAATTGTGTAAAAAAGGGCTATGCAAGAAGACCTGCTACTACCTTTGTCTTAATTATTTTATTTGTAAAAAAAAAAAGTATGGTTTTTTGGTTGGTACTTTTGCGCCCTTCTGGTATAAAGTGACCATAAAGCTGTGGTAACTGGGCAGCTGGAGATTTCCCTGGTTGTGGGAATCATTTTGTAGATAAAAGTGGGAATAACTCCACTCTGCACCATTAGGGAGAATGCTGGGAGATAGGAGGGAAGCAAGACTACACTATATTGTACCCTGGCAATCCCTGGATGGCCCTTACCAAATGTAACGAGCAAAACTTGGCAAGATCCGAGATTCATGCACTGAGCATGTCTTGTTCATTCACTTATGCAGGCTGTAATGGAAGTTCTGGAGCATGTTCATAAACAAACTAGGGATATACAACCTAGATGGAGCTACTATAAGGTGGGTGCATAACTGGTTGGAAAATCGTTCCCAGAGAGTAGTTATCAGTGGTTCACAGGCAAGCTGGAAGGGCATAATGAGTGGGGTCCGCAGGGATTGGTTCTGGGTCTGGTTCTGTTCAATAGCTTCATCAGTGATTTAGATAATGGCATAGAGAGTACACTTATAAAGTTTGCGAACGATACCAAGCTGGGAGTGGTTGCAAGTGCTTTGGAGGATAGGATTAAAATTCAAAAAGATCTGGACAAACTGGAGAAATGGTCTGAAGTAAACAAGATGAAATTCAATAAGGACAAAGCAAAGTACTCCACTTAGGAAGGAACAATCAGTTGCACACATACAAAATGGGAAATGACTGTCTAGGAAGGATTACTGCGGAAAGAGCTCTGAGGGTCATAGTGGATCAAAAGCTATATGAGTCAAAAGTGTAATGTTGTTGTAAAAAAAGCAAACATCATTCTGGGATGTGTTAGCAGGAGTATTGTAAGCAAGACATGAGAAGTAATTCTTCTGCTCTACTCCGCGCTGATTAGGCCTCAACTGGAGTATTGTGTCCAGTTCTGGGCACCACATTTCAGGAAAGAGTGGACAAATTGGAGAAAGTCCAGAGAAGAGCAACAAAAATGATTACAGGTCTAGAAAACAGCAACCTGTGAGGGAAGATTGAAAAAATTGAGTTTGTTTAGTCTGGAGAAGAGAAGACTGAGGGGGGACATGATAACAGTTTTCAAGTACATAAAAGGTTGTTACAAGTGTGACAGTGTACCCCATAAGGCTTTATGGGGCGGGGGTGCTTATAAATGTATGTATGACATAACTGGAATATGTTTTGTGCTGCCTATGCCATGTAATATATCTCCGTAAAAGTTGTGGTCTACTATATCTATTCATCCTATTTGTACATATATCATTTTCTACTTGAGGTTAAGAATATGGGCTGTATGCTTGCTTGGTTTCTAAGTAAGCTTTGGGAGGCATTTGGTCAGCTTCTTTAGGAAGGAATTTGCCAGGTTAAGTACCTGATCAGGAAACACTTGGAGAACAATGCATCTTGGAATGCTCCAATCCACATAAGAAGTCTTCCTGGAGACATGCAAGATACCACGTGGACAATGGCTTCGGCCTGTAAAGACTGAGTCATGCAGGGACATGTGACTTGCCCAGGTGACTCCAGAACTTCATCTTGGAGCTGGACTTTGCATAGGAGGGAGGAGGGGGGTCTCCACCCACAAGAGAGAGTCTATTTAAACCCGGGGGAGACCCCTCCATTTTGTCTTCAGCTGGCTAAAGAAGTAGTCTCTCCACACCCCCAGGATACTTGAAGGAAACTGGAACAAAGGACAGTAACTACAGGGGTTGTGAATGATTGCTGGACCCAGGCTAAAAGGAGATTAGCCTGTAGAAGGGAGCATTCTGGAACTGGTGAGATTATCTGTATTTAGTTTGATTAGACATAGATTTGCGCATTTTATTTTATTTTGCTTGGGGACTTACTTTGTTCTGTCTGTTACTACTTGGAACCACTTAAATCCTATTTTCTGTATTTAATAAAATCACTCTTTATTTAGTAATTTACTCAGAGTATGTATTAATACCTGGGGGAGCGAACAACTGTGCATATCTCTCTATCAGTGTTATAGAGGGCGAACAATTTATGAGTTTACTCTGCATAAGATTTATACAGGATAAAACGGATTTATTTGGGTTTAGACCCCATTGGGAATTGGGCATCTGAGTGCTAAAGACAAGCAAACTTCTGTGAGCTGTTTTCAGGTAAACTTGCAGCTTTGGGGCAAGTGATTCAGACCCTGGGTCTGTGTTGGAGCAGACAGGAGTGTCTGGCTCAGCAAGACTGGGTGCTGGAGTCCTGAGCTGGCAGGGAAAACAGGAGCAGAGGTAGTCTTTGCACATCAGGTGGCAGCTCCCAAGGGGGTTTCTGTGATCCAACCCGTCACAACAAGGAGGAGGGAGAAAATTTGTTATTCTTAACCTCTGAAGATAGGACAAGAAGCAATGGGCTTAAATTGCAGCAAGGGCTGTTTAAGTTGGACATTAGGAAAAACTTCCTAACTGTCAGAGTGGTTAAGCACTGGAATAAATCGCCTAGGGAGGTGGTGGAATCTCCATCATTGGGGATTGGAGGATGGCATGGACTGCACCCTCAGCAAGTTTGCAGATGATACTAAACTGGGAGGAGTGGTAGATATGCTAGAGGGGAGGGATAAGTTACAGAGGGACCTAGACAAATTAGAGGATTGGGCCAAAAGAAATCTGATGAGGTTCAACAAAGACAAGTGCAGAATCCTTCACTTAGGACGGAAGAATCCCATGCATCACTACAGGCTGGGGACCAACTGGCTAAGCAGCAGTTCTGCAGAAAAGGACCTGGGGATTACAGTGGATGAGAAGCTGGATATGAGTCAACAGTGTGCCCTTGTTGCCAAGAAGGCTAATGGCATTTGGGGCTGTATAAGTAGGGACATTGCCAGCAGATCGAGGGACGTAATCATTCCCCTCTATTCGACATTGGTGAGGCCTTGTCTGGAGTACTGTGTCCAGTTTTGGGCCCCACACTACAAGAAGGATGTGGAAAAATTGGAAAGAGTCCAGCAGAGGGCAACAAAAATGATTAGGGGGCTGGGCACATGACTTATGAGGATAGGCTGAGGGAATGGGATTGTTTAGTCTGCGGAAGAGAAGAATGAGGGGGGATTTGATAGCTGCTTTCAACTACCTGAAAAGGGGTTCCAAAGAGGATGGATCTAGACTGTTCTTAGTGGTACCAGATGACAGAACAAGGAGTAATGGTCTCAAGTTGCAGTGGGAGAGGTTTAGGTTGGATATTAGGAAAAACTTTTTCACTAGGAGGGTGGTGAAACACTGGAATGGGTTACCTAGGGAGGTGGTGGAATGTCCTTCCTTAGAGGTTTTTAAGGTCAGGTTTGACAAAGCCCTGGCTGGGATGATTTAGTTGGGGATTGGTCCTGCTTTGAGCAGGGGGTTGGACTAGATGACCTCCTGAAGTTCCGTCCAACCCTGATATTCTATTCTATGATTTTTAAGAGCAGTTTGGACAAACACCTGTCAGGGATGGTCCAGATAATACTTAGTCCTGCTCTGAGTGCAGGGGACTGGACTAGATAACCTCTCAAGGACCCTCATCTGGTGCTCAAGCAATTAGGTGCCATGGCTCAAGCAAAGTTTTTACTGATGCAGCAAGCTGCCAGGGCTATGACCTGCCAAGAGCTTAGAGGTGCCAGGGCTCAGCCCTGGCAAGCCCTGGCACAAATTAAGTATGGCTCTCATCTTTTCTACCCTCCGTGTTCATTTCCATGTTTGTTGCACTCTGTCTAATATTTACATTTTGTGTTCTTCAATGCAGCAGCAGCCGTCTTTTTGTTGTTATTGTCTGTAATGCAGCTAATACACTTTTGAATGCTCCATCAGTAATAGTAAGAAGATGAATATTATTGCTAGAGCTGCTCAACATTTATCATTTGGAAAGTATTCCTGCTGAAAAATACAGTTTGATTGAAAATGAAATTTTTCAAAAGAAATTGTTGATTCTGATGAATATTTTCAAAATGTTCTTAACAATAACTGTCATTTTGAATTGACATTTAGAAACAAAGCAACAATTTTTCATTTTTTCCATCATAAAATGTCATTTTGGGTTTAAAAAAGAAACTAAGTGACAATTTTGTCAGAACAACAATTTTTACTGATATACTCAAAAAAAAAAAAAAAAAAAAAACCAACCCATTTTTTGTTTTAACATTTCTAATTGAAATTTTGATTTTTTGTTGATATTTCAATTTTCTGTTCCATTTTGGAACAAGGCTTAGTTGCAGGTCTTTTATTTCAATGTAGATGTAGTCTAAGGATCATTCCGGTCAAAGAGCCCTGGCCTTCCTCCACAAACCTGCAAAGCCGAACTTATCCTTTTTCAGATGGCACATGCATATGAAGGCTACTCTATGAAAGAGAAGTACTTGGGAGAGACCTTTTCATTTATTTAATAAATTACCGTCTAAGCTTTATGGGTGTCCTTAAGTTGTAGTCAGAGATGGAGTTCATTTAGCATATGTCTACATCGAACAGTAAGCCCAGAGTCTGACTCAGGTTTACCCCCAACCACCCCTTCAGTCCACCCACAAATTAGTCTGACTCGGACCAGCAAGCACTCGGGTGCCTGGTCCCTAGGCCTCTGCTAGGGGTGGGTGGGTCAGACTAAAGTCCCACTGCGACTCAGGTCCAAACCTGTCATTTTGCAGTGTGGACGCAGTTCAAGCTGTAGACTTGAGTCAGAAGGTCTGCATAGTATAGTATAGTATACTATATATGCTATATATAGTATAGCATGGTTATGAGATCCAGGTCCAGCTATTGTAAGCCCAGGTTTACAATGCAGAGTGAATGTTCAAGCACAGGCTTGGAAACACTGAGTCCACAAGCCCAGGTCCCACAGACACAGGTTTACAATACAGTGTAGACATCCCCTGAGGCATCCCAGTCCCCGAAAAGCTGCACTGCAATGAATTCTTCCAGGCTCCTTATTTAATGAGCACCAACCATGTTCTCAGCACTGTACAAAATACAGAGGAAATCCCAGTACCTACTTACTATCTCTGTAGAGAGCTAGTATATTAGACACCATAGGTGGTCCGGGACTGGAGCACTGTCATAAATATATAGGGAAGGGTAACAACCTTCCTGTATACAGTACTATAAAATCCCTCCTGGCCAGAGGTACAAAATCTTTTTACCTGTAAAGGGTTAAGAAGCTCAGGTAACCTAGCTGGCACCTGACCAAAAAGGACCAATAAGGGGACAAGCTACTTTCAAATCTGGGGGGCGGCTTTGTTTTGTCTGTTCTTTTTCTGTCTGTTCTGTGTGCTTGCCGGAGACAGATCAAGAAAGCAAGCAATCCAACTCCATTAGAATTAGTATGTACTAGCGAGGAAATGTGTTAGCTTACTTTTATTTTGGCTTGTGATTTTCTCTGTGCTGAAAGGAAGGTGTATTACTGGTTTTCCTTTTGTAACTTTAAGGTTTTGCCTAGAGGGAAACCCTCTGTGTTTTGAATCTGATTGCCTGTGAGATTATCTTCTATTCTAATCTTACAGAGGTACTCCTTTCACCTTTTTCTTTCTAATAAAGTTCTGGGGGGGGTGTGTGTTTAGAATCTGATTGGGTTTTTTTAGTATCCTAAAAACCCAAGGTTGGTTTGTGCTCATCTTGCTTATTCTCAAGCCTCCCCAGGAAAGGGGGTGTAGGGCTTGGGGGAATATTAGGGGAAAGTAGGAACTCAAAGTGGTCCTTTCCCTGAGTTTTGTCTAATCACTTGGTGGTGGCAGCGTTACCTAATCCAAGGTACAAGGGAAAATTTGTGCCTTGGGGAGTTTTAACCTAAGCTGGTAGAAATAAGCTTAGGGTGTCTTTCATGCGGGTCCCCATGTCTGTACCCTAGAGTTCAGAGTGGGAAGGAACCCTGACAAGCACACATGGGGAAAAAATGGTGGCTGCTGAGCACCCACCGGCAGCCCCCTTATTAGAATCTCCCCTTCCCCCCAGCGCCTCCTGCCCATCAGTGGGTCCAACCAATCAGCACCTCCCCTCCCTGCCCAGACCTCCCACCCACCATGATCAGCTGGTTCCTTCAGGAGGCTCTGGAGGAGACGGGGAAAGGGAGGATGCAGTGCACGTGGAGGAGGGGACGGAACTGGGTGGGAAGAGGCGGGGCGGGGTAGAGCGGGGGTGGGAAGAGGTGGGGTGGGGTCTTGGGGGAAGAGATGGAGTGGAGGCAGGGTCTGGGGCAGAGCCGGGGGTCGAGCCCCCCACAGCAGTTTGAAAAGTTGGCGCCTGTGCTAGACATAGTGAATGACCTGATCAGATTATGTCAAAGGCGTGCAAAATCAAGAGTTTTCTTCTTGTATAGTAACTCTTCTTTCATTAATAGTGATAGCAATGTATCCAGGACAGTTTACTCTGTGTGAATTTGCCATCTAGACTTTTTACAAAATGGTCAATGTTCTTCTCGGCTGTAAAACTAATAAATGCCACTCAGGCTCAAGTACTAACAGTGGGGGAGTTCTTCTGACGTGATGCCAGCTGGAACCATATTGGTTTTTCTTTTATTTCAAAAGCCAAGGTGGATGAAGTGTTTTGTTAATCTAGACTTCCCTACAAGAATAATCGTAAAGGACTCCATAGACTAAACATGTATCCTGCTGTCCCTAGACAAAGACTTCCTTGTATCCTACAGTTAATGAAAAAACTCCAGCATGCTCAGGCAGAGCACACAGCAAATGTTTCTTATTTCCTTCCAAAAGATCAGAGTTTTCCCTAACATTTTCTAAATTCTCAAGATATTGTAAGAGAAGTTATCCCATCTGGGGTGGAGCGGCAGGAAGGAGTATTTTTCTAAGGTTTAAAGCTTTATTACACATTTACTAATCAGATCCTCCTCAAACCACAGGACCACTAGTGTCTTGTCCAGTTTCAGTCAAACATGGTCTCTGCATTTCTGTCATTCCTGCTATTGCCTATCAACCAACTACACTAGTAGTACTTGTTGTAGGAATCGTATTACAAGTTGATCGAGATTGGGGTTCTATTGTGCTGGGGGCTGTAAAAACATAAAATAAAAGAACCCCTGCCCTAAAGATGGCCTTTAGGCAGCTAATATTATATATATATATATATATAAAATATACACAGAGACACCATCCAGAACAGCCTGCGTCATTCACTAAACATAATGGGCCAGAGCCTCAATGCAGTTCCAGTCTGTTAGTGCTGCTCTGATGGTACCAGTACATCAAAAAGCCAGCTTAGCAAGCTAAATGAGAATTTCTCCCAGTTTGGGGGAATACAGGTAGCAGAGTCAGCATAGTGGGCTCTACACTACCCCCTTTTTAGCCCTTTGTAAGGGAATGTGGATGCATGAAGAGGCAGAGTTGGGATACAACTGCACTCGGGTTATCCCTGAGTGGTGAAACAATTCCTTGTGGCCACTGGTAGCTGGGAGAAAATTAAAGCAGTCCTCGGCTCAAATTTGCATCTAGGGTCACAGCACCTTGAGGATGGCCACAGGACTGGGGAGACATAAAGGTGGTGTAAAGCCACCTTTATTCTCCCTCCCCCACCCCCCCTCACACACACATGTCCTGAGAGAGGTGCAATATGTGCCAGAAAGGCCAGGGAGAAAGAAGAGCTTACAGTTGTCAAGACAGGAGATGAAGACCTGGACAAGAATTTTGGCAGTGAAGACAAAAAGAAATCATGGGTGGTGGGTACAATAGGCCAGGGGAGGCTCTATCTCCCCTGGAGCTGCCACTACTGCTGAATGCCTGATTGCAGGTTTGGCAGGGTAAGTTTTTGCTCTATTATGTCCCATGCAGGTTCTGGAGCAGTGAGGAGGCAATATGTGGTAATCAGCTTCCTGGGTTCATCAGTAATCTCCCTGGACTCCAGAGAGATTACTGATGAACCCAGAAAGCTGAGTAGCAGATACTGCCACCTCAGCCACTCCGGAACCTGCATGGGGCATATCAAAAGCTCAGGTTCTTCTTCAGGAAGAGACTATCACGCTGTGGCATTTCCCGGGCAGCTTGGGGTCGGGGGAGAGGAGGGGAGGTTCAGCGCGGCTGTGGCTAGCCCAGGGCTCCTCCAGGCAAATGTGGGGAGGGGCTCAGGGCTCCTCTGGGCAGGTGTGGAGGGCGGGGGGCTTGGCAACCAGGCTTCAGCCAGCCTGGGGCTCCTCCAGTCAAGGGGGTGGGGCGCTTGGGGCTCCTCCGGGCGGAGGGGGGCTTGTTATTCCAGCTGCGGGGGGGAGGGAGTCTTGGGGCTCCAGCTTCAAGGGCAGGGTGGGGACATAAGGGACAGAGCCATGGTCTAGCCACCCCAAAGCTGGGCTCCACCCACCGCCAATGAAAGAAATGTTTCTACTTTGTAAATGTTGTGGAGGAAGAAGCAACAAAACCTTGACACAATTTGGACATGTGAAGCTAGAGGGAGGACAGAAGCAAAGGATGACACTGGGTCACTGGCTTGAGTAACAGGGATGGATGATGGTTTTGTCAACAGCTGAAAAGAAATAGCGGGGTATGGAGTGAATGGGAAGAAAAACAATTTTGATCATGGTGAGCTTAAGTCAATGGTTCTCAAACTTTTTGTATTGGTGACCCCTTTCACACAGCAAGCCTCTGTGTGTGACCCCCTTTATAAATAAAAAATGGGGTTTTAATTTAATTTTAATGTAATGGGGAATTGGGGCTGTCAGTCCCGCACCCGGCCTGGCTCATGACCTCCATGTAACAACCTTGCAACTCCCCGAGGGGTTACGACCCCCAGTTTGAGAATCCCTGGCTTAAGTTAATGGGAAGACATCCAGGAGGAGATATCAGAGAGAGAGAAAAAGAGGCTGAGGTTTGGGAGACATGTCTCAAATAGAGAGAGATTTTTGAGTCAGTGTAAAGACTGCAGCTGGAGCCATCTAAACAGATAAGGTCACCCAGAAAGAGGAGGGCGCAAGGGTAGAGCCCTGTGGAAATCACAGACAAAATGGGAAGGAGGAAGAGGAGTATCTATCAAGGATACACTGCAGGAATAATCAGAGGTAGGAAGAGGACAGGCTTGAAAACTGAGAAAGGACAAGATTTCAAGACGTAAGGTTGGTCAAAGCAACTGAGAGGTCAAGGAGGATGATGTACGAGAGATTCCCCTCTAAACATGTCTGAATGACTTCATCTGCTCCATTAATTTCAGCTACTACCTGTATGATGACTCACAAATTCTCTCTCTATTGTCAGCCTCACCCCGACTGTCCAGTTTCATATCTCTCACTGTCCTTCCAGCATCTATTCTGATGCTCCACTGGCATTTCAAACAGTCATGATACTTCCCCCCCTCTACAACATATTTAAAATGTTCATTTTCCTCTCCATCCCCATTGTAAAAATCTGGTCATGTCATCTGGCCACTTCCACCTCCTCTCCACATCTCTTCTCTGGCACCTTTTCCTTTTCTATAACAAGTGTAAGTCTTTTGTCCACACAACTCTGTCCCTGGCTACACCCCTACTTTCAATTCTGGCTACCCTCCATCTTGCTTGCTACATAGCCCTACCTTCTGGATAATTGCTCCTTTGTGTCCTCTTCCTGCTGTTGCATTTGCACTTCCTCCATGTTTTTACTTATACCTGGAACGATCTCCCTTTCCTCATGCATCAAGTAACTTTCCTTTTATCCTTTAAATCCCTCCTTAAAACACATTTATTTCATACACTCAGTACCTGCATCTCTTTGCATTAGAAGTGTGTATTGTATGTGTCTGAATTAGACTGTAAACTCTTCAAGGCAAAGATCTTGTCTTCTAAGTGGTTTTAGAGCACAATGTACATTCACAGTCTGGCCCTTTAAAATTCCTCCTGTCTTACAGCAAGGAAGTGTACTTCCTACAGACACTCAGTATTATTCAATATAATTCACCCTGGATGGGCAGGAAGAATTTTAAAGAGTCAGGATTGCAAAATACTTTAAAATTATTATATAAAAAAATCATACTCTATACTCGGTCATTGTCCCTATTTTATCCTGAATGTATTAATTTCATTGTACCAACTCCTATTTCATTCACTCTCTCAAAAAGAATGGAAAAGTTCACTTGTCAGTTTTCCCTTGTATCTGGCTTTCACACATGCATTTTGGGAGAACATATCAGTTCACTTTAAACTACTGAACCGACTGGATTACTGTACACTCTGTAATGTTACTGTGCCCTTGTACAAACATAATAAAACATTAGTCACCTAAAGCATCATGTTCCCTTTACCTTCTTTAATACAAGTCCCTCCTCAGACATCTTGCAATTACTTCCTGTTTCTTTGTGAGGTGAGTGACCCTTTGTACATTTCAGGTATTCTTGTTATAGATATTCCTGGGTTTATAACCTAGCAAGAGACTTCCTGTAAGGTTAACAGCTGTTTTGGCATGTGACATATAAATGTAAACAATTCTGAATTCTGAACCTTGAGTCTGTATAATGTTCTATTGGCATCTTTCAAAATGAATTGTGAACCTATCCTATGATTCATCAAACTTTAGCTTCATATTAATTGTATAAATTACCACTCTAAAAGTTACTTCTCAAGGTCCACAGTAAGATGAATTCATGTGCATTTGATTCTTCTACTATTATTGTCTACAATAGTCTAGTTTAACATAGCCAGATTTACCTGTGATTGATACTACACTGCTGAGCTGTGCTGCAAAGGGGCTCCCTGTGCATTAATACAGAGGGAAGATTTGGGGTTTAGGGAGGAGACCCCTGGATTGGTCAGGCACTTCCCTCTGTGAAGGGGGCCCAGTGGCTCTAGGGGCTTTTGCAGCCCTGAAATTATAGTGTAACCTTCCCTCACAAACTCTGAAGAAACCAATCAGCATCTAGTCTGGGTACCTAACCTGGGCAATGGGAACAGGATTTCCCCTTCTCAAAGTAGGAATATAGGCCCTGATCCTCAGCTATAGCCAAAGGAGGTTACAAAGTAACTCAGAAAGGCTGTTTATGTAAAGGTGGACTTAGAATTTGACATCACTGGGGCATGTGCTAATCACTCTGGGCCTCCTTCCTTGATTGTTGTTCTCTTTCCCTTACAACCCATTTCTCTGTCTATTTTGTTTTTCTAGACTGTAAGCTCTTTGGGGAAGGCACTGTGCCTCCTTTTGAGTTTGTACAGCACCTGGCACATTTGAGGCATTACCAGAAAATAAAGCTGGTCAGAAAAATGTGCTAAAAAGGAATTTTTTTTCAAAAAGTAGTTTTAATTCAAAAAACTTTTTGCAAAAGTGGAATCTCATTTCCTGACCATCTCTACTGTTAAGGTGAGGTGTCATTAAAGGAGGTTTTGGAACTGATAAACTAAACAGTAATAAGTCACCAGGTCCAGATGGTATTCACCCAAGAGTTCTGAAGGTACTCAAATGTGAAATTGCAGAACTATTAACTGTAGTCTGTAACCTATCATTTAAATCAGCTTCTGTACCAAATGACTGGAGGATAGCTAATGTGACGACAATTTTTAAAAAGGGCTCCAGAGGTGATCCTGGCAATTACAGGCCTTTAAACCTGACTTCAGTACTGGGAAAACTGGTTGAAACAATAGTAAACAACAAAATTGTCAGACATATAGATTAACATAATTTGTTGGGGAAGAGTCAACATGGCTTTTGTAAAGGGAAATCATGCCTCACCAATCTATTAGAATTCTTTGAGGGGGGTCAACAAGCATGTGGACAAGAGGGATCCAGAGGATATAGTGTACTTAGATTTTCAGAAATCCTTTGACAAGGTCCTTCACCAAAGGCTCTTAAGCAAGGTAAGCTGTTATGGGATAACAGGGAAGGTCCTTTTATGGCGTGGTAACTAGTTGAAAGATAGGAAACAAAGGGTAGGAATAAATGGTCAATTTTCAGAATGGAGAGAGGTAAATAGTGGTGTCCCCCAAGGGTCTGTACTGGGCCCAGTCCTATTCAACATATTCAGAAATGATCTGGAAAAAGGGATAAACAGTGAGGTGACAAAATTTGCAGATGATTCAAAACTATTCAAGATAGTTAAGTCCCAGGCAGACTACGAAGAACTACAAAAGGATCTCTCAAAACTAGGTGACTGGGCAACAAAATGGCAGCTAAAATTCAATGTTGATAAATGCAAAGTCATGCACATTGGAAAACATAATCCCAGCTATACATATAAAATTATGGGGTCTAAATATGCTGTTACCACTCAAGAAAGAGATCTTGGAGTCATTGTAGATAGTTCTCAGAAAACATCCACTCGATGTGCAGTGGCAGTCAAAAAAGCATACAGAATGTTGGAAATCATTAAGAAAGGGATAGATAATAAGACAGAAAATATCATATTGCTTCTATATAAATCTATGGTATGCCCACATCTTGAATACTACGTGCATATGTGGTCACCCCATCTAAAAAAAGATACAGTATATTGGAACTGAAAAAGGTTCAAAAAAGGGCAACAAAAATGATTAGGGATATGGAACATCTGTCATATAAGGAGAGATTAATAAGAATGGGACTTTTCAGCTTGGAAAAGAGATGACTAACTGCAGATATGATCGAGATCTATAAAATCACTAAGGAAGTGTTATTAACTCCTCCTCATAACACAAGAACTAGGGGTACCAAATGAAATTAATAGGCAGCATGTTTAAAACAAACAAAAGGAAGTATTTTTTCACACAACGCACAGTCAACCTGTGGAACTCTTTGCCAGAGAATGTTGTGAAGGCCAAGCCTATTACAGGGTTCAAAAAAGAACTAGATAAGTTCATGGATGATAGGTCTATCAATGGCTATTAGCCAAGATGGACAGGGATGGTGTCTCTAGCCTGTTTGCCAGAAGCTGGGAATAGGTGACGGGATGGATCACTTGATAATTACCTGTTCTGTTCATTCCCTCTGGAGCACCTGGCATTAGGCATTGTCAGAAAACAGGATATTGGGCTAGATGGACCTTTGGTCTGACCCAGAATGGCCGTTTTTATGTTCTTAAGAAATAATAACAATAGTAATTGTGCCAGAGAGACATTAGGCACAAGAAGGGAAAAGATGTTGGTGTGATCTAGGGGTGGCTGTACAGATGTGAGCTTGGTGGGTGCCAAGTGAAAACTTCCACGCTGTCTCTTTTCAAAGGCCTCTATCGTTATTAACATGTTTCTCTTTGATGCAATATTTTCTCTGTTGGGACCTATTATCACAGCACTGGCATTAAGCATGAGGATTATAGACCCCTTGGCTTTGGTAGATAGTGGCCAAACCTGAACAATGCTGGCTGGCACTGTTTGTAACTGGTGCCGGCCCAAATCAGACAACAGACACCTCCTCCATCTCCGTAAGAGATCGTGTTAGCCTGACAGTGTCTTGCTGTTTACCTTGTACAATGCTGAGCACATGGCTGGTGCTTAACAAACAATACATTAGAAAATGACAATGAGGATCCTCCTTCTGTCCTGGAGCATGGGGTTCACCTTCCTCTTTCACATAGAGAGGGCACAAATCTTATCTGGCTCCTTTGGTCTCACTTTTCATAATCATTCCTTGAAAAAGAACCATTCAGATAATAGCCTTCCACAAAAGAGAGGGTCCGGGATGCCGCCTTTTACTCAAGTCTGGAAGCTGCATGTTTGCAAATACTGAATATTTTTATTTAAATCAGTACATTGAAATGGATAAAGCTTGTACCACAAACAGCCAGACTTATTTGAATGATACAAAGAATGCCTTGAACTTTACGCAAAGTTTGCTTTTGTTGTGTGGAAACTATGTACTCAAAGCTTCACTAGTGAGAATAAACATAAAGCATAACACTGTGATGAGACACCACACCATAAAAAAGCCACAGAGAACATTATGGTCCTGCAATGGTAAACTAGGTAACGAGTGCATGTAAGTTTCTTACCTCTCCTGGTCTTTTTAGAAGCTTCTATGTTCTGTAAGGAAAAATGAGCTAGTCTAGATCAGAATTCAGCTGTGGTGGCCTTACATGTTGTTAAATATCTCCCTCCTTGTCTCCCCTATCTGGAAGCTTCTACTTCTTTCCATGAGGTTTTCATCACTCTCGTCCCATTCTATAATCTTACTATTTTTAAAAAAGTATGTCTTTATTGCCACTAAATCCCAGCCTTAGAGCTCTGAACACCAAAGGGAACACCACAGGCAAGGGGCATCATGTGGGGATGCACTGAGCACACAGCTGTAGGTCCAGGCTCAGCTTCCCAGACAAGCTACATTATTTTGGTTCCACAATTTCCATTCCTTGTGGCCTACTTTTGCTGCCTATATTCGTTTCTCATCTTATGTAATTATAGCATTTTACCTGAACCTAGGAAATTAGAGCAATTGCTGATGTTTTTTCCACACGCTACTTGGCACTGGGGAATTTGTCCAGAGATGTCACAAAATATTCTTTCCTTATCCCCATTACCTGTTCCAGGAGTGGGAATATCAACCCCATAACAGGAATGCCCAGGCTGATATTATTATGCTCAGATCCCCCACCATGGTGTATGAAGCTAAACTAATAACTCACCCATCAGGCTAGCCGCAGCTTTTAATAACCTCCATTGCCACTCACTTTGCAAACGCTGCAACACATAGAGGGCGAGTGCCTTTACAAATATAAAGTCAAACCTCTCTTTGTCTCTTTTATTGTGTACTGGAATCTGAGGCCTCTCCACTGTCACACTATGTTTCCCTGTGCAATTTGGGGCCTTGCCATGTATTTATGAAATCTTAATCATGACATAAATGTGTTCAGTGTTAGGTTTTAGTGATTCTAGTTTGTTTTCATGGCAGTCACACTGTGTTGCCTCCATGGTTCAACTGCACTAACCCCAACTGTAAATTGGAATTAAGTTCCAAAATTCAGGTACAGATAAAGAGTTCACGCACAGAATTTTTTCACAGGAAAAATACCTCACCCAGTTCCTGCAATCATTCTTCCATTTCCAGCAGATTCAGATAAGGAACTCACTGGCTCAATCAAGTTGTTCTGTGGATTAGGAGTGGCCAACTTACCTATTTATTTTCTGTGTCACTGCCCCATCACAGCTCCAGCTAATCTTGCTTGAAGCAAATTTTCTTTAGGGTTGTGGCAGCAGATGGAATATATTAAGTGACAAGTGCTGCCCTTCTCCTTCCTCTTTGTTAACATTTTGTGGCTTTTCTATTTCCCTGCATTTTGAATAAAGTAGCCTTACCTTAAGTAGAATGATGAAATATGCAACTATAACTTTTCCTCTGAGGCTCTGTATTGTTCTGCAGTAAATCAAGGCCTACAAATCTGCAAAGTCTTGTTAGTCTTGTGGTGTTCATTGAGTCCAAGATGGAATCTAAAAAGGGCAGGTAAATAAGATAGCAAGTAAAGTATAAGAGGGCATGTGACATTAAAAATGCTAGGTGCTTTGTGTCCTCTACCCATCAGGCATTGCAATCTGCCATCCATCCCACCTGGAGCGCATCAGATTCCCATTCCACTCTGAGACACACATACAGGCCAAATTCATCTCTTGTATATTCTGTGGATTTCAATGGAGTTATACTATTTGAATTTGGTCCTGTGTTTTCCTACTTTAAGAGAGCACTATTTTGGTACTGTTCACAAACTTCTACTGTTAATCTTCTTCTAAAATGACCATGAAGAATTTGTTAGTTTTTAATTGATGTAGCACTGGATAAAGACCCACTGCTTCACAGAGCCAATGAACACTTAAAGTCTGATTCACTATTCTCCATCAGCGGAAAAGAGACAAATGTAATAAGTGCATAGTTATTAACATGTTGTACACATAAGAACAGATATACTATTCCATGTGACACAATTAACATTTGTCCCTATTACCAGTACAGCCTCAGAGTTTATGGCCCTGTGTATTAATGAAATACTTACGAAATAGCATTGACATTAGAAAACTGTTTAGAACTTAATTTCTATCAAGTTACGTACATTATACTTTGCTGTAAATAATGAAGTGGTGTTTGCTTTCTTTTTCAAAAGGATGTTTTTGCTGATTGCATTGGCAATTAATGAGATGGTGTGCAATGCATGGCTACTCAGCTGGCCATAAAATAAAATGAACTCACATTGTGATGGTTCATTGTTGGTGTGTGCTGTTTCTTAGAATTACAATTATGTCATTAATTGTTTGTATTTTATTGGCTTATGCTGAAACAGGGATTGAATGATGGCTGTCCCCTGCTGGGACACTCACAACAATGAGATATATATTGCTCCTGAGCAGAATCTAAAATAAATAGACACAAATTAGAAAAGTCACTGTGAGCGGAGGCTCTTCACGGCTGGTATAATGATGATGTCCACTGTAGCTCATGAGCAGGGTAACAAGCCATGACCTTTAGCTTCAGAACACAGACCACTTGACTAACTCCATTAGCTGGCAGCAGTAGTTGGCTGTTATATGTTATAGGGGACTGGAGGAAAATCCAACATACAGTTTCAGCCTGTTAAACTGGAATATAATAAGCATGTCATAAAAAGAGACTGACAGCCTCAATACTGAATGCTGTGTTAATTCTAGACAACCAGGCAGACAGCTTTAATATCTTTAGGACCTGATGCAAATACAAGACCCCAAGCTCCCAGAAATGGGAAGGAGGAAGAATTAGGCTATAATTTTCCTCCATCTGGTCCCATCTGCCAGAGGGGTAGGGTGTCTGGCAGAAAGTAATTTCCTCTCCTTCTCCTCCTGGAGTGAGCAATAGGGAAAGTGTATGCAAGGGTTACATATAATGTGAAAAACCCACAAAAGCATCACACAGGCATCCTCTTATAATGAAGGCTGGCTCTGAAGAACTGTCAGTGGTAATAAATGAGAGCATCTTGGGACAGGCAAGCTTGCAAAAAGCTTCAAATAGAACACAGAAATCCAGTTGGGACTCATCCCGCAAGAAGCTTTGGTTAGTAATACATTTCATAGTTGCAGACTATAGACATCAGAGAAAAACCTGATTACTGCTGCCAAATTTAGATATGATTTATGTAACTTTACCTTAGCAATTTACCCATATTACTGCTAAATACCAGGCAATTGTATTTTATAGTGATCAGTTATTAGGGTAAAATTCTGCTCTGGACAGGTTAGCTTTAGTGTGGCAGTCCAGTGTGTCTTCTGCCGAAAGGGGATTCATAGGGGAAAGCCAAAGCACAAAGGTGGGAGATACTTTGCTACTTCTTTAAGAAAGCTAGGACCATATTCAATCTAGGGTTTGAACTGATGGAAACATACATACTAAGCAGTGAATACCATCCCAGACCACATCCCCTTGAGTAGGGGTTCTCAACCAGGAGCCTGGGGCCTCCTGGGGGGGGGGGGGCTGCGAGCAGGTTTCAGGGCATCCACCAAAATAAATGAAAGAGCAGGGCCAGCGTTAGACTCACTGGGGCCCAGGGCAGAAAGCCAAATCTTGAGCCCCGCTGCCTGGGGATGAAGCCAAAGCCCGAGCAGCTTAGCTTAGCAGGGCTCCCTGTGGCATGGGGCCCTGGGCAATTGCTCTGATTGCTCCCCCCTTAACGCCGGCCCTGGCTTTTCACCCACTGAAAAACTGTTGTTGTGGCACAGGGGGCTGTGGAATTTTTATGGCATGTTGGTGGAGGGGGGCGCAGAAAGAAAAAGGTGGAGAACCCCATCCCTTGAGGACATAGAGATCTGGCTGGCTGATTAGCAGGGTCCAACTCCTATTCATTCCTGTGCAATGTGGAGTGATCCTGGCAACTGTTTATATAGAGAAAAGAGGCTTTTTTCCCCACTTGCTCACCAGTATAACCAAAAAAACATAAATTAAGAAGAAGCAAAGTATGTAGGTTTGTGAGTGTGTGAGAGAGACAGACAGAAGAACTGCACGTTTGGTGCCTCGCTGTTCTACGGGATGCAAAGGGGAAAAAAGGCAGAGCTTGACTGCGCTCAAACACTGTAACTTACAGGCAACTGTGCCATCTAAAAGCAGACAAGTGCCTAACTAGTGGCATAACCAGCCGCATGGTGCAGCACACCATGGTCATATAAAGAATACGGTTGGCTGATACAATCATCCTTATTGATTACACCTGCCACCAAGAGAAGCAGGTAATGTAAATTCTGGCAGTCAGTGATGCTGGGATTGTGAACCTGGCATCTGGCAGTATTTCCTGAGGGAGGCAGGAGATGTTCACATACACATGAAGTACTATTAAAAAAAGATGTGCATAAGGATAAAACCATGCTGTCCTGAATCCTGTGAGTATGTGGCACACATGAAACATCCCCAGATCTAATGTACATATGAAATGCTTGGGCTGCTCTTTAATCGCCAAAGTGCTGCCCAGACTCATAGATATTTGACACACCCTCACAGATCAGCATGACCTGCTGCTGCACTTTCATCTGTGCCCTATTGGCACAGCTTGTGCATGCTTGGCAGCCCTCATTACTGTTGCTGGCTCCTTTGCCCTGTGACTAAAGTGCAGGGCAAAGAGTGGGGCTGAGAGCAGTCGCAGGTAGATCAGCTGAACTGCAGACAGTGTGCATCAGAGTATGTGTGGGCAAAAGGGGGCTTATAGGTGGCCACTGGCATCTTCACCACAAAAGCTGCTCAGAGCAGAGGATTGATAGGCCACTGAAGTGATCTGAGTATTTGGGGATTTTCCCTCCACTCCTCTATAGGCAGCGTTTTACTATCGTAACTATGTTCACTGAAATGGATTTTGCTGCGTTATTGGCTGGTGGAGGAAACAAACCTGGAAAGAATTAAAAGAAAATAAGAGCAGTGGCTGGGGGACTGAGTGGCCAAAGGGATAAGGAGCCTTTCAGCAATTTGAATGAGTGCAGCCTTGATCAGCAGTGATGAAAAGGCCTTAGTATCCGGTGAGTTATAGGCACTGAGATGGTGGTCTCCACTCTTCACTAGCTAACAGATGTCCACATTAAAAAAACTTCAACACCAAAACATTCTCATACTTTGCATTATTTGCCAGTCTCAGCAGACAACCCAATAGAAGAAAGATGGTCTAGTGGAGATGGCATCAGACTGGGACTTGGATGACTGGAGTTCACCTCCTGGCTTAGACTTCCTCTGTGACATTGAGCAAATAATTTCATTATCCTCCATCTCAGTCACCGGTCTATAAAATGAAAATAGCATTTCCCTATCTCAGAGGACTGCTGTAAAGATAAATTCCATCAATGATTGTGAGTCAGCCAGATATTATGGTAATGAGGGCCATATAGCTGTCAGCTCGAAAGAGAATGAACTCCCTCCTGTTGGAAATGCTCCCTCTGGGCTGAACCATGTGGTGAAGAAGTCGACTAGCCCATGCTGTGTACCTGGTCAGTGAAGAGAGGACTTCAGTCCCCACAGCTGTTGATTTGGCATCTTTCACTAGCACTAAGTTCACTTTCAGAACTAGCTGATAAGTAATCGGGTGGAAAAATCCTTTCTGAAGGCTGTGTGAAATATTATCTGGTGAACTTTGTCTGTAGACAGCTGGTATCTTAGGAGAGGCTTTTATGTACAAGATTGGTTTGAGTTGTGTTATGTAACTGTGTTCTGTCTCTTTTCTTTAATTCTCTTATTTGGCTTTTGCTGCCCGTGCCAAGACCTTGTCAGTATAGCCTGTGTTAGCAAAAGAACATCTAGTGATCACAGAACCAGGAAGGTGTGAGCTACATGCAAACATTTCCAATTACATGCTTCATTTGCCTTCTGGGAGGAACGCTCACCTGGACTCTTGTTCTTGCTTGGAGTGTCATTGGGGGACATAGTGTGTGAGGAGACCTATCCCTGGCACGCGTCCCACACCCAGCACCTGCCAATGAAGTTAGCTGGTCACAGCAGGAAGTGCATGCTGCACCTCCTGAAGGATGTAGCATGCCCCCCTACAACTCAAGAAAGGGACCTGGGCTCATTGTAAGCAGCTCAATAAAACCAGCTCAGTGTGCTGCTGTGGTTAAAAAAAAAAAAAGCTAAGATGTTAGGATGAAAAAGGAATGGGATGGAGAATCTGATCATACTTTTTTATAAATCAATGGTGCAGCCTGACCTGGAATACTGTGTGCCATACTGGTCAACCTGTTTGTAAAATGGCTGTGTTTCTAAAAGAATATTGCAGAGCTGGAAGAGGTTTGGAGAAGGATGACCAGAATGGCCAAGGGTATGAAAAAAACTCTCAGATGAAGAGAGATTGGAAAGATTGCGATGGCTTACCTTAGAAAGGAGATGAATAAGGTATGTAAAATAATGAATGGTACAGAGAAGATAGAATAGGAACATCTGTTCTCCCTGTCTCATAACACAAGAAAAAGAGGACATCCAATGAAATTAAAAGGTAGCAAATTCAAAACTGACAAAAGGAAATACTTTTTTCATATAATGCATAATTGGACTGTGGAACTCATTGCGACAGGAAATCACTCAGGCCAAGAACTTAGTAAGAATCAGAAGGGATTGGATATGTATGTGGATATCAAGAATATCCAGAATTATCATAATTAATTACAATAAAAATATTGGGGGAGGGGGGCGCAGAAAGAAAAAGGTGGAGAACCCCTTTAACCTTATGTTTCAGGGTTTAGGCCTATCTCTAAGAGATGAGCATGAGACCTAATGTGAGGGAGTTTTATCCCCCATCTGACTACTGTGGGATTCTTACACCTTCCTCTGAAACACTGATTGTAGCCACTGTCAGAGACAGGATACTGAGCTAGATCAACCTTGGGTCTGATCCAGTCTGACAATTCCTATGTTCCTTGCCTGTTTGGGAGCACAGAGAAACTCTGGAGCCTAAGGCACAATATCGCTGTGTTCCCAGAGAATGGTGTAACTCCTCTCTATTGCATTCTACAGACCATTTACAATCACTAAATGTTTAGAATATTTGTGCTTAATATAATTTCAGTTCTAGTCTGTCCTATTCATATTGTTGTGGGGAAAGGAATGCTGTCTCATGCTCCCATGCATTATGGTAGAAAGACTAGGTGGGAGGTGGCATAGCATTATGTAGCCCCCCCTCTGGGATTTTGCCAACAGAATATTGCACCAAAAGACACTGTGATCCTCTTAGGAAGGTGCTCTCCCTCTAAGAGATAGTTAAGTTTCTTTGTCCAGTCCTTGAGGCCCCTAGCGCCTTATTCCCTCATAGCCAGAATTTAAACAAATATTGTGAAGGTTATGGAAAAGGAGACTATCCATTGAAACAGATTTTATACACTGTTACAACCATTAATTTTATTTAAAGAGAGAGAGAGAAAGGACCCGGGAAGTCATCCTGTTGGGTTTTTTTCCAGTAATCATTTAACAGTAAATGATGGTCTCAGTCTTGATCAGGAGACTGTTCAGCATTCTAAAGCTAATGTCAGCTGACAAGGTCTGTCTTGCTTTTCACTAATTGCATGCTTCTCAATTCTCTGTATAAAGAAAGCGAACACCACAGCAGAGGAAGAGAGGTTTCCAAGAAAGGCCCAAGCACATTTGGCAGAAAGGGGCAGTGTTTATGAGAGATAAACGTGGAGGGGAAAGGAGGGGAAGAGAGACATTGTGAGCTCAAATTAGGAATGTTTATAAAAGCATTAGAGGGGTAGCCGTAAAAGCATTGGTAGTCGAGAAATATGTTTTATTATTATTATTTGTTCTATAGTAGCATCTAAAGAACCCAGCTGAGATCAGAGCCTCATTATGCTAGCTTCTGTGTATAAACAAAAACAGAGACAGTTGCTGCCCTGAAGAGCTTACAATCTAAATAGACAAAACAGACAAAGGGTGGGAGAAGGTAAATATTATTATTCAGCTTCTGCAGCTGGTGAATTGAGGCACACAGAGATTTGCTGAAGGTCAGAAAGGAAGAGTCTGTACCTGGTCCATGGACTGAATGCAGATTTCCTGAGTCCTAATCCAATGCCTTAACCAAAAGATCAACATTGTACTGTATGGACCACTATAATAAACACAATTTAACAGAGGTCTCAATGATATGGCTCCATAAAATCATTTAAAATGACCTTTTGTTTGTATCATAGTAGTAGGCAAAGGCCCCAATCATGGTTGGAGGCACCATTGTGCTAGACACTCTGCAAACTCAGCAAGAAACAAGTCGCTGCCCAATTGAATTCAAGACAAGACACAACAAGTGGGAGTAGCAAACAAATGGAGGGCATGGATATTTTCTTTATTTTTAAATCCTTCCTCACTCAAGGGATTATCTTCTTGGTGGAGGAGTGTCCATTTCCAGTTGACTTCACATTGATTCGGTCCCTGATATTACTTTTAAAGTATTCTTAATTGGCCTGATCCAGAGCTCACTGATGTCAATGGGAATCTTTCCATTCATTTCCATGGGTTTTGGAACATGCCCTGTCAGACACGCTGAACTAGAAAACTGATCTAAATGACACCTGTACTAAAACTGATCTAAACGATACATTTATGCTGAAAAAACGTCATTCAGCATCCTTTCAAAGCTTCCTGAAAGGGAATTTTTTTCTCATTTTGCCCCCTCATTATGTTCCAAAACTTAGCCTTTGCAATGTTTAAGTGCGTGGGGGTTGGGTACATTTTGGTTAAGGTAAAACTCTGTAATGAGGGAGGAGAGGAGAGTAAGTTTGCAGCCCGAGTTACCTCGCCGATATCCCTAAAGTATAATGTTCTGTCCTAATAGAATATGGAATTTTACTGTATATCCAATTGGAATAGTCCCTGCTTTTCATGGAGATATTCATGTTTTACAACCAAGACCTTTGTACCTAGCTAGCGCAATGGGATTTTCCTGGTTTTATTGCCCTTATTTAAAACAGAAACAATATGTTCTGGGTACAGAGATGCCATAAACTAGAGATCAGGACACTTTCATTAGATTCTGAGTATTCTTACCACCTTTTTCCATTTAGAAATAAATATACATAAGGAGGATAATATTTGGATGAATCAATGGTGTACTTAGCCACAATAAGCCCATTCTGAGTCAACTGGTTCCTTATATGATATGACCATGACATTGTACTGAAAAAGTTATTTATATTCTGCTCACCCACAAGGATTGAGATGCTTTATGGATATATATTGAAAGTTTGCTGTTAGCAGGCTTTGAAAAGAGCTTTTCTGCTTTAAAAACATTTATTTCTTCTGTCTGCAGACAGCCTGGTTGTTCATCAGTGGGACTTAAAACACTGGGGCCATGTATGCAATCATTTAGGAAAGACAAGTCTCCAGTCATAACAAACATACATGAAACTGCAACAGAGGGTCCTGTGGCACCTTTGAGACTAACAGAAGTACTGGGAGCATAAGCTTTCGTGGATCAGAACCTGGTTCAGTACGATGCTTCTGACCCACGAAAGCTTATGCTCCCAGTACTTCTGTTAGTCTCAAAGGTGCCACAGGACCCTCTGTTGCTTTTTACAGATTCAGACTAACACGGCTACCCCTCTGATACTTGATACATGAAACTATATCAGAGGAACACAGTGCATTTTAGTGCAAGAGGCAGGAAAGCAATTCTCAATCCTATGGACAGTTTTCATGCTTCTGTTCTCACTTCTCATTACTTCAGAATGTGCTGGCAAAAATAATGAAGGACAGGCTGGACAGATGCCAGCTGATCCTTTTCCACTGGCTGTTCAGCCCATGGTTTTACACAATACTGCTATTCTTGATAGATCTCTGACACTCCACCTTTTTAAGGTGCTGTTAGGCTGAGAGAACTAGCAAAGGCTTAAGAAAAAACTGAGGAGAAAAACAAAGATAGTTTGCCAGTCATCACAAAAAATGTTGCCTCCAGAATATTAAACATTGTACACAGCTGGGTAAATCCCATATGTCTACATACACCCATGAGCCCTGACTGACAGTTGCTTTGTTCACATGCTTAGCTTTTACACCACTTTTATTCTAGGTTAGGGTGACCAGACAGCAAATGTGAAAAATCGGGACAAGGGGTGGGGGGTAATAGGAGCCTATATAAGAAAAAGACCCAAAAATCGGGACTGTCCCTATAAAATCGGGACATCTGATCACCCTATTCTAGGTCTGCCAGGGACTGCCTTCCTACCAGTGGAAGTGAGGGCAATCTCAGTGAGGTGCAAATGTATTCATTGCCACCTTGAAGGCTGAGAATCCCATACTCCCTCCCTGCCATAATACACACACACACACACACACACACACACACACACACACACACACACACCTCTCCTTATACCAGAGGGCATGCAAGGAGGGATCTGTCTAGAACTGTTCTGTTAGCTCTGTATCTGAAGGGGTGTCCCCTAAGAGCTTCCTTCCTCCTTTGTGGCCCCTTTATGCCTCCAGAACAGCATGAAAGGACTGCAGCACTACAGGGAACTGGACTCATGATTTGTTTAAGTTGCTCCTGTAGAAAGGTAGGAAAGACCGAGTGGGTAATCTTTTGGCAATCACCACACACCTAACCATTTCCTCATACCTAATTTCAATGCTCTTTCTTTCCTTGTATTGTGTGTATATTTATTACAATCCAAACATATTTGCTACATTCTTCATCATTTGCACATTAGGAGTCTGGCAGCTGCACCTTCCACCCTGCTTGCAATGGCAGCATTGTTGAAAACAATTCAGGTCAGAAAATTGGAGCTCTGGCCTTCTCCACGGACAGTCTGAGATCCTACCAACCATATGTAATGAAAATTCAGCTCAGGTTTTGAAACATATTGAACTGCTAAAATCAACAAAAAGATGGCACAGAATGTACTTTGAGGTTATTTTTAGATTGACTCTGAGTGGACTTTTGACACCTATTCAGCAATGTGCCTTGGCACGCAACAAACTAGTTTATCAAAACGCTGAAAACATTTAGACAGTAACTACTTCATTTGCTGGTAAATTTCCTTCCTTCTTGATCTCTCTCTCTCTTTCTCTCTCTCTCTTTCTTTAAAATGTTGAATTTGGATACCACACCATAATCATGTGATATGCAGGAGGTGATGTTCTTGGAAAAGAGATACAACTTATGACCCAGAAAAGAGCTTATCTTTTCAGGGTAAAAGAACAAGTGTGTTCATTGAGATAAAGTCTTAGTTGGAGCAATTTCTAACCCTTTAATGAGCTGCAATTATTAAATTAGTACTCTCTTACTGTACACATATTTATAATAAATACATTAACTGTGCATATGGGTAAATATGTTTCATAAAAAGAAGGGCATATTATATGCATTACAGTACACACACACGCATATATATATATTTGTATTCTATTTAAAATACTCAGTGTAACAACCATTTCTATTCCCCTTTCAGTTATGTACATTGTTTCCTTTTGCAATAGTTTTCTGTACACACACAGAAACTTACTGAAATTGAATACAGTATATATTCAACTGATGCAAAGGACGCAATGAACATCATGCAAAGGAGAATATGTATTGTCTTTTGCGTATTCTAAACAGCATACAAGTGGTCAAGCCTGTAACATTCTATATACATATACTCATATACAGTGTATCTTTATACAGCTGGAACAATACATGTCATGGAAAATGTAACTGCTGTTATTTTTCCATCTGAGTCATTTCTTAGTACTGAGAGGCGTAACGAATGGTGATTTGAAATATGCAATCGCTTACACTCAGATATTCAGTTCACGTGTTAGTAGCAGTGTAAGACACACACACACAAAATAAAACCCCACAACTGCAGGGGTTACGAGCCCTTCTCACTAATGCCACTGGATCAGGTGCACACTGCTACTACTCATGGCAATAATAAAGGTCTATCCATTTAGCTGTCACCATCCTGCCTTAACTGTTGAAATCCAGCACCCCAGTTAAACAAGAAAACTAGGCCTTTATGCCTCTAAGCCACCTTGGCCTTGAGCTGCAGCTCTGCAAAACATATTGTTTATTTATTCACTAAGATCCATCACTAAGCCTTCCCTACTCAGGCCTCTGTCTATCAATTTCAACGGGGGAAGCGCACAAATAAAGTTAATAAAATACCCAAAATGCAAAAGAGGCTACAAGAAAGTAAAGAAAAATGGCGCTCCTTCCTTTCCATAACTAACAATGTCACCCTCATGAATGCCTACCGAACCGTCCTACATGGAGCCCACTCCCAAAGGAGGGTTTAATTAAAGGCAATCACAGACTTCTTCCTGGTACCTAATTCCAAATTGTATCTTAAAATATAATACTGAAGAACGGGGGATGCCCCTTATAAGAGATTGTAAGCCTGGCGGCACGTGAATTGTTAGCATAGCAATGGAACTATTGCAAAGCTGGAGGTGATTCAGTAAGCTTCAAACAAAATCTGTTGGTTTTACAGAGGTTAAACAATGAACATGACAGGCCTTAAAATGAGTGGGCTGCTTTAAGTGATACTTCCTCTTTAGCATAGTTAGCTTTGTTATAAGCAGTTACTGCACATAAACTTCTCTCTCGCCACACGGATTTCTTTCTAGGTGATAATGAGGAAGGGCAATATTACCTGATGGAAGAACAGAGCAGGAAATGCAGAACACCATGTCTAGCAGAACTTTTATTGCATTCTATTCAATTTGACTTTGTCATGAAAGCTTCATGAATACAGAGCACCGAGCTAACAGCAGACCTTATCATTAAGGGTGTCTTAGGTTAATAACTCTCACAAAATATATTTCCCCCCCTCCAAATTAGGCCCTGATGCTTCAGTAAGAACCACACAGGCAGACCCCTGCACCAGTGCAGAATCCCATTGATTTCAATGGGGCTCTGCATTTGTCCGTTCGAAACACGAGCCTGTTCACGTGTTTCTCATGACAGAATCAAAGTCTAAGTTTGAGGTTGACAAGACTTTTCCCACTATTTTAAGCCCATTATGTTCCATAGGGTGATCAGGTTTTAGAAACAATGCCAATGTGTTTTTCTAGCTAAAGGGAAGCCTGTGCCCAAATGAGTGTCCTGTTTAAAGTGTATTTATATGGCGAGGTGGGGGGGGCTAAGAGTATCACAGTTAGACTCCCTCTAACTGTTTTTATTTTACACTGCACCTCTTCTTCTACTTCATTTTCACCCTATTTTTTCTCCCTACCCTTCCCAGCTCCCACTCTTTTTTTCCCAAAGCAGGAACCCAACAGTACTTTAGTTCATGTCAAACTTTGAAATATACATTGTTTGAGTAAGTTCATAACTAGAGAGGTTGAATTCACCCATCCATGCTTATTACAGCTTCCATTAATTGTGTTGCAGCAGGTCACGGGAAAGCTTTTGGTGTGTGTGCAAAGCCTACTTTATAAATCACAAGTAATGGAGATGAAAGCTTCGAGTGCAGTCTCCTGGAGGAAAATGATTACCGCAGTAAAGTATCATTTTTGCAGGAAAGATTGTGTAATAATAACTTGATGGGATTTTATATTACTGGTGTAACCCAGAGATGAGCAGCAAGGTTCACTGTGTGCATTAATAATGTGTGTGTAGGTAGTAAATTTTCCATTGCTTTTGTGAGTTTGAAGTATATTTGAGATATATTCATACAGCACACTCAATACAAACTATCTGACTCTGGACCGTTTCATCCCACCTACCATGCATGTGGCATCTATCATGTAGCATACATTCATATCACATCATGAATGTAGATGATTTACCCCTCTCCCCCCATGAATAGTACGTATTGCTTATTAACACAGGGTAAATATCCTCCATATGCAAAAGGCCAGCACAAGTCAACCATGCAAGCTTAAGTCCCACTTACATCCCCAAAATAGAGCTTATGTGGTGTAAAAGCTTTGTTCTGCCCTTTGGTATGGAGGTAAATTTCACCCATAAGCAATAACTGGAATGTGTGCATAGCAATGCCTGTTTAGCCTTGTATAGATCTTTGAACGTACTGTGCACTAAGGCTGCACATAGAGAGTGAGTTCCACATCTGGATAAATTTTTGAAAATTGTGGGCTAAATCATATTAAAAGAGATGAATACATATAAATTCTGCTGAGCATAATAAAGGCAGTGTTTTCTAGGACGCTGTGGAGAGGATAATATTTGCATTCCTTTTTAGATTTCAAGGCAGTTTTGAATTGAACATGAATAATCCAAACATTACAAGCTCTTCCTAGCTAATGATTAAAAAAAAAGTGGCTGTGTTCCCCACCCCAAAAAGAAATCATTACAAAAATTACTTCTGGGGTTTCTGACCCTTGAGGAGCCTTCTGAGCCTCCAGACATTTTTAGTGACATTAGTGGCTTGAAGAGAAATTATTTTTTTTAAATTGTTTAGAAGCCCTGATGCCAGTCTCTCCAGCCAGTCCCCAAAGCCCCACTAAGTCATAGAAATAGTGGACCAGTAGCTAGGACATGAACTATTCACACTGGGGCAGGGAGAAATCATCTGAAATGGGCATAGGGCACCTCCTTCCCCAATTGTTATTCCCTCTATCTGTGGTCAGCTACTACAAGCCATTATTTGGAGGTAAATAATTAAAGAGTCATTGGGTTAGAGAAAAAAGAGAACAAGAGTGAGCAAATGACTTTGTAGCCTGCTGGTTAAGGAACATTCCTCAGAGGTGGGAGATCCTGGTGCCCAGCCCCAGTGCTCCAATTACTCTTTCATTATTGATCCACAATGGAACAACTTACGTGAGAAGGAGAAACTGAGGCAGTCCCCATATCAGAACATCCCATAACTCAGTGGTTAGCATATGTTCCTAGGACACCCCGATCAAATCCTTTCTTTCCATCTGGCTCACAGGGGGAACTGAACCCGGGTCTCTTACATCTAGGGTGACCAGACAGCAAATGTGAAAAACCAGGTGGTGGGGGGGGAGGTAATAGGAGCCTACATAAGAAAAAGACTCTAAAATCAGGATTGTCCCTATAAAATCGGAACATCTGGTCACCCTACTTACATCTCAGGCAAGTGCTCTAACCTCTTGGCTAAAAGCTATAAAACAGGTGGTGGCACCTCCTCCTGCAGCCATTTTGTGTGGAATGAGGCAGCTGCTTAACTCATTCTCACAAGAAATGCCTTAGGTGACTAAGCCGCCTGCCTCCAGAAGAGACATTCCCATTCATGGATCACTAGCAGAGCTAGGCACCTCCCTGCAGCCTGGACTTAGGTGCCTATCACTGTGGGGGAGCGGGCCTTAGCATACATCCCTCTCATCAGCATCTCCCATTGGCTAACTTAGGCAGCTCCCCACTTAACATGCTGGCCAGTCTCTCTCCAAGCATTGGATAGGGATCCTAGATGCTTAACATTTGTGAATTGCAGTGTTTTTCAGTGTTTTCCTAAGCACTGAAAAGTTAGGGGTTGCCATGATCAGTGTCACATTGCCTAAATCCCTTTGTGACTCTAGCCCATAGTGACGTGATGAAGTTTTTTTATTCTGATGTGGCAGTATTTTGCAGTCACTTTGCACTGGTATAGATGGCTGCACAGCATTCAGGGAAAGAGAATCAGGCCCATCATTTTATGTATAAAACATTAACAAGAGAAGCACAAACATGCACATTCATTCCAGTGCAAATAATTAACTAGCAGCACAGATTATAGAAAGTTTCAACAAGAAATAGCCCAAAGAGAACTTTAGAGGCTATTTTTTTCAAATATTTAATATTGGAGTGGTGCTTTGTACTAAAAGAAGATAAGGAATCACCAAGAAATTGTAAGTATGTCTGCAAAATGAAAAAAAAAAAAAAAGATTTGAGTATTACCTTCACACACCCACAAATAGAACAATAAGTGATTTTAATTCTAATACAAGAAGGGATAGTTCCGTGTTTAAGCATTGGCCTCCTAAACCCAGAGTTATGAGTTCAATCCTTGAGAGAGCCATTTGGGGATCTAAGGCAAAAATCAGTAGTTAGTTCTGCTAGCAAAGGCAGGGGGCTGGACTCAATGACCTTTCAAGGTCTCTTCCAGTTCTATGAGATAAGTATATCTCCATATATAATTGTGGTCAGGGCCGGCTCCAGGCACCAGCTCACCAAGCATTTGCTTGGGGTGACACCTGGAGGGGGGCGGCGCGGCGCTCCAGCCCGAGAGCGGGGCCGCGACTGGGCTCGCCGCCCTCCCCCCGGCGCTCCGGCCGGTCGGGGAGAGCGGGGCCGCGGCGGGCTCACCGCCGGGGAGAGCAGAGCCTCTGCCGGGCTCTCCGCCCTCCTCCTGGTGCTCTGGCCGCCAGGGAGAGCGGAGCCGCGGCGGGCTCGCCGCCCTCCCCCCGGCGCTCCGGCCAATCGGGGAGAGTGGGCCCGCGGCTGGGCTTGGCGCCCTCCCCTGCTGCTCTCTCCGCGGGGGGCGGCGGGAGACTTTTTTGCCTGGGGCGGCAAAAAAGCCAGAGCCGGTCCTGATTGTGGCTAAGGGAACAAACTTAAAGTCCCAAAGTAGAAAGACTATAAGGTTACTAGTCTCTTTAAAAAGTTTGAGAAACATGTACACCTTGAACTTTTGTATCTTTAATTTCCTGGCTGCTTGCCATCTCAGATTATCTTTCATCTGTCCCAGATGAAGTTCCTTGACACTGGAACTGATTTCATTAACAAAGCCATTCCATACTGACGTCCTGAGTGACAAAGGCCTAGGTAGTAAAATCCAGTTTGTCAGTCAAAAAGAAGTAGACAGTGTTCAGGCTTGTAATTGTTACAGAGCTTAAGGCCTTGGCTACACTGGCAATTCACAGCGCTGCACTTGCTGCGCTCAGGGGTGTGAAAAAACACCCCCCTGAGCGCAGCGAGTGCAGCGCTGTAAAGCGCCAGTGTAATCAGCGCCTGCAGCGCTGCACGCTCACTCGCAGTGCTGCACGCTATTCCCCTCGGAGAGGTGGACTACACTTGTGCTTCACAGCGCTGCCGTGGCAGTGCTGCGAATTTCCAAGTGTAGCCAAGGCCTTAGACTGTGAAAAGTTAGTTCATCACTTCTAAAGAAAGCAGTGATTTCTCCTAACCTGCATTCCCCATTGCCACTCTACAAGTGGAAATACAGAGCCAACCTGCTCATTCTTTACAGATGCAAGTTGAGGTAGAGAATAAATCCAAGTCTGGGATCAAATATAATTACAGCTATGCCTGGAAGATAGGGAGTTTATAACCTCGCCTTAAAAATGTGCTGCTAGCTGAAATATGGCACACAAGTTCTCAGGTCAGGAGTACATTAAAAAACAAACAAACACCCATTTGGCTATTTTAAAATTATAAAACTGTCAACAATTAACTGCCTTTTGAGTCTTTTATATTACTTCCTAATGCAGGTTACATGCTTTTTTCTATATTAAAAAATAAGCAAAGTAGCTGAGATTTCAAAACATCTACTTATAGAATACTTATTGTTTCTAAGGATTATAATTCTAAACATGTTACGAATGGAATCACAATGTGCAAACATATGTCTTATGAATCTTCAAATGAGCTATAATACATATGAAAGGTGACCTGCACATGTGGAAAAATTGGACTTGTGCCTCCTTTTATGTTTTTATGATGAATAAAGAGAAACCTGAAATGGATTAATTTGCTCTAATAATCCAAAATATCCTTAAATGTATTAAGGAATAATAATGAAAAATGTACCCAATAGTTCAAATCCCCATTCAGATCATACAAAGAAAGTCCAAAAGAGCGTTGCCCTCTATCAAGTAACACACAATATATGAAATGCAGAGACTGTTTTTGTTACCTCTGCTCTGCCAAGCTCTTTGTTAGCTGTGACTGGCAAGAAGGTTGTGTCCTTTTCTCTTGGATAAGGACCTCTCTATGATTATCTGTCACCTTGAGGTTTGATTTCTGCAACGTGCTCTGCATGGAATTAAACCTTCAAACCATTTGGAAACTAGAGCTAGTGCAGAGCACAATGGCTCAGTTTTCTTGCCAGGAGCACATGAGTTCTGCGCTGCCAGACAGCTGATTACAGAGTGAAGTCCAAAGGGCTGGTTTTAACATATGAAAAACAAAATGAGCTGCTTGAGAAACTGCGTCTTTCCCCATGTGCTGCCTTTACAATCATCCATTCTGTTCCCACTAACAGACACCTCCCTACTTTGAAGAGGATGGGAAAGGTAGCAGGGCATTTTTGGTGAGGGGTCCTTGGCCTTGTAATTCAACCACTTGCCTCATTAGTTTGCCAGAGGCTAGGTTTAGTGACCTTCAGAATACACTCAGCTGTGAAGAGTCCACATCTATAAAATGGGAATAATGATACTGGCCTTCTTTGTAAAGCCCTTTGCGATCTACTGATGAAAAGTGCTGTATAACAAGAAGGTATTATTATTATGTTTCTCCAGGTTTATCCTGGTAGGATGGTGGCATGGAGGATGGAGTGGGTTGTTGGGTGGGAATCCACCTTGGAACTACAAAACGCTTTTCCTTAGGAGATCTACTCCTTTTATAGTCAGTTTGATACGGTTTCATTTTTTTATTTGAAAACCAAGACCAGGGGATTGGCTCCTCTGAAAAACCTCTCATAAATGCCTATTGAAATCAATGGTGACAATCTACCTATTGCGGGTACTGGGATGAGTGGACCTACGCTCACTTAGAACTAAATACCCACCCCCTCACCCCAGGGGGAAGAACCACTGAACTCAGACCACAAATGAATTATTGAGGCAACAAATAATAAAACATGAATGAGAGTGAGAGCAAAGGTTAAAAATCCAGGAACCAGAAGGGGACACTAAGCAGAGAACCCTCGACAGCGCTCACTGCTCCTCAAAGGCAGCTAAGGAGTCAATGGACACTGCCCACAGGAACGCTTCATGGAGATGTGATTTGACCAGGAACTGGAAATAAGCCCCACAGTCACAGAGTATCCCTCCCCCATCCATCTTCCTCCTCCTGGTGTGATGGATGGCCACCTTGGCCAGCACCAGGAGGAGATTGACAAGGAGGTCTCGTCTTGACCTTGTGGGGACATGGGTGGGATGTGCAAAGACAAACATGTGAGGGGAAAAGTGCAGCCGGATCCTCAGTAATTGGTTCTGGAGGAGTCAGAAGAGTGGCTGCAGCCTGACACATGCTACATAGGCATGTGCCAGAGTTTCCCTCTTGCTGCAGAAGGAACAGGTGTCTGGGGATTCTGTGAACCATGCCAGGTACATGTCCATGCTCATGGCTCCGTGAAGGAACTGCCAACTAAAATCCCCTGTGCACCATGGAACCAGAGTGGAATACAGACTGGCCCACTAGGGCTCCCTGCCCTCTGCAGATGGCAGTAAGTTCCGCAACTTGATGCTGGAGTGGGACACAAGGGCAAGGAAGTGGATGGTATGAAGAATGAGCATGTAAAGATGTTCTCTGGGTGTGGTTCAAAGATGGAATGGGTGGATGGCAGCAGGAAGGCTCTCAGGGCAGTGGCCCAATGATGTGCTCCAGTTCCACTGGTTCCAATGGGTCTTGGACTGGGCTCTAAGGGTACGTCTATACTTACCCTCTGGTTCAGCGGCAAGCAATCAATCTTCTGGGATCGATTTATCGTGTCTTGTCTAGACGCGATAAATCGATCCCGGAAGTGCTCGCCGTCGATGCCGGTAATCCTGGTCTGTGAGAGGAGTAGGCGGAGTCGACGGGGGAGCCTGCCTGCCACATGTGGACCCACGGTAAGTATCTTTAAGTTCGAACTAAGATACTTCGACTTCAGCTACATTATTCACATAGCTGAAGTTGTGTATCTTAGTTCGAACTGGGGGCTTAGTGTGGACCAGCCCTAACAAGTATAAATGTAAAGTATTATTGTTCAGATTCAAAAACGAAAAAAGGAAATACTTTTTCTCAGAACATACAATTAGACTGTGGAATTCATTGCCACGGGATGTTGTTGAGGCCAAGAATTTAGCAAGATTCAGAAAGGGATGGGACATTCATTTGGCTATCAGGAATATGCAGCATTATAATAATGAATGCTAACAACATTTTGGAAGGTATATCAAACAGGCTTCAAAACTTAAGCCAATCTCTTATTCTTAGAGATCAGGATGAGGCCTAATGTGGGGGTGAAGATTATCCCACATCTGCTGACTGTGGGGTTCCTGCATCTTCCTCAAAAACTTCTGGTACTGGCCACTGTCAGAGACAGGATATTGGACTAGATGGACCTTGGGTCTGGTCAGGTGTGTCAATTCCTAGACAGGGTATTAGTGGCATATAGTCATAGTAAGTTGCAGCTTATTACTGTAGATGAGTAAACCCAGAGAAGCTGAGATTCAGTTAGTGTCTGTATGGTTTTATTGACACAACTCCACCCTGTGTCCCAAAGACAAGCTCTTCTGGAGTACAGCTTGGAAATTGTTGTCCCTCTCCTATTTTTCATGCTCCAGACATGGGCTTCTAGAACATGGGATTTTCCTGGGACAGCTACAGTGAAGCAGGTGGGTCTCAACTCCATAGTACTATATATGATGTTTGTGACACAATGCAAACATCTGTTATGGCTAATTGTCATTATTACTTGTTATTAAACCTACATAGTACCATAGATTTACACAACTTTCTGCAAAAACAGAGTAGGCCATATTGCCTATCCTGAAGAGCAATTCATAGCATTCAACTCCTTAAACACTGTTGATTTGGACAGATTCTGATTCCTGCCTGAACCATTTGCCCAATTTATTTAATTAGTACAGGGTTGTGTAGAAATCTCTACAGTTTGTGCATCCAGATGCTGAAGTTCTTAATCAGTCCTTATTCAGACAAATTCACAATAATGTTTGGGTAAGGAATGAGTAGATCTTGGGAAAGGACTTCATGATTTGGCTCCCGATGAATTAAGAAATACCCTCCTTTTTATAGACTTCTTACACACCATCAACCCTATAAAAATATAAATTTACTCAGACTGAATGTTCAGCATTTGAAATTTGTATTCTGTTTAGGTTCTTATACTTTACTTCTCACCCTAGTATCTGAGCTTACCCAAAACGATGAGCATGGGCTTTTAAAACAAGTGTGTATGTCAACAGAAGCCCTTTTTTATGTTAGACTTCTGACACTTGGCATCACATCATATGATAATGCGTCAGACATATGGTAACCTGCCATTCTCTATGGCATTCTCTCTTTTAATGGCAACATAAGCAAGTTTGCAATGTCAGATCAACATGTCCATATAAACTGAAAATACAAACAAGCCAACAGTTATAATATTGCACTCCTTCATTAAACAGCAAAATGTATACTGGGTGCAGTCCAAATGGCTATTTGTATTTTTCTTTGAACTGAACAGATGAAATGACAGAATGTTTTTTTTAAAACAGGGGAATCAGGGACTTTCTTGATACTTATTGTAGGGATTGTATGTGAAAGTGAAGAAAATACATAAAATTTTGCATCATTTTTGTCATTTCTATCCCTGACATTTCATAAACCAGAAACATCATGGTTCATTAAATGTTTCAAAATGATTTCCACAAAGGACAATTTTCCCATTGAAAAGATGCAAAACTAAACATTTTGCAATTTTTGCATTAGGAAGACAAGGTGGGTGAGATAAAATCTTTTATTGGACCAACTTCTGTTGGTGAGAGAGACAAGCTTTCGAGCTACACAGAGCTCTGCTTCAGGTCTGGGAAAGGTTACAGCTAAACACAAGATGGAACAAATTGATTAGCATAAGTAGTTAACACATTTTCTAAGGGACCATTAATGGGCCACTTCACCTTGAATGGTCTCTTAGAATATGTGTTAACTACTTATGCTAAATAACTTGTTCCACCTTTTATTTACTGGTTTCAGAGTAGCAGCCATTTACTGTAACCTTTCCCAGACCCAAAGAAGAACTCTGTAACTGGAATTGTTTCCTTCATCAACGGAAGCTGGTCACTCACCTTGTCTCTCTACTGAAACTTCACTGGCAGTTCATGATATGAGATCATTTTTTAACATGCAAAACCTTTTTGATTTTTTGTTTTTCCATTCCACTTTCAATTTTTTAATCACACCTTTGCTAGGAAAGATCTTTATTTGTTAATGAGAATTATTTTAAAAGCATTAAACTAAATTCAGAATTTTCTTTTCCATGTAGCATAGAGTTGAAAGACAGTCTTTCATCTCCTACTTTCAGATGCTTTATAGACCGAGTCTTGCAATAAGATATATTTAAAGAAGAGCATGTCCCCATCTGTATATAAAAAGGAGGTGATGGAGTGGTTTTGTTGGAGTGATGATGATGTAAATTCAGGAAGATGTTGTTGATGTGTACTAGAACATTATGTGCCCTGTCTATTGGTTGTATTTTATTTAGGGTGCTTAATATGGGACATCTGGGAAAATTAGTCATATTCAAGCAAGTTCAACAGCAATCAATCAGAACTATGCAGTACAAACGTTCAAATTAACATCAAGTTGACTGAGCTTCCATTAAAAAGAAATACTGTGTAGTTGGAGACTTTTTATCTACCTTCTTATCTTTAAGGCTTTAGGGTTCACCCGGGGAGGGGTGATGCACACACACTTCTACCTCCCCCCCCCACACACACACGGGGAGAGGTTACACACACACACTCCCGTACCCCTCTCTCACATGGGGGGCCAAACCAACCCAACCCTTCCCTCCCCGCCCGGTGCTCTCCGCCCTCCAGGCCTGGCTGGGCCCCTGGGACTGACCTGCCTCTCCTGGTACCTGATGCTGCATCTTCCCGAGCTAACACGTGTGGAGGGACATGCAGGGTCACATGCTCCCCACTGATTTCTGCCCTGGTTCACACCAGAATGTGAGCAGCAGTAGCCTTTTGGCACTGTGTGGGAGGGAATGGATGGGAGCTGCTTCCAGTTGCAAGTGGAGAGGGGGGAAGGGATGACCTGGCCTGTGTCTTCACAGAGCTCATCTCTTCTCCTCCCCCAGAGCTTTGGCGTGCAGGGCTCGGCTCCTCCTGGCCAGCACCCTGAGCAGGGTTTCCCAGAGCGCCGGCCCATCCAGAGGCAGTGCGGGAAAGCAGGAGCATGCCAGCCAGTCTGCTGGTGAGCTGAGTGCTCTGACCAAGGGCTGGTTTTCCGAACAGCTCTGGGACCAGGACTCGCCTCGCCAGTGAAGATATGGAGGAGCCGCCTGGCTGGGGAGGTGAAGGGGCAAATTCGGGAGAGGATAGTGAGAGGGGAGCACGTAAAGGGCTGATAGGTGGGCAACAGAGGTGACAGGTAACTGGCCACTGCCTGGCAGCTGCCCGCACGCACCAGCCACCACAGCTCGCAGCCCACAGCCAGTGCCGGCTGGAAATGGGACAGGGGGAAGGGCCCTGTTGGCTGAGAGCCAGCATGCAGTGGGGGCTGCACTGACAGACCAGCTGGGGGAGCGGCCAGCCCCGCGCACTGCATCTTTGCCCCGCCAACAGCCTTGCACACCCACCACCATAGTTGGCCACTGGACCCCCCACTCATCACTGGTGGGAGGGTGGCTGGTGAGCAGTGATCTGGCCAGCAGCAGGACCCACCAGTACTGATGTGGGGGAGATAGAAAATACAGGACAATTTGCCCTTTTTTAAGAAAAAGTTGGGACACCTACAGGAGGGCTTAAATATGGGACTGTTCCTTTAAAAATGGGACATCTGGTCACCCTAATTTTATTTCACCTGCTAACAAGTGAATGTGGCAGGAGGTACTTTTTGCCAGGCTCCCGAGCAGCACTTTGCTGCTGTTAGTTTCCTCGGGTAGCAGGAAGTTACCCAGTGAGTTCTTCACTGCTTATGGACTTCGCAAGGGATGAGATGACACTCCTGTGTGGAAGTGCATCCGAAGAAGTGGGCTGTAGTCCACGAAAGCTTATGCTCTAATAAATTTGTTAGTCTCTAAGGTGCCACAAGTACTTCTGTTCTTCTTTTTGCGGATACAGACTAACACGGCTGTTACTCTGACTCCTGTGTGGAGGGTGTGGTCAATGTACAGCCCCAAAAGTTAGTTTAAATGGGACTTAAGAGGTGCATAGACATTGGACAAACTTTCTGCCCAAGGGTGATTTAATGCAAAGAATGTGGTTTATAGGCCCCTTCAGTTTGGTCCTGGGAATGCTTTCCTGTCTCTGGGTATCAAATAGAAATCACCAAATCCACCGGCTCTACAAAGCTGAAATGACTGAAAAGTAAGCTCCAGCCCAGAGTATACACAGACTATACTGCACTGCACCAATTCCTTTACTCTGTCCTATGCAAAGTGCCATCATGGATATCAGGGATCGGAACATTCTCAGTCTTATTAATAGGGACACACAAATTTGTTCATATCCACTAGGCTCTGACCTGATCCTTCACCCAGAACTCAAACTGAAGTTGCACAGAAGATTTTTCAAAGTTCAAAATATTTCAGTTAATTTTAAAGACAAAAAACCCATATTGGCCAGCTTTATATGCCTCTTCTAGTTCTGAGTCAAAGTGCCAAAATACTTTGAACAGAATAATGTAATGTGCTATGTTTCAAACATGAACAGACCAAAATAAATCAGATGTTTCATAAGGAACTCATATTTTACCATGAATCTTTAAGCTCAGATTTGGGGAGTTCAGGATGTTCAGATGCGTGAAATAAGATTTCGATAAGTATCCAAACGTTTGCAGGGTACTTACCTGGAATAAATCTCCAGCCTTTTGAGCTTCACCTACCAATAATTATAACTGTGATGCTAGTTTATATTATTCCAGATCATGTCTGAGTCTGACATCACCACTGTGTGACAAAGAGAACAGAATAGTCCTGACATCATCAGAAAATTGCATTCTAGCTTCCATCCCCAAAATATGTAGTCATTACTTCTGTGTTCTCCAATTTTTCTTGTACCTCTTTTGGATGCTGCAGTGCTATTTTAGTGTAATGCTTTTATGACTACAGTAGTTGATTGCTTTGACCCTGAAGTCCTTTCTGCGGTGTTGCTGAGTCGCTGAATCTCAGAGTTCATTCATAGCCCTTTGCCAGTGAGTTATAAACTGAATGCCCAACTTGCTAGAGCAGCAATATTAAATAATAATAATGATGATAATGAAAATAAAGACTCCACTAACCTGACAAGTTCAAGCGAATATGAATAGCTGTGTGGCTTTATACACTACAAATATCGAGTACCACACACAGCTTAATTATCCCTTTCACCTTTAAAGTCTTCACATGAAAACTTCTCTCTTGCTTCCCCTTATGTTTCAGTGATGTTAATTGTTTGGCTTAAACCCAGAAATCAGGAAATTCAGTTTGTATCTTTATCTTTAACCCATCCCACTGGTGCCTAGGAATTTCAGCACAGTATAAAACTATCCCCAAGGCTACGTCTACACTACCACTTATGTCAGTATAATTTATGTCATTTGGGTGTGAATAAGCCATCCCGCTGAGCAACATAAGTTACGCCAGATTAAGCACCAGAGTGCACAGGTCTATGTCAGAAGGAGAGCTTTTCCCACCGACATAGCTACTGCAGCTCATTGGGGGTGGATTAAGTCAATGGGAGAGCTCTCTCCTGTCAGCTTAGAGGAGCGGCTAGATGCACCTGCACTGCTGTAAACTCTCTAGTGTAGCCATAGACCAAGTGTCTCAGCCCCCTGCCCCTGCTGCTGATGGCTATAAACTGAATCCTGAATGACTAGGGCTTCAGGATAATGCTCTTTACTAACGAAGACTTTGTACGGCAAATGTAAGCACCGAATGAATTAATGAGAGACGACCCTCAAAATGCTTGAGACTGTTTGGATAAACACCCAGAAATTTGGGAGCTTCTCCAAGCTATCCCCTTGTGGAAATCTTACAGCTTGTCAAGAGGTTTTTAATGGTTCCTGCTTGTAGTCCATCCAGATCACAGGCATTTTTCATGGTGTGTCAGTGAACATAACATGGAAGCGCCTAGATGTGTGTAAATTAAAAATAAGGAAGAAACAAAAGTTTGCCTACCTTTTTCAAACCTTATACAATACACAGCTTTGGGTTTCAGAGTAGCAGCCGTGTTAGTCTATATCCACAAAAATAACAGGAGTACTTGTGGCACCTTAGAGACTAACAAATTTATTTGTGCATAAGCTTTCATGGGCTACAGCCCACTTCACCGGATGCATGCAGTGGAAAATACAGTAGGAAGATTTTTATATATATATATATATATATACACACACACACACACACACACAGAGAGAGAACATGAAACAATGGGTGTTACCATACACACTATAGGAGGGTGGTTAGTTAAGGTGAGCTATTATCAGCAGGAGAGAAAAAAAACTGTTTGTAGTGGTAATGAAAATGGCCCATTTCCAGCAGTTGACAGAAGATGTGAGGAACTGTAGAGGGGGGAAACTAAACATGGGGAAATAGTTTTACTTTATGTAATGGCCCATCCACTCCCAGTCTTTATTCAAGCCTAATTTAATGGTGTCCAATAAATGAAGACTGGGAGTGGATGGACCATTACACAAAGTAAAACTATTTCCCCATGTTTATTCCTCCCTCCCCCCTGCCCCCGCTACAGTTCCTCACATCTTCTTGTCAACTGCTGGAAATGGGCCATTTTCATTACCACTACAAACAGTTTTTTTTTCTCTCCTGCTGATAATAGCTCACCTTAACTAACCACCCTC